>NC_088360.1:8152842-8250342 GCF_034508935.2 Berghia stephanieae | reverse complement strand
GAAAATATTTATTTCATATTTAATGTAATTTATGATTGAAGAAATTTATTGACCTCTTCAAGATAAAGCAATAATTTATTACAACTGTTAGTGTGCCCAATTCGATCACTTTTTAGCCAATTTTTAAAACAAATTTTCTCTTCTTTTTTTATTTTGAAAAGACAACATATATCCCTAATAATATTAAAAAAAAAAAAATTAAAAAATAATAATAATAATAATAATATTAATAATAATAATAATAATAATAATAATAATAATAATAATAATAATAATAATAATAATAATAATAATAATAATAATAATATAATAACAATAATAATAATAATTTTTACCTTTATATGTTTTCAGTGCCAAGGAAAAATAAAAAAGAGAAACAAAAATACAATTTACCTTAAGATCTCTGTGAATGACATTCCCGCTATGCAAATACTTTGTCGACTTAAATAATTGATACATAATGTATCTTTTGTGAACATCTTTCAAAATGTTTCCTCTTTTGATGACATTGTGTAAATCCGTCTCTGAAAATTAGTGGATATAAACACATTGAAATGAAGCAAATCATTTAGGCATATTAAGAGAAAAATGACTTGCTTTACATACAACATATAAAACCATAAAAATCCTTCCCCCCCCCATATCTCTCTCTCTCTCTCTCTCTCTCTCTCTCTCTCTCTCTCTCTCTCTCTCTCTCTCTCTCTCTCTCTCTCTCTCTCTCTCTCTATCTCTCTCTATCTCTCTCTTTCTCTCTCTCTATCTCATTTTTTATCTATTTGCTTTTAATCTAGCTTCTCCATCTGCTCAATTTCTCTCTCTCTCTCTTTCTGCAGAGAAATAGACTTTCAAGTTTGAGTTATAACAATCACTGCTGTCTCCACATATCACAATCCTCTGCAGTGCGCATGAAGTCTGCGTTGCTTTTAAAATCACTTTTGGCCATTCTTAAGTTATTTAAATATGTCATTCTTCATCTCCCTTTACCTCTCTTTCCTTCGATCATCCCAGATGTTACCAACTTTTCTATTCCATCTCTTCTCCATATGTCCTAGAGACTACAAATGCCTCTTTCTGATGGTATCTATCAATGTTCTTCCCTTTCTCATCTTCGCCAACACTTCCTTGTTCGTATACTTGCCTGTCCATGATAACCTCAACATTCTTCTAAACATCCACATCTCAAATGCCTCTAACCGCATAGTATATTCTTTGTCAACTGTCCACGTTTCACAACTGCATAAAAAGGTACTTATAATATGTTTCCACTACTTTCATTCTGGTCTTTAACTTTAGGTTGTTGTTTGACAGAGCTGGTCGCATTTTATGAAACACATTTGCAATTGATACCATTCTTTTATATCCTCTATGTCATATGCGTCATAGTGCCTAAATATTTAAATTTCTTTACTTGTTTGATGGACTCTCTCATGTTATTGTCATTCTTTGAGACCACCATGCATTCGGTTTTCTTAACATTTAGTTTCAGGTCCATCTCTCCACCTTTGCTTTTCTGATATCGCCCAACACTAGTGTAAAAACAAGGCGGAAGTCACTTCATAACTGTTGACTGTAAACGGCTTCTTTATATTTGCTATGGAATAAATACTTGATGTTATTTCGAAACAAAAAAATATTTTTTCGTGACAATTATTATTTGGAAAAACATACATATCATACATATAAGTTTAAAGTAAAACTTTTTAAATTGACTTGCTTAAAAGTCTGCAGTAAAAGGGTCCATCGTTCCTAATTTAACACTTATAGGGGAAAAGTAATGTGACTTTTATAAGCCTAAAGTTTACCATTATCATTGAGATAAAGTTTTAGATCATAACAACTCTTATGATTGCAAAAATCAAAAAGTCTTCCGAGAGTATATTCCGAATTAAGAGGTATTGAAGGTAAACACTTGAGATTTAGAACCAGTAATCCATCAAAATGGAAATGGCTCTGCGCATGGCGGAAGTCCTCATATTTTAACAAATGAAAAGAAGTCCATGCCCACTTTGTTTAGACTCCTTTCCCTTACATCTATGTTTTCACTATGATGTTAAAAAGGTCCGGTGGTAGGACGCAACCTTGTCTAGCTCCCATCTCAATGTTAAAGAATTATGATGTTTCGTTATCAAGTTTGACACACGCTGTTTGATTCCAGTATAAATTTTTCACAATTCGAAGGTCTTTGCTATCTACACAGATCTTTACTAAGATTTTGAAGAGCATTTCGTGTTGTACTGAATCAAAAGCTTTGGAATAATCAATGAAGCATAGATAAAGTGATCTTTGTTTTTCGATTGACCATTGCATTATTGTTTTCAAGGTAAAAATTGCATTTACCATATCCAGCCCATCACTTATCTCTGGAGAGATCTTGCTCCTCATTCTTTCAACTATCATATATACTTACCCATAAATTCAAACACCAGATAAATATCTTTGTCATTCTCTGCTTTGATGACATTGTGGAGCTTTACAACATTAGGATGGTCGCCAAATTCTTGAAGGAACATGATCTCTCGAAATGTTCTCTAAAATGACAAATAGTCATGCTTATCAGAACAAAATAATAAAAATGTTCAGAGTTACTATGATATTGTTAACATCATAAATTGCTACATCCAACTCTATAATTCTCCAAAGTTTACAAAGAAAACAAAAGTGACAATGAAAATAACACCATTAAAAATTATTTTAAATAAATCCTACAATTACCTTTTTTTTTTTAAATTATGCCAAAAGGCAAAGGTGCTATCAAAATAACTTTTGTATTTTTAAAAGCCAATGAGGTGTCTGGTTCAAGATTTTGGATCAAATCAGGGACACTGGAATTTCTGTTCTTGTTAAACTTAGCAAAGAGATTTTGGTTCTAAAATATACCATTGGCTTTTTTTATTACCTCAATGCGCAAAGGCCAATTTCACTTCTCTTTTTAAACAGTTTCATGTAAATAAAACTGTTCAACACTTTATTACTCTACATACTTACAGATTATTCTGAGATTTGCAATATAATAGTTTTTCAGTTGTGTTCGATTTGCATATAAGAAAAGTTTCTATTTTGAAACAAATAAAAAAATGACATACCTGTGCGTCTGTCTGATTCCTGAAGGCATCAAATATTTTTTTGACTGCAACAACTTCACCAGATCTTCTATCGATTGCTTTCCAGACGATTCCATAGGCCTGGAAGTAAAATTTATGTATATATACATATATATTTTTATATATATTATATATTATATATATATATATATATATATATATATAATATATATATATATATATATATATATATATATATATATATATATATATATATATATTATAGAAACGAAAACCATGAAATAATAGTGCTCAACTTTTTTGTAAAAGGAGCTATGTATAAAATATTTCAAGTATAATTGTGATCATCTTCCACAATATTGTTTCGAGCATTCGCTCTCATCATTTACCTGATATATATATTATATATTATATATATATATATATATATATATATATATATATATATATATATATATATATATATATATATATATATATATATATATACAGTAGAATGACTTTAAACCAAAATTTTGGGGACCTTCAAAACCATTTCGGTTTAAAGACATTTTGGTTTAAAGCAAGTTCCCGTTTTGCGATGTTTTTCAAGGGTAGTAACTATTTAAGGAATTTGCTCATTTAATCGTATCATGGGTTTCCCCTTAAATGGAGTTGTTGAATAAATGCCATCTTCGTAACCATTAAAAACAATTATTATTTTTAAATTTTATTTTTTTAATTGGTTTTTTTTTTTTTTTTGCGTGTATTTTAAAAATATTTTTGGGGATTTTCGTTTTCCATTCAAAATTGTTGTAAGAGTTGAGTTCGGGATGCCGTGTTTTTTACATATCTCCGTCTTGATCAACTTTTTTTTCATTGACTCACATAGTATTTTGATTTTAAACTCAAACGTGTAAGCACATTGCTTTCTTTTGGACATCTTTTAGTAAAATGTAAAGCTAAAATAAGATCGAAAGTTCTTGTGTGATAATTGATAATGAATGATGTGCAGCTACTCAGAGGTGAAGTGAAATGGAAATGAAAAGGAGTGTCAATGCTAAGCTGTCTCCTACACACCCCTCTTTTGTTGAAAAGCCATTAGGTTCAAAGGCCCAATTACATAGAACCTCCCCCTCCCCTTTAGCCCATCACACACACACACACACACACACACACACACACACACACACATTTAAACTAAGTGGAAATGAAATGGCATGTCAATAGTAAGTTGGTTAAACCCCCCCCCCCCCCATATTGTCATGTTGAAAATTTGTCAGTTCCAAAGCATCAACACATGAGCGAGAACATCTCGCTTACGTGATTCTACAACCTAACTCTCTCTCTCTTTCCTAATTTTTCGCCTGCCAGGAACCCGTTGTCTTCCTTATCCAGTCTGCGCGATTGTGGTGTTGGCCAAGCCCAAGTGCAGCGATTGAAGTGCTTGCCTACCCCCCCCCCCTCCCCTCCCCCCCCATTCCACCCCTCACCCTCATCGTATACTTACGCTCTTTGTTTAATATCGCCGGGCATTATTACGTGTGACCGCCTTCCCGAATTTTAAAAGAAAAATAGAGAAAGAGAAAAAGGGAAGGTACTCTGAAGTTGTTTCGGTTTAAAGAAAGTCCTGCTTAGAAGTATTTCGGTTCATCGTAAGAATTAGTACAAAGATAATGAAGAAACTTGTACAATTTATTAAATTCTTAGCGGTTTAAGGTATTTTTCGGTTTAGCTTCTTTTGGTTTAAAGTAATTTTACTGTACATATATATATATATATATATATATATATATATATATATATATATATATATATATATATATATATATATATATATATTATATATATTATAGAAACGAAAACTATGAAATAATAGTGCTAAACTTTTTTGTAAAAGGAGCTATTTATAAAATATTTCCAGTATAATTGTGATCATCTTCCACAATATTGTTTCGAGCATTCGCTCTCATCATTTACCTGATATATATATATATATATATATATATATATATATATATATATATATATATATATATATATATATATATATATATATATTAATCATCAATATTTTCCCCATATCTTATTATATATTTGGCAAATTGGTTTGTTTTTTTTTTTGTTTTTTTTTTTGTAACACTACGGCTCCAAATCCACTGAACTGATCATCACCAAATTTTGCTTTTTGTGTTTATACAATTGACATAAAGGTGGCTTGCGTGTATTATGACATTGATTAGACATCGTGATGATTTTATAGAAAAATCAAAATCAGATGACATAATTTTTAGCACGTCGGTTGTGCATCAACCTTCCAGTTAGAAAGTATGACAATGAGGTGGGAGTACTTGCACTGAATTGATAGCAGTTAGTGGTTCCTTTCAATATTTTGAACGGTATTACTTAAAATTTATATAAACCATTTTCCACCCTTAACATTCGGAAATAATTCTACAATAAATGAGCAAAATACAGAAGGATATTAAATGCATAAAATATCTCTCTGTGCCCAAATAAAAAGCGCAGTGGAGTTCTTACAAAGTCGAAAAATATATTGTCTATTAATTGAGTTCAAATTTTAGTTAACACTTGAATCATAAAGGGTCACAATAGCACAGTTGGTAGAGCACTCGCTTCACACACAAAGGGGCCGTGTTCGATCTCGGGTGCAGTGACGGTCCACCCAGCAGTGACTGGGTAGCTGGGTTTGTTAGATCTGATGGAAAGTACTTTGCGATAGACTAGCACTCTATCCACTCACTTTTTGAATCATACATTTTGAATTTATTAACATATCATCACGTCCATTGAACGGAAATAATCATTATGCAACTAGTCACCAATAAAACATACATAAACAAGTTTCAAACTTAATATTGAAACCATTTATGCTTATATCTAGATATAAGAGATTTGCTCCCCTCTCCCTTCTTCGATCGCCATCAGAGACATAATGAACCATTTAAAAAAAAAGATTGTCAATTCGAAATATACAAGTTAACTTAAGTAACAATCAAATTTATCAAGCATAGATAATCATAAAAAGGAAAATAACAGATTCAGATATATATTTATGGGCTTCTTTAAACGATTTACCGGCCTTTTACTAATAACTAATGACTATCTATCTAGCTAGCTAGAGAATCTAGGAAATCAATACCAAAGTCAAAGTCGGGTGTATATAATATAATTTTAAAACGAAAAAGAAATCGCGTGGCTTGAACGTTCATTACGATTCGTAACCAGGATGGTATGTGATGATATTATTAGCGAAATTGATGAATACAAGGATGACTTGAAACAAGCGTGTTGAAATGTCTTGACAAGACAGCAGAAGATCACCAGGAAAAGCAGAAGCTTCCTTGGCAACTCAAGACAAATCGCCCCTATTTTCAGGGGCTTTTGAAAAGTATGAGCCTTTAAATGTAAATTAGGAAGCAAAAAACGTACCCCTTTACCAAGACGTTTCTTAATTTCATATTTCTTTGTGATGTGGGGCTCTATTTCGGAGCTCATTTTGCTAAGGGTAGAAAGGAATTTTGGACACCATGAATCTTGTAATGGAGGACGGAAGAATATATCACACCAGTTTACTACGCGTAAAAATTAGTGTCAAAACAGAACCGTTATCTGTTAATAAATTAATGTTCAATCACTTTAAATGCTAACTTTACGTGTGTAAAACAACTTTTTAAATCTGAAAACAGGTCATTGAAGTAAATTCAGAATTTTGTTTCAAATAAATAATTTTTGCGTAGCAATATTAATGAAATATTTGTCAACATTGTGCTCTACCGAAGCATCATCGCTTTCTGTGTGATTACACCAAGTTGCTATGGAATCGCCCTTCCTTTGAACCGGAAGCTATTGTACCTATGTTGTTCGAACTGTCGAACTTCCATTCAACTGCCTTTAGGGTTGTTACTCAATCTCACGCAATGGGGAAAGGGCCCGGGTAATTTCAGATCGTTACCATAAAACTGCATACCGTTCAGTGAATGACAGTCAAATATTTTAAAAGGAAAAGTAATGGCTGAAGCCCAGGACGTGCAAGGGTCTGTGCGACCAAGAATAGTAAGTTTAACTGTTACTGTTTTTTGTTGTCAAGAACGCTAAGAAGTAAAAGAATAAAAATGTGTAGAGGTCTCCCTAGACAATACTGTGTGTGGAAAAGGCCATGGCATGGGGATAGTTTCTATTATTTCCAGACTCGGGCAACTTGTTGAAACTTTGATTGTTTAAAAAAAACTGACTCGTGCTTCAGAATATGGATATACGAATAAGAGACAAATGGACCTAAACTTAAACTTAAACTGTCAGTAGCTCTAACTCTAGGAATTCTAACTCCGTAAAAACGAGGATCTAACAACATCTGAACTCATAAAAATAAAAAGTAAATTATATGTCAGCATTGTTGTCGATGAAAACGTGTCCAAAATGATTTATTGATAAGTTTCCAATAATTATCTTTTTTTTTTAAGCTTGAAATGTGAGATTACAAACTCAACAATTGTGTAGATTAGACGTCTAGAGCTTCTCAAGCCTGAGAATATTTAAATTAAAAATTTAAATAAGCAAACTGTTCCTTTATTTCTGGGAAAGTTTTTCATTTTTAGTTTTAGTGTTTGCACCTCCGTTGATGGTGCATCTTAACAATGAACAGGTCGTTTTTCTGCACCTCGGTTGCGCAAACGCAATCCACAGTATTTTTATCGTTCATGTGTTTCGGTATTTTGTCGACGCAAAAATAAGGTCACAAAAGTAAGCGTTATGTTTTATGAGGTCTGTATGTATGTCTTTGTTACCAAAAACTATAAAACAAGCGTAGTTTGACATGCGACAGAAATTTAAAGTTAAAATAAAAAAATAAAGTAGCATTTAATGAAAGAATAATTTTCTTCTAGAAATGTATATTTTTATTTAATAAATTTATTGAAAATATTCTTTTAGACATGGATATAAATATATATTTCTTGATACTTTGGATTAAAAATTAATTATTTTTTTTGATTTTATGTTATTGGATAGGTGTTTGTTATTATTATTATTGCTATCATATTTTTTATCAATAGTAGTTTATCATAATTGTCTGAGTTTATTTATCACACACGTTAGGCTCAGGTTTGTTTTTAATTAATTACTTTTTTTTTGTTTTGTTTTTTAAACTTGTTTTCATTTTTTTTTCAATTTCTATTTTTTTTTAAACTGTTATTTTTATTTATTTATGGGTTTTTTTTGTTTTTGTTTTTTTTTTTTTTTTTGTGGTCGCCTTTGTTCTTATTTTCATTATTATTTAGTTGTAATAGACCTAAAGTGGCAACATTAGGTAGTGTGTTGAGCAACAATTTTAAAATGGCTGCTGATATTCGGAATCAAGTCTGAATAGTCTCCCATGGCTATTCAGACTCTAATTTCAATGCGCATGTACAATCAACAGATTATTCAGATGATTTTAGTAACGATCAGAAGGTAGTGTGTAATAAACCCGCTATATTTGATGAGAAAGACAAAATCATTGATAAATTGGAAGTCCAGATAGAAATAAGTAAGAAAATAGTGAGAACTCTTCAAAAGTATCAAAAGTCGGTCAATTTGACTGTGGTCTAAATGAAAAGCTTTTCTAACGACATAACCAGATGTCCAAATAAAAAACATTGTGATAATGTGAGACAGGCAACAATCCTGCAATCCAAATTTGGGGTGTGAGCTGAGTCAGTGTGATATGGGCGAGAAAGAATTTCTTCTGAACTCTTTTTCTATTTCTTTATTAGTTCCACCCACTGCCCACATTGTGTACGTCCTCCCTTCTGTATACGCCCACACATTGAAGTCCACATAGTCACGGGAGACTTTTCAGACTCAAGTCCGGATTGTCACTACATTAAAAAATATAAATGCTCAACATTTTATCTGATTTAAAAAGAATAAATGTCCAACTTTGTTTACAAGTCATTTTCTGTAAATGATGTCATTCGTTAAGTTATTTTCGTATCACAACAATTCACAAGCACTTTCTTTCACAATTAACAATCAATTTCTTAGCTAATTTTAGTCATTTGGACAAATTTGTAGTAGTAGACATCAAAGTTTGTCTGATATTTAGAATTAAATTTTCTTTGTCGCATTAATGACATGAAAATAACGTGATATCATATACAGGAAATAACCCTGGAAATTATTTTTTAAATTTGAATCATTTTTGTTAGTGACAAGGTTAAGAGTTTAACAATTGAAAATTGTTGATTCACTCACCTCAACTGATCCATTCCAAAGACAAAAGTAAAACCTTCGTGTCTTCAAAACACCATTTTTTTTCTCAGTAAAAAATTCTTTAAAACATAAAGGGACGAAATCTCTGCACCATTTTGCTACCACAGCACCAGGAAGAGTTGATCTATCAAAATCAAGTATTGCCATCATATTTTAATTATATTTGGATCTAAATGGTTGGACATGCAGAAAATACTTTTTCAGTGAATGCTCTTTTCCAGCCTTTGTGGATACAACAAATACTCAAACAGTGATGTTATTTATTTGTTACTTGGTATTGAATTATGTACTTGGTGCTATTCATCACAAATCACTGATTTGGTAGTGTTTTGATTTTAAGGATATTGAGTTTTATTTCTCTTTCTTGTTTGGGGAAGGTTAGGTTAACCCTTTTATGATAGAATTTTTAAATGGCTGCGACTATTTGGGCTCGACTGAATAGTCTCCCGTGGCAATTGGGACTCATTATTCATGAGAAAGACAAAAACATGGATCAGTTGAATGTTCTGATAGAAATTAAAAAGAACAGAGTTAAAGCTCTTCAAAAGTCAGTCAAAGTATCTGGTATAAATTAACAGGTTTTCTTACAGCATAACACGATGTCCAAATAGAATCATGACAAAAATAAATAATTAAAAAATTACATAATCTGATAGTGTGAGCAATCCTTCTCCAGTCCAGAGTATTGGTATGAGCTGAGTCAGTGTGATATGGGCAAAACAGAATTTCTTCTGAACTCTTTTTCTATTTCTTTATCAGTTCCATCCTCTGCCTACTGCCCACATTTTGTCGTCTTCCCCTCTGTATGCGCATGCACTTTGAAGTTAGAGTCTGAACAGCCACAGGAGACTATTCAGACTTGAGTCTGAATTGCCACTTCGTTTAAGAATACTTTAATTTGAAATATTTGAAAAAAAAATATCTTTTTCTCACTATTACTTCAAACAGGCTTTGTCATAGTTTGTAGCATTTTTTTCTTTTCCAAATTCATTCACTGTCGGCAAACAAAAGATCCAGACTAGTTTGCTGGGGGTGGGAATAACACCACAACTCATAACGAGGAGATGATTTGTTTTCGTCACCACTATCCAATTTGAAATATTAAGTATGTTATCTTGTTTTGGCCCTTTCCTGTAACAGTAATTTTAATAATAATAATAATAATAATAATAGATCTTTATTGTCCATAAATATGGCAATTTGTCATTTAGTTACACTTGTCATAACGTTATATGATAACTATAACATTGAACAGACACCTCACTCCTACCCATTCTCTCTCTCTCTCTCTCAAATCAGAAAGCTGTTCTGTAATTTTTCATCCTTACTTTTTACTTTTGATTTTATTTTTCAGGACTGGGATCTTGTCAGAAGCTACAGGGCCCCTAAACTTGAACCTGTCACATTTGTGAAGCATGAAAATGTCGAAGATGGATATGAAAAATTCAGGAAGGTCTCTGGTAAAGTTGCCAGAAGCAGATATGACATACCACCCGGGCACAGACTCGTCATTGCATATTCTCAATTCCCATCAAAGCCACCAGAAGCAGTTGGAGTTATAACTTACAAAGCCGGTGATAAGTCTTTAAAGAATCCCAGGAAGAGTTACAACTACATGGATGATTACTATCACAAGGTGAGTTGGTCTATTATGATAAACTTTGCAATTGTTGATTTTCACCATTCATTCTCTGATATATTAATATATGTTCCACTTGCTAAAGATTTGTAAATGTCCTGGTTCATAAGAGTTCCTAAAGAAATCCACTTTCTATATTTATATTATTATTACTATCTAGGCACTTCCTGGGATCATTATTTAATGGAAGCAGAAGGATCTCTTTGAAATTGTCAAGATTAAGTTCTCTTTTTGTCTCTCTGTAGTTTAAAATTTTGAATTGTATGCTGATAATTCATTAAATAATGATCCCAGGAAGTGCCTAGATAGTAATAATAATATAAATATAGAAAGTGGATTTCTTTAGGAACTCTTATGAACCAGGACATTTACAAACCTTTAGCAAGTGGAACATATATTAATATATCAGAGAATGAATGGTGAAAATCAACAATTGTCCTGAGATGAGAATAAGTGAAAACACTTAACTGCTGATTGGTGGAGCACGATTTGGTAGGTTACCACACTCCTTCGTGTATTAGATGTTTTTCTTGAAAAACATCTCTCTGTGTTAAAGCAATATATGACTGAATTCATGATTACGTTATGATTAAAGTTAAAGAAGCAGAGTGTCCATAGAGTATCCGATTGACATACAAACAACTCAAAGCATTAATTCCTAGAGGTTTCAAGATATTGCTACCATTACAGGGTTTGAATTTGAGATAAATTGGTGGCTCGACAGGCTGTATGACACAAAATCATTAAGTCAGGGGTTTTTATTTGGTTGTTTTTTTTCAGTTTATTGCGATAATGACTATTTGCACGTCATGTAAGTTTGTAAGATCTTCCAAACTGCATTGCGTGCAAAGTTGCTTCAGGGTTGGTTTCTTGAATATATTTTTTATTATTAGTTCTATTTGTCTTTTTTTTTTCAGATCTCCTTTATTTTTGTAGATAAAGACTACCAAAGAATGGGAATTGGATCCCAATTGATTCAAGAGGCTTTGAATTCTATGTTACAAGAAGATCGTGATCGTCCTGTCAGACTGGAAGGAGCAAAGTCCGCTGTCAAGTTCTTTCGTAAAATGGGTTTCATCAGTGATGGAAAGCCAGAAGTTTCAGCTTCCAGGAAAGGGTCTCGTCTTTTCTGGGAACTCTATAGAATGCAGCATCCAGCAGCTGTTTAAAAAATGTGTTCCTTATACTTGTTTTTTTATGTCGTGAGATTATATTTAAGTGATGAGATCACTGTATGCTTATATACTAGTAGTCTTGTAACAAGAGAACTGCTAGATCACTTGATAGTAAAAACTGTCTTTGTCCATTTCTAATCTTTGTAGGATATTGAATACAGCATAATTAACATTTTTGTCATGGTTTTAGATAGATGTTTCATATCGGTAGAAGTTTCCATTCATTAGCAAGCATCTACGGTCCAAATAGCCAATACAGTCCGTCAACATTACACCGATTATCCACGCTTTCTTGTGTCTGTGGCAGTTTTTGTTGGGATTTAAATCAGAATTGACTTTCCTTTAGCATCTATATATATGCCTATTATATTTCTAGTAGATTAATAGTTTATGTTTGTCACATCCAGTGGATAAAGTTGTATTTCTTTCCATTTGATGAAACTAGTGCGTTTCATTGCAGTTCAGTTGTAAACATCATTAGGGTAGGATTTCAATTTTATTTTTTCCATATATGGAATTTCACAGTTTATCATTGAAATGAATCCTCTCTCTCTTTTTTTTTTTTTTTTTTTTTTTAAACCTTGCAGATCTGCCACACATCCCTATTTCTGTGGGGACCATTATGAATATGGAAAGGACTTTTCTTTTTTAATTGAATTTCTCATTGCTAATCTTACTCATTCGTCTTCTCCTCATTGGCGTAAAATTTGCATTTTTACTGTTTACAATACAACCTGCTTAATGAAGCACTTCTACAGAGGTATTATCCAGTAATTAGTATTATTCCATCATCGTTGAGGCGAGTTTTGGAATGGAAGTTCCAATGTCCCGTATTTCAATTTGAAAGGTTGGCAGGTGTTGTCATGATATCGATATTCATCCTTCATTTATACTTTTACATCGCATTGAACACTATATATATTATGTCACCATGATATAAGTATGATGAATTTGGTGATTTGCAGAGGAAGCTGTTAAACGGTGTTTATCATTCCATTTTCGTTTAATTAACTTTTCTTCCTTAATTTGTCTGTTTTATAAGAGGGGGAATAGAAGGTAACTTCGACTTGGATATTTTCAGTTGAACTTGTTTTTCTTGTAATTGTTCACATTTTACCATCATTTCTCTTTTATTATAATCCTTAATGGTAATTCCACTTTTTGTCATAACATTTTAGAACAATTATTAGATAAGTTGATGTATTTATTAATTTTAAAGAACAAGTATGTTGCTTCAAAAACCAAACCTGCTTTTTAGACATTTCTACATAGTTCTTTTCTTTTCTTTTTTTTATTTTTTTCTTTGATTACTTTTACTTGTATAATCTGGAGGTTGATTGCCCTGAAATTCCCCAGAAATTTGTTTTCAAGACATATAAAAAAATAATTAGGTTCAATTGACAATATGGAGTCATTATGTCATCAATATCAGTCGGATTGTTGACTGTTTGCGGTTTTTGTTTGCTTTGGTTTGGTTTTATGTGTGTTAAGTTGTTTTTGTGTGGTTATGTGTATTTCATTGTGGTCATTAGTTTGCTTTTCAACAGTTTCCCCTATTATCCTTTGATTGTGAAGACCAGAAATTGCAATGGGATGATAACTCCAAAAATAATTCTTTTCTATTGATCTGATCGATAGTTTGACTTTTAATGCAACTTTTTTTAGGTCTTAACTTTTTTTTTTTAAATGATGTCTTTATAGCCCCTCACCCCCAACCCCCCCCCCCCCCTCCCAGTTTATTTGAGTTCATTTTATGTCTGCATTTTGATTTAAATTAATCCTCTAATGCAGTTTGTTTTAGGGTCTGATTGTTTTATTCTTTTTTAAAAATTATTATTATATACTATAAAATTCATTACAGCATTTTAAACCCATTGTTTACTCCACTCTCTCTCCCCGGTTTATTTGAGCACATTTTATACGTCTGTTGATTTAAAATAGTCCCTGATTCTATTATAATTTTTATAAGGAATTTTTGTTCAGTCTGGTTTTCTTATTGTATCCAGTTTTATGCTTTTTTTTTTTCATTTCCCTTTACTCTGCCATAGTGTTTTTGTTTTTTTTTTTAAATCCTATGCTCATGACTTGTGGGTATGAAATCTAACTGTAGACATGTTATTTAATGAAAATTGAACAAACTCAATTTTTATACAGCTTCAAAATGCTTCCACAACTCAGGAATATTTGTGCCTCATGACCATTGCATTGAGATTGGTGCTTGCATACATTTATCATTGCATTGTGCCTTACGCATTAGGATTCAAATTGCTCATATTCATTCCTAGTCGTTGTCAAAGATTATATTTCATGTTATGAATTCATTTTGGAAGATCAGATTTGTGTACGTTGCTTTTTATATTTTTCTCATAATATTGAACTTTGCATTTCATTTTTCAACTATTAACTATTAATGAATGTAAGCTGTATTTTTCTATCATGTGTAATTCTAAGGTTGAATTATATTTTATCAACTCATAACAATTTTAAGTCCTTGATAATGATTTGAGTTGGACAGCTTATTTTTTTTATTGTGAAACCGGGGTTTCGTAAAACATTCACCAGTCAGATTAAATGCTTCTAACTTGATTTAAAATAAGGAAAGTTTTTATCAATGTTTTGATGTGGCAACAAAGCTATTTCTCATATCGGAATAGGGTAGGAAGACGTGCATCTCATTTAAAAAAACAAAGACATGATTGATTGTAAGGGATAGCTTGCAAAATCTTCCATTAGAAAAGTACAACAAAGTTTGGGAAGATTATTAGTGCTAGGTGTATAAAAATTAGTTTGATTGTTTTTAGATTTGCCAGAAATTCTGTGCTCGTCAGCAAAAATTTAACATTGGCAGAACGGATTTATTTTGCCCCCAACCCAAATTTTTGTTTTAAAGAATACATTCAACCCTGAGAACTTTATGTCAGCAAATTTTATTATTAGTTTTTCAAAATGCCTTATTATTGGAGTATTTTTGTTTGTGAATGTTAGGCAAATGACTTTTTGGCACATCCTCATAAGAGCTTTTATCAGAAAGATATATGTTGGGTTATTTATTTCACTGCTAGTATCTGATCCTCCAATTGACAGATCCATTCAAGTCAAGAAGAGTGTTCTTGATGTCTGATAATACAGTCTAGCATGTTCGTATAATTCTTAGTTCCATTGACTGAGCTCAAATTCACAGTTTATTCCCTTCATTTTCTTTGCAACTTTTTCATAAAATTGACACTCTCTCTCTCTCTCTCTCTCTCTCTCTCTCTCTCTCTCCAATACACCTATATGCCGGTAGCTGATCAAGCTCATGCAACCGTCTCTCCCCTACCCTACCTATCAAGCTAGTTGTGCCTAAGTGCCACATAATGAGTCCCTTCACTCTTGCCCAATAGCTAGCCATGTCTTAGTTACGTACCATACATATCAAAAAGTGCGTGATACTTGTTCTAAAACTACAATCACAGATTCAAACTTTTTCTGTCGCCCCGTGCATTTCAACGAATAAGTGTTAGGCTGCAATTATTGTCAAATACAAAAGTTGTACCACAATGGCGGTTGTTAAGTTCCATATCTGAATGTGGTCAGAGTTGTATGTTTTTACTATCTGGATTTCACGGTAAAATGATATCCAATGTTGTCTTTATTTCAACAAGCTAGTCAATCATTGTTATGTGGCTTTAATTCTAATCCAAAGATTCATTTTTAAAGATTTGCTCATGGAGGTGCAAAGGTCACTTCAGACTGAATGGATTAATATTGTTGCTGTTACTTGAGATCTGATGATAGTAATGTTAGTCATTTTCATTGTAGGTCTACAGTGTGAATAACATCTTCCCCGGTTCACTCCATTATATAATATTCTTCCATAACATACTCAACTCTAGCTGCTTATTATAGAGTTCAAACTCAATTGTATTCTATCCCTGGCTGTCTTAGGAAAGCAAATACTGAGAAGTGTTCACGGTTTGTGTTTAATACAGGTTGATGAGAACAAGGTTTGTGTTTGATAGTGAGAACTTAGATTAGGCTGATGGCAACACCATTCATGGTTTATTATTCACATAATTAATGGATAATGACTAATGCAAAGACGGTAATGGGATCTTGATCCTATTTTCGTTTTCCATAATGTTACTCCTGCTAAAATCTTGAAATGTTCTTTTTAAATTTCATGGTTGCTGATAAATATTTTTTTTTTATGAACTGATACTGGATAAATTGATGTGTTGACAAAAGGTGTGGTTGAATTAATGGATGGGATGTATTTTCTCTTACTTATCATGATTTAAAAAAAAAAAGATCCGTCTCCCTTCAATGCGGGAAGTTTGTGTCCTTTTTTCTACCCTTCTAAATCTGTCGTCCCCTTTCTGTGTCTTTTTTTTTATGGTTCGAGTTAGAGGGTTTGGATATTACCCTTATCATGGCTTTGATACTTCACTTATATATGTGTGAGTTAGTGAACCTTTTCTAAGTATTTTTATTATATGGGAATGTCTCCTTCTGGCGGGATCTTATGTTATTGTCTTGGTTGGTCTTCATCTAGACTGATGGATAGATTGCTCTTGGGGTCCGCGTCTTCTATTTTTTCTTGTGTGCTTGTGAGCAATCTTAACAAATTTATCAGCTTTTGAATATCCCATCGTATTTCTTTTTTTTCTGGTGCAAACGACTGAATAGTCTTCTCAAGTGCTGCAATGTACTTTTGATCTCTGTTAAATTTGCCCCCACCTTTTTATGCGTTTGTTAGCTGGATCTAAATGTTTCGACTAATGTATTTTGTCTTCCTTTTCACTGGTGCTGACTTAACTTAAGTCTATCTCATGTGCTATAAAACCTCTAAAGAGACAATAATACCTAATTGACAAGTATAAGATGTGTGTCGATAAACAGGCTTCCCTGTTTGGACTCGTCCTTTTTGATAACTCTGTAGGGTACTTATTGTAAGAGCAGAAAGAGTGTCTATAATCCTTGGACTATTTCGTATTTTTCTGTTAAGCTTGCTTTTATTGATTAGTCCATCAAGTCTCAATTTACCTAATATCAGCTATATTTGTCATGTTGAATTTGCATTTAAGATTGGTGGTTATGATGTGATTGACAATAATTAACGTCACTTAGCTGTTAAAATTCAAATCTACCTGAACATTGTACATATATTTATATGAAATATTTATGCATTTTGGCTTTGTACTCTATTTATTATTTTTTTCTCAGGCCTTTTTATGCTAACAGTAATTACAGCTTTTAACTGCCATGTATCAAAAAGTGTTCATCTTTTTTTATATTATAAACGTTGTAATCTGAATTGTAAATACTGTATATTATTAATTTTTTTTTTTTAATAAAGTCTTATACTTACACAAACTCTTAATATGTGATTTGATTTTTTAAGGGAATGGTTTTGTTCTATTTTTTTTCCAATAGTCTTCTGTTTTCGTTTTTTTTTTTTTTTTTAATAAGTTAAGGGGTGGGAGGGGGGGGGGGGTGTTTTGTTTTGTTTCCCCTCATAAATCGATAAATTTCAATGGCCTCAATTTCTATAAATTTTCGGGTTTTTAAGTTTTTTGATAAGTTGGGGCTTATCTTAAGCTACCAATGTTTAAAGTAATAGTTTCCATGTCAAAATGCAAAAAGGATTGTTTTGTTATTTTACAAGACAAAATCCCAATCCCAAAGAGATGATCTGAAAATGTAGCGGTGAGTTACTCTCCTTTGCCTGCCAATGAGCTAGCTTACTTGATGTTCATGGTGTTGTTTTGGAATTCCCATTAATTGAGGTGGGGGAATGTTAAGTCATTCCTGCGTTGGTGGATTCTTCATCAGCAGTCCGTACCCTTGCTATTTCTTTTGCGGCTTTGTGCTCTTGTGGCATGATACTCGCCTTTGAACCAGTAGCTGGTTCCTGATTTGTGTCCCGCTCTTGGACGCACAAAGTTCAGACTTGCAAAAGGCTCTTTACTCACACTCTCTCGCTGCTTTCATGTGTAGAATAAGTACTTGCTGGTTACAGCAGTCTGTTGAGAACGGGGGAAAAACAGGCATTATGTATCGTCCTACTTGTTAAGAGTTGCTGTTAGCTTGTGACCCCTGCTGAAGTGCTTTCCGACCATTTAGTGGGTATGTATGTATGTATGTATAATATATATATATATATATATATATATATATATATATATATATATATATATATATATATATATAATATATATATATATATATATATATATATATAAGCGGGTGGTTGGATGGGAGCATCACCCTTGAATCATATACCTATGATGTTCGCATGGGTGTACGATCCGATAGTGATGTCGTTTCTTCTTCTCTTTACTAGCCTATCCTGCTTCTTTGGTTTGTGATTGTATTTTTGACAGGGGATATTTTTTTTCCTGTAAATCCTCTGCCTGTTTGTTCTTGGTTATTTATAATTTAGCTTATGATATCTTTAGGTTATGATTTTGATTGACATTTGTACTATTTTTGTTAGATTGCTTGTTTTTTTGTTTCAGCGGTCTCTCATATAACCTCAATTGTGTTGGAAGAGACCTAAAGCAACAAACAAACAAACAAAATATATATATATATATATATATATATATATATATATATATATATATATATATATATATATATAATATATATATATATATATATATATACATATTATATAATATTTCTCATGGATTTCTTTACTCTGGCTGGTCTTGTTGGCACAAATAAAGTTCAGATTCAGATCCAAAATCTTTGTACTTATCCTATATCTTACTTTTTTCTGTTGTTAAGATGACTTCAAAGTAAAAAATGCAAACGCCAAGTAACTCTTAATCTTAATCTTAAACAATTGAGCATATCTTTTTTGGCGAGGATCTGGTGCGTTGTCTGGGTGGGATTTATTATAGTGGTCATAGAACAGACACATGCGTAGGTTGCTCTAGGGATTTACTTTTTTTTATTCTGTTAAAAGAAGTCCTCGGTCTTTTTTTTTTTTTTTTTGCGGGTGCTGGTCAACCCTGTGTTTGTAATATTTCGACTATAATCTTACTTTTTCTGGGTGGGGTTCCTGATCTCCCATAGTGGGCAGGGAGGGACTTACTCTGTCTTCTATTCCCCCACATCTGTTTTCCAACACGCTTTCCGTCTTTGTCTTGGAATGAGATTATTTGGTTTTTTCCTTGTCCTGGCTGAGGGAAAGAGTCAACTGTATAGTTAGTTTTGGGAGATTATATTTTTTTTCCTTGTTAATCATCTCTCTGATATGCACTGTATTATGTTTTCTCTATATTATATATGATTTGTAAAACATTTGAGTGTATTTCTCTTAGAAGGAATCCCTTGCTTGTGTCTGGATGAGACTTTTAGTGATCTCAAGCTATGTACTTTACTCTTGGAATCTACACATGTCTCTTATTTGAACCAATTCCCATAATGTATCCAATTATAAAAATTTAGTAGATACTTTCTCTTGTTTCACAAATTAGATTATGAACACCCACTCCACCCCCCCCCCCCCCCCCCCCCCCCACGCACACACACAAACACATAACATTTTAAAAAGAACAACATGACAACAGTAATTAGGCAGTCCTATTCAGTTTCATTGAATATCAACAGGGTGACGGTCAAATTTGCGCGTTATGTGTTTGTGTGCGTGGGGGCGGGGGGGGGGGGGGGGGAGTGGGTGTTCATAATCTAATTTGTCAAACAAGAGAAAGTAGTTATTTCGATTAAAATAACAAGGTGACCTATAGTCCCCATACTATCACCGCGTTGTCGCCTCGGGTAATCACGTTGTCGCTGCGTTTAGACAAAGGTGGGACAGATGAGAGCCGTCCGTGATGATGCACCTTCGCGTCTTGCAGATAAGGAGCGACGCACAAGTGTTGACGAAAAGCACCATATGCTAAAATGTATGACGAAAAGCAGTATCTACTAAATTTTTATAATTGGATACATTATGCGAAAAATATAGGGCGGCACAAAGCAACTTCGCTCAATAGACCAACCACCAGTGGAATAGATGTGTGTATGATAGTAACACGATATCACCAAAATATGGTTTGATATGTCATTTAAAAAAAATTGATTTGAGTTTGGCTGACGGACAGAAAATTATCCTCCCTTTTGAAAAATTAATCACCATTATCACCACTGGTAGCCATCTTGGCTTTTTCTATTATCTTGTTTTTCAACTAAGGAATGCGGGTTTGTTTTTTCTGCTATTTTCGCTATAGTGAAAACCCTTTTCCTTTCTTGATAATATAGGGCCATAAGTTACAGCTTGTAATTTACCAAGCTGGAAATTTGGTCAAGATTGATTTCTTGTGGGGGGGGGGGGGGGGGCAACTTGCTGTCAAGAATTTTCAGACTTTTTGACATTCGCTCGTTAAGAACACTGTTTATTGAATGAAGAGTGATTGTTTCTAGGAGTAATAAAGGTGTTTCAAACTCTATGCAGTTACTTCAGGTCCGAGAAAAGAAAGACTGTTTGTTTTGTTTTTAAGGGTTTTACTTGCAACACATTATGGTCATATCAGCGCCAGTACAATGGAAGAAAATGGGATAGTAAAAAGTTCTAGAATTACCCAAGAAAAGGTAAGACAAATGGGAATTGGTTCAAATAAGAGACATGTACGTGTAGATTCCAAGAGTAAAGTACATAGCTTGAGATCACTAAAAGTCTCATCCAGACACAAGCAAGGGATTCCTTCGAAGAGGAATACACTCAAATGTTTTACAAATCATATATATTATATAGAAAACATAATACAGTGCATATCAGAGAAGAAGGTTTGTGTTTGATAGTGAGAACTTAGATTAGGCTGATGGCAACACCATTCATGGTTTATTATTCACATAATTAATGGATAATGACTAATGCAAAGACGGTAATGGGGTCTTGATCCTATTTTCGTTTTCCATAATGTTACTCCTGCTTAAATCTTGAAATGTTCTTTTTGAATTTCATGGTTGCTGATAAATATTTTTTTTTATGAACTGATACTGGATAAATTGATGTGTTGACAAAAGGTGTGGTTGAATTAATGGATGGGATGTATTTTCTCTTACTTAACAAGGGGAAAAAATATAATCTCCCAAAACTAACTATACAGTTGACAGTTTCCCTCAGCCAGGACAAGGAAAAAACCAAGTAATCTCATTCCAAGACAAAGACGGAAAGCAAGTTGGAAAACAGATGTGGGGGAATAGAAGACAGAGTAAGTCCCTCCCTGCCCACTATGGGAGATCAGGAACCCCACCCAGAAAAGGTAAGATTATAGTCGAAATATTACAAAAACAGGGTTGACCAATACTCCTCCCCCCGCAAAAAAAAAAAAAAAAAATAAATAAATAAAAGACCAAGAGGACTTCTTTTAACAGAATAAAAATAGGTAAATCCCAAGAGCAACCTACGCACGAGTCTGTTCTGTGACCACTATAATCAATCCCACCCAGACAACGCACCAGAGATTAAGAGTTACTTGGCGTTTGCATTTTTTACTTTCAAGTCATCTTAGCAACAGAAAAAAGTAAGATATAGGATAAGTACAAAGATTTTGGATCTGAATCTGAACTTTATTTGTGCCAACAAGACCAGCCAGAGTAAAGAAATCCCTCTCTCTCTCTCTCTCTCTCTCTCTCTCTCTCTCTCTCTCTCTCTCTCTCTCTCTCTCTCTCTCTCTCTCTCTAAAATAATAGGAAAATTTCAACCGTCTTCACTCAATTCGAATACGTATATGACTTCATTTAGTGCTTTTAATTTTTCGCCGTCATGTCTGCATGTCAGAAAAAAAAAAAGAAATAATGGGGAAAAAATCCTTTTTCTTTTATTTTTTTTATTTATTTTTTTTTTTTTTTATTTTTTTTTTTTTGGTTTACAGTAATTTTAAATTTAGAGTTGTTTTACTATTTCATGCATGAAGCATGCCTCAGGTGGAAAAATCAACGCGATCATGTCGTAAGTCATAATTTGACACCTGTATTCAATTGTATGAATTCCGTATCCGTATTAACTCCCAGACGTCAGTCTAGACAGGCTGGTCAGCCCACATAATATTCTGTGGGTCAGCCGAGACAGCCTGGTCAGTCAGCCTAAACAAAACGGTCAACCTAGACATCTGTTCACCCCAGACAGGCTCGCGCAAAGTGTCAAGAGTGACACAAGACGAGTTGTTGTGTCTTGAATAAGATGGTGTCAACGGGATAAGGGAAAGGGAAGGGACAAGATTATGTTTTAGGGACTTTTTAACAAATGTTTATGCATATACATACAAAATGCTTACAAGCATGAAACACTTTTGATTAAATGAAAGAGATGGAAAGTCATATAAAATTCTCGTGGAGTCGTCGTCGTCTCTCTCTCTCTCTCTCTCTCTCTCTCTCTCTCTCTCTCTCTCTCTCTCTCTCTCTCTCTCTCTCTCTCTCTCCTTCACTTTCTCCTCCCTTTACGCTTGCATTTTATCATATATAAATGTATCTATTTATCGTGAAATAATATATTACTATCAGGAAGTTTAATCGACTTGGGAAAGAAAGAATGAATTGTTGATTTTTGATTTAATCTTTTTTTTTCTATTTTGGAATGGCTATGCTTTGCAATTTATTTAAATCTAATAATAAGTTAATAAGTTTCATGAGCACGTGGTTGCAACAACCAATAAGTTTTAGCATAAGGCATGAGACCGGTATCTGGGTGGGGATCCTGACCTCCCATAGTGGGCAGCCTACATGCTGTGCTATCCCCCCATGCCCGTTTTCCAATTGTTTCCTGTCAATGTCTTGGAATGAGATTACTTAGTTTTGTCCTGATCCTTGCCGGAGTTCCTTGGCTGGGAGGGAAACAGTCGAATGTATAGTTATAGTTTGGGAGATGATGTTTTTTTTCCTTGTAAATCATCTCTCTGTTATGCATTATATTATGTTTAGTTTACATATTATATTATATGATTGTTAAACATTTGAGTGCATTCCTCTTAGTTGGGACTTGTGCTTGCGTCTGGATGAGACTTTTAGGTGATCTCAAAGTAACTAAGTGCTTTGACGGTGTGCTCTTGGAATCTACATCTGTTCCCTATTTGAACCAATTCCCCTTTGTCTTACCTTTTCTTTTGTGCTTGAATTGTAATTCTAGAACTTTTTACTATCCCATTTTCTTCCTTTTTACTGACGCTGATATAACCTTAATGCGTTGCAAGCGCCGTAAAACCCTTACAAACAAAAACAAACAACATGAGACCGGCATGGCTTTTGTGCCAAAAGTTTATCATCATCTCTGTATGTAGTGGTTAAGTAACATTGTTGTCGGCATAAAGTGTATGTCTGAAATGATATTTGCAACTTGTAAAAGAATTCCTTTTCAATGTCTTATGCTTGGAATGGATCAGGGGCGGTTGGTGGCAGCAGCTTCTTATGGTTCACACTATTATGTTATGACGATCGACCCAATCAGCAAAGTCCGGTCCGCATTCGTGCACCGTCGCGAACCCGCCTGGTAGCATCGTCACAACACACCTTTCGACTAGATGCTCTGCCGTTTCGGGTTCTTGCCCACAGCGTGGACATATTGGACAGGGTTGGTGGCGGATTATTTAAGGCGGCCTGAATCGATTGAAAAAAAAAAAAAAATCTCACCGTACTCAGGCTGTTAACAATGTTGTCTGTGTATGAACAAATGAAATGTCACCTTTCATGCATCATGGATCTGACATATTTAGTGTTGCTATTGACTTGGAACCCTTTTTAAAGCGATTTTATCACATTTAGTGGATATTGCTCTCTAAATCAATGCTCTAGTGGGTTTTTCTTTTTTAGAATATGCATATATTATTGCTTGTAAAGGAAGGGGGGGGGGCATCTGTGTGTGTGTGTGTGTGTGTGTGTGTGTGTGTGTGTGTGTGATACACGTCATCTTATTTGAGAAAGTTGAATAATATTTTTAAAAGAACAACACCATGACAACAGTAATTAGGCAGTCCTATTAAATTTCTTACTTTGAATATCAACGGCGTGACGGTCAAATTTGCGCGTTATGTGTGTTTGTGTGTGTGTGTGGGGGGGGGGGGGGGGGGTTCATAACCTGGTTTTTCAGACAAGAGAAAGTAGTCATTTGTATTAAAATAACAAGGTGACCGATATTGCTTAAGGCTCTTTTTCTAGCTCCCATACCATAGTAAACTCAACCATTACCACGTTGTCGCCTCGGGTACTTGGGGGGTGGGGGCGGGGAGACCATGTGTGTGTGTGTGTGTGTGTGTGTGTGTGTCTGTGTGTGTGTGTGTTATACACGTAAGCTTACTTGATTTAGTTGAATAACATTTTAAAAAGAACATCATGACAACAGTAAATTTGCAGTCCTATTAAGTTTCTTTCTTTGAATATCAACGGCCTGACGGTCAAATTTCCGCGTTATGTGTGTTTGTGTGTGTGTTTTTATTTTCTTTATTTATTTATTTTTTTTTTTTTTTTTTTTGGGGGGGGGGGGGGGGGGGTCATGACCGAAAGTGTGTGTGAGGAGTTGCGTGGCTGCTTCGAGTGTACTGATTGGAATGTTTTTATTGACGCGTGTGAGGGTGTGTCCGAGTATATAAAGTTTTGTGAGCGACAAGTGTGTGAAAGAAAAGAAGTTAAATGTTATCCAAATAACAAACCATGGATAACAAAAGAACTGAAATCCCTTTTAAATGAGAAAAAGCATATATTTATAAATGGTACAAAAGATGAACTAAAGACGAAACAAAGAGAAATTAAAGAAGAAATTATTAAAAGTAAGGAACGTTACAAAACAAAAGTAGAGAGAAGTTTCCAATCAGGCGACATTAAAACAACTTGGAAAGGCATGAAAACTATTATCAATTACAATGAAAGCAAATCTAAAGTACCCGACAATATCGATTTAAATGATCTGAACACATTTTATGCCCGTTTTGATTCTACCAATAATGAATACCAAATTGAACAGACTAAAAAATTACTGATAGAGCGTATGAATGATGAATGCGAGAATGAATTCAGTGAATGTGAGATAAAATATATGTTTTCTAGACTGAATGAAAGGAAGGCGGCTGGACCGGATGGGATAAAAGGAAGAATTTTGAAAACCTGTGCGGAACAATTATGCTATATTTATACTTATATTTTTAATATGTCTTTATCATGCTCTTCCATCCCTAGTATTTGGAAAATTCAGAAATAATTCCTGTCCCCAAAAAAGATAAAGTAAAATCAATGAATGATCTGAGACCTGTTGCTCTGACATCAATTGTCATGAAATGTTTTGAAAAACTTATTTTGTTACGAATTAATAACCATGTTAGACCTCTTTTGGACCCTTATCAATTTGCCTACCAAAGTAAACGCAGTGTAGAAGATGCCATCCTAGTTTTTACAAATAATATCTACAAACATTTAGACACGCCTAAAAGCTACTGCAGAATTCTTTTTGTTGATTTTTCATCCGCATTTAATACAATTCAGCCCCACCTCCTTGCTCATAAACTTTCTACTTTTAAAACTAATCCTTATATCATCTCCTGGGTGCTAGACTTCCTTACAAATAGAACACAATAATATATACAAGTAAAAGGAAATGTCTCCAATAACATAACGATTAATATTGGTGCTCCGCAGGGCTGTGTAATATCTCCCATGCTCTTTAAACTTTATACACACGTCTGTAAAAGCACAGATTTAAACATACCCCTTTTAAAAT
Source organism: Berghia stephanieae (assembly GCF_034508935.2). NCBI lineage: Eukaryota > Metazoa > Mollusca > Gastropoda > Nudibranchia > Aeolidiidae > Berghia > Berghia stephanieae. Next base: position 8,224,518 of record NC_088360.1, on the reverse strand, counting down.
TTGCTGACGATACAACTCTACAAGGACTAATTACTAATAATAACGAAATAAATTATAAGAAAGAAAGAAATAAATTTGTTTCCTGGTGCGACAATAACCACCTTGAATTGAATGTTAGTAAGACCAAAGAATTAATAATAGACTTTAGAAAAGATAAGAATGCAAAAGACCATATTACTATTAAAAATGAAAAAGTAGAACAGGTAGTAGAATACAAATATCTAGGAGTCACCATGGACAACAAATTACGGTGGGACGTACATTCCAGTTATATCAATAGTAAAATTAATCAAAGAATGCACTTTTTACGGAAATTGTCCCAACTTAACATTGACAAAACACTTTGTACGCTATTTTATAGATCTGTAATAGAAAGTGTTTTGGCTTTTTGTATTACTGCCTGGGGGGGGGGGGGGCGGAATTGTCTTAGCTCAGCAAAAGCTAACTTTGACAGGTTTCTTAAAAGAGCTAATAAATGTACTACAGGATCCATGTCTTTTAATGATTTATATTCAGAACACTGCTTAAGAAAAATTAGTAATATTTTAGATAATCCAACTCACCCTTTAAATCTTCAGATCACTAAGTCGAACAGAAGTGACCGATTGTTGTCTATACGAACAAAAAGTGAAAGACACCTCCGATCCTTTTTACCTTACAGTTGCAGAATTTTTAATAAGGAAAATAATTTATAAATTTTGGTCTACGTCTGTTTTAACTTTGAAACTTGTTCTTTAAAATTACTCCATACCCACAATTTTTTAAACATCAATTTATAAAATCGCTTACTACAACTTTTCTATTGACCTTTTTATTCTACATTACGTGCCATGTTTTTTATACTATGTAATTTTTCTCAGTCAATTTACAATAGTATTACACTGTAACTAATTCTTAGCTTTTTACTGATCTTTTTTTTTCTTATATGTTGACATCAATATACCTTTTCTAGATATTTATATCTTTACACTTTTATAATCTGTATGTCCCTTAATTTACACTATGTAATTATTCTTACAGCCTACAATATTATTATACTATAGATAGTATGCAGATGACGTCACTCAGGCCTTTGTTATTGTTTTTGCCATCCGCGTTTGTGAGTTGTAATGTAATATAATGTAATGTAATGTAATATAATGTAATGTAATGTAATGTAATGTAATGTAATGTAATGTAATATAATGTAATGTAATGTAATGTAATATAATGTAATGTAATGTAATGTAATGTAATGTAATATAATGTAATGTAATGTAATGTAATGTAATGTAATGTAATGTAATGTAATATAATGTAATGTAATGTAATGTAATGTAATATAATGTAATATAATCAATATGATGATATTACCTAAGACAGCCGGACGGGGTAGAGCCGTTTTTTCAAGCTTATATTCCAGATCTTTTGTTGCTTCAGTCAATTTGATATTTAATTCTTTCTCTCTTGTGACTGTGTATCCTTTCAAGACGTCTTTTACAAGGTCTGAAAGGGCCTGAAATAAAACAAGAACAAAAAAAAAAAAAAGCAAAAAACCATTTCAAATAGACTGCATGACTATCGTGCTTACACAGTAAGGAAATAACAAACATGATTCAAATTGAAAAAAGATAGTAAAATGAAGTGATACTATGGGCGCGTATGTATGTATATAATATATATATATATATATATATATATATATATATATAGATAGTATGCAGATGACGTCACTCAGGCCTTTGTTATTGTTTTTGCCATCCGTGTTTGTGAGTTGTTCTCACTAAACTGTATTAACCAGACTATAAAAGTTCATGGTTACACAGAGTTTGTGTGTTGGTCCGTTATACTTCCGGATGGCAATGTTGTGAACTCCTTGGCCAAGCGCATTCTATCTATATATACCTATTACCAAATTTTACTTTACCACATTATATTTACGTATATTATGTTTATGTATGTATCATTGTCGGCATTTTATACGTCTGTACAAAAATTTCCTTTTGGATGAATAAAGTACATTATTATTATTATTATTTATTATTATTATTATTATTATTATTATTATTATTATTATTATTATTATTATTATTATTATTAGAAGAAGAAGAATGTTGAGGGTATCATGGACAGACAGGCGTACGAACGAGGAAGTGTTGGAGAAGGTGAGAAAGGGAAGAATACTGATTGATAACATCAGAAAGAGGCAGTTAGGCTTTCTGGGACATGTGTGAAGAAGAGACGGAATCTGGGATGATCGAAGGAAAGAGAGCTAGAGGAAGACAAAGAATGACTTATAGAATGACTTATCTAAATGGCTGCCTCTATTCTCATCCCCCCCCCCCCCCCCCCCCCCCCCCCGGCCGATTGGATTTGATTGATTTTATTTTTTTAATTGTGCAACTTGTGACAAGAAACTTAACAAATTACTGCATTACAACCTTTGGATTAAACATACAACAATTGTGGACTACTATTATGAAGACTAGCATCCTAGACTAGGGGGATGAGAATAGTCACTTCGTATCTAAATAACCTAAGAATGCCCAAATGTGACTTAAAAAGCAACACAGATTTCATGCGCACCGCAGAGGATCGTGATTCGTGGAGACAGCTGACCGGCAACGTGCTCAAGAGCACAAGCCACGATGGATGATGATGATGGGAGTTAGAAAAAGAGCTGAAGCAAGTTATTTTAATACAAATGTGTACTCCCTCTCTTGTTTGAAAACTTAGGTTATGAACAACCCCCCCCCCCCCAAAAAAAAAAAAAAAAAAAAAGAAAGAAAGAAAATAAAAACACACACACAAACACACATGCGGAAATTTGACGGTCAGGCCGTTGATATTCAAAGAAAGAAACTTAATAGGACTGCAAATTTACTGTTGTCATGAGGTTCTTTTTTAAATGTTATTCAACTAAATCAAGTAAGCTTACGTGTATAACACACACAAACACACACACACACACACACACATGATCTCCCCGCCCCCACCCCCCCAAATACCCGAGGCGACAACGCGGTAATGGTTGAGTTTACTATGGTATGGGAGCTAGAAAGAGAGCCTTAAGCAATATCGGTCACCTTGTTATTTTAATACAAATGACTACTTTCTCTCGGAAAATACCAAAAGAGCGGAGATAGTCATTTTGCCAGCATACCAAAAGAGCGGAGGGTTACTGTAAACTCTTTAAAAAAAACAGTGGGGTTTGAAAAGTTCGTAGCTGTTTCAGGATCATTGCTTAGTACTTACGATCTTTCTTAATCTTAACAGAAAAGACGATACTTCGAGCTGCTGTAAAACGTCGGGCCGAAGCTGATGTGTCAGAAAGACCAGCAAAAATCATGAAATCAGAACTTCTCCAAATGGAAGAGGCGAACCTGGTTCATAAAGACATCATCAACGTAAGAAGATCTATCTACAGGCAGAGACGAAAACAATTGCCAAAACTGGCGAAAACACGAGAGGACGTCCACAGAATACTGAACAACGACTTTCATCCAACCACATCAAAAGGTGAAAAGTTTGTCCTGCATAATGATGATGGCACCGGAATAATCATTTTCTCAACAGACAGCAACTTGAAAGAGCTGTGTTCAGCACATGTGGAAGAGCTATTTGTTGACGGAACTTTCAAGTCTTGTCCTCCCCAGTTCAGTCAGATCTACTCCATCCACTGTCTGAGTAATGGCATCTACTGCCCACTTGTATTTTGCTTGCTACCATCAAAAACTCAAGAAACCTACAAAAACATGTGGAAAGCAATCCTATCCCTGTGCCGTGAGAGATCACTTTCTCTCCAGTGTAGACAGTTTTCCATGGACTTTGAGAAAGCAGCCATGACCGCGCTTAAAACGTTGATTCCAGACGTCATTGTAAAAGCGTGCAACTTCCATCTGGGACAGGCTCTTCACAGGAAAATCCAGCAGCTGGGACTCGGAAATGAGTTTCAAACAAAAAATGAGGTTGGCAAGTGGCTGACCTACACTTTTGGACTTTCGTCTTTGGATCCGTCGGAGGTTGAGGACAGTTTCGCCATGGACCTCATGAGTTGCCAACCAGACGACACCAAGTTGATCCACTACTCCGATTATCTGCTACAAACATACATACTACCTTCAAGTCCTTTTCCACCTCCACTGTGGGCCTCTGTTCCCAAAGGCCAGAAAAGAACGAACAACGCAGCAGAGTCTTTCCACTCGATGCTGAACAAGGAGTTCTATGCCCCCACCCGAACGTGTTCTTGCTCACTGACGCCCTAATCAAATTCCAGGCCACGACATATATCAAGATGAGATCAAAAGCAGAATCGAAAAAACAGCCCAAAGACCAGAAAGTTGCACAGCTCGATAGTGAGAAAAAAACAGGCCAAAGATCCAGATTTGAGTTTGTGAAGGCAATGAGTTTTATCAACAGACCCTTGTAAATAGTTTCCCTTGCAAGATTTTACCAATTTTTAACCTACACTCAGCTCAAATAAAAATCCTAATGCAGCCTCACAGCGGTAAAAGATATCGTTGTGTGTTGGTCCCAAGCCCATAAAATGCAGAGGGGGATTTTTCCACACACTAGGCAAACAAATAACAATAAATAAAATAAGGTTTACAGTAATCTTGTACATTTCTTTGATATCGGGCGCCGCACCTGTGCCCACTCCCTCCGCTCTTTTGGTACGTGTTTTTCCGCTCTTATGGTATGCCTCTCCGCTCTTTTGGTAGACACCCCTTTCTCTTGTCTGAAAAACCAGGTTATGAACCCCCCCCCCCCCCCCACACACACACACACACAAACACACATGACGCGCAAATTTGACCGTCACGCGGTTGATATTCAAAGTAAGAAATTTAATAGGACTGCCTAATTACTGTTGTCATGGTGTTGTTCTTTAAAAAATATTATTCAACTTTCTCAAATAAGATGACGTGTATCACACACACACACACACACACACACACACACACACACACACACACAGATGCCCCCCCCCCCCCTTCCTTTACACGCAATAATATATGCATATTCTAAAAAAGACAAACCCACTAGAGCATTGATTTAGAGAGCAATATCCACTAAATGTGATAAAGTCGCTTTAAAAAAGGGTTCCAAGTCAATAGCAACACTAAATATGTCAGAGCCATGATGCATGAAAGGTGACATTTCATTTGTTCATACACAGACAACATTGTTAACAGCCTGAGTACGGTGAGATTTTTTTTTCAATCGATTCAGGCCGCCTTAAATAACCCGTCACCAACCGCCCCTGATCCATTCCAAGCATAAGACATTGAAAAGGAATTCTTTTACAAGTTGCAAATATCATTTCAGACATACACTTTATGCTGACAACAATGTTACTTAACCACTACATACAGAGATGATGATAAACTTTTGGCACAATAGCCATACCGGTCTCATGTTGTTTGTTTATGTTTTTAAGGGTTTTACGGCGCTTGCAACACATTTAGGTTATATCAGCGCCAGAAAAAGGAAGAAAATGGGATAGTAAAAAGTTCTAGAATTACAATTCAAGCACAAAAGAAAAAGTAAGACAAAGGGGAATTGGTTCAAATAGGGAACAGATGTAGATTCCAAGAGCACACCGTCAAAGTACTTAGTTTGAGATCACCTAAAAGTCTCATCCAGACGCAAGCACAAGTCCCAACTAAGAGGAATACAGTCAAATGTTTAACAATCATATAATATAATATTTAAACTAAACATAATATAATGCATAACAGAGAGATGATTTACAAGGAAAAAAACATCATCTCCCAAAACTATAACTATACATTCGACTGTTTCCCTCCCAGCCAAGGAACTCCGGCAAGGATCAGGACAAAACTAAGTAATCTCATTCCAAGACATTGACAGGAAACAATTGGAAAACGGGTATGGGGGGATAGAAGACACAGCATGTAGGCTGCACACTATGGGAGGTCAGGATCCCCACCCAGATACCGGTCTCATGCCTTATGCTAAAACTTATTGGTTGTTGCAACCACGTGCTCATGAAACTTATTAACTTATTATTAGATTTAAATAAATTGCAAAGCATAGCCATTCCAAAATAGAAAAAAAAAGATTAAATTAAAATTCAACAATTCATTCTCTCTTTCCCAAGTCGATTAAACTTCCTTATAGTAATATATTATTTCACGATAAATAGATACATTTATATATGATAAAATGCAAGCGTAAAGGGAGGGGAGGGAGAGAGAGAGAGAGAGTGAGAGAGAGAGAGAGAGAGAGAGAGAGAGAGAGAGGAGAGAGAGAGAGAGAGAGAGAGAGGAGAGGAGAGAGAGACGAGAGACTCAGAGATTTTATTGATGTCATTTTCATAATAAAAGTGTATGTTGTAAGATGTAGAAGCAAAATGAAAAGAGTAGAAGATAATCTTGACCTTCTATCGAGGAGAAGATCTATGAGAGACAAAAAATGTTGTGATTTGACATTGGGAGCAGAGGGTGACAGATGTTAGGAAGATAGAGAGAGAGAGAGAGAGAGAGAGAGAGAGAGAGAGAGAGAGAGAGAGAGAGAGAGAAAAGAGTGAGAGAGAGAGAGAGAGGAGAGAGAGAGAGAGAGAGAGAGGAGAGAGAGAGAGAGAGAGAGAGAGAGAGAGAGAGGAGAGGAGAGAAAAGGAGAGAGAGAGACGAGAGGAGAGAGAGAGAGAGGAGAGAGAGAGAGAGAGGAGTGAGAGAGAAGAGAGAGGAGAGAGAGATGAAGAGAGGAGAGAGAGAGAGAGAGAGAGAGAGGAGAGAGAGAGAGAGAGAGAGAGAGACGACGACGACGACTCCACGAGAATTTTATATGACTTTCCATCTCTTTCATTTAATCAAAAGTGTTTCATGCTTGTAAGCATTTTGTATGTATATGCATAAACATTTGTTAAAAAGTCCCTAAAACATAATCTTGTCCCATCCCTTTCCCTTATCCTGTTGACACCATCTTATTCAAGACACAACAACTCGTCTTGTGTCACTCTTGACACTTTGCGCGAGCCTGTCTAGGGTGAACAGATGTCTAGGTTGACCGTTTTGTTTAGGCTGACTGACCAGGCTGTCTCGGCTGACCCACAGAATATTATGTGGGCTGACCAGCCTGTCTAGACTGACGTCTAAAACTGGGAGTTAATACGGATACGGAATTCATACAATTGAATACAGGTGTCAAATTATGACTTACGACATGATCGCGTTGATTTTTCCACCTGAGGCATGCTTCATGCATGAAATAGTAAAACAACTCTAAGTTTAAAATTACTGTAAACCAAAAAAATAAAAAAATAAATAAATAAATAAATAAAAGAAAAAGAATTTTTTCCCCATTATTTCTTTTTTTTTTTCTGACATGCAGACATGACGGCGAAAAATTAAAAGCACTAAATAAAGTCATATACGTATTCGAATTGAGTGAAGACGGTTGAAATTTTCCTATTATTTTAGAGAGAGAGAGAGAGAGAGAGAGAGAGAGAGAGAGAGAGAGAGAGTGTGTGTGTGTGTGTGTGTGTGTAAATAACTGTTTATGAGTGCAATCATGTTGTGCATGTGTGTATTAATATCTTTTATATATTTACACGTCCTTGTAACGTGCCCTGAGCCTGCATAATACAGCGGGAAAAGCTGCGCTTAACAAATGTGCACTATTATTATAACTCACTTTTCAGGCTCTGTATCTAACAATATTATTGCAGGCAGTTTTTATAACAGTTATAGAGGATTAACAAGAACCTGATTGAGTTGTCTCGAAAATGGTGTTGAAATGAAACCAATCAAAGGCCGTTGATGCTCGAATTGGGCCAATTTAATTGTTTTTACTATCACAACTTCTTTTGTCGTCATATTGAAGAAAACCCTTATGAGGAAAGATTAGTATACATGTTCAAAATGATAAAACACAAAACTTAAATAGTGTGTATGATGATGACATTTTTAGTACCAGTACTTTTGTTTGGTCTCAGGTGTATATATACAATAATGAATACTAATTAAACATTTATACAGAGCATTCCCCATATTTACCATGCTCACTGCGTTTCACAATAGTTCATTTATTCCACTAGCAGGCCATATGGAACCATATTTTCATTTCAAATAGTATTAGTTGTCTGTTAGTTTTTCGTAATAAAACTCTTACAATATCTGTCATTGCCTATAGCTATGGATACTCATTCACACCTCTTGTATTAGTGTAAGACAGTGTCATTAGCAAACACTGATAACTTTTGATTCAATGTCTCCCATGTCATTAAGTTAGGTTATGAAAAGTGTGAAACCACATATCGACCCTTGGGCAACTCCTCTAATAACATTTGACTGATGTTGGATTATCTAATGGCGGCACTTCTCAGTAGCGACACGTGGTTACACTGCTCTGTTTTACATTCTTTGTTAACACAGCGCGTGCGTGTAACCAAATGACAAATTAATTGCCACCACTAGTTTGAGGACAATAAAGATATATCATTATTATTATTATTATTATTATTATTATTATTATTATTATTATTATTATTATTATTATTATTATTATTATTATTATTATCATCATTATTATTATTATTATCATTATTATTATTATTACTTCTTCTACTACTACTACTACTACTACTACTACTACTACTACTATTATTATTATTATTATTATTATTATTATTATTATTATTATTATTATTATTATTATTATTATTATTATTATTATTATTATGTGCAGCTATGTGGTCTTGTGGTATGACACTCGCTTTCGGATTGGAAGGTCATGGGTTTCAGCCTCACTCAGCACATAGTTAAGTCCTTGGAAAAGATTCTTTACTCACATTCTCTCACCAAATGAGTACCTGGCTGTTAACAGATTTGTCTATGTCCGAAAAAACCCAGTAAATATCGCCTAAAAGGCATCATGTCTCGTTTTACATGTTAAGTGTTGCTGTTGGCTAGGGAACCTTTGTAAAGCGTTTTGAGCATTTTAGTGCATATTGCGCTATATAAAAGCTCATTTTTTAAAATATCATCTCCTTTGACATACTCTTGCATTCACCATCAAAGAAAAACAAACTTGTAGCAAAGGGGTTTCCTCTGAAAGCATGCGACTAATCCAAAACGGTATAGTATTGGGGAGAACTTCATGTCAAAAGTGATATTAAAATTAAAATTTCCAGAAATATAAGATTTTAGTTTTTGTCACTTACAGAAACTATAACGACTGTCTTTAAAAAAAACAAAAAAAAAAAAAAAAAACACAACTCAAGCCTTGTATTGTTCAAAATAAATTCAAATTTTATCATCTAATTCACCCCAATATGATAACGTTTTTTTGGCAGTGAATCACATATCAAAAAATGACTATACATTAGTGTACCTATTAAGGAGAACATGGTGTGTTACAAATTGTAGACGTACACTCCATGACATGTTGATTTATATTTTTTTTTATAGCACAGAAAAAAATCTGAAGTCTTTTAAAAGTCTAGGATTTTTATTGGTTTAAAACAACATCCAACAATAATCATTATGAATTAACTCGTTTGAATACAACAAGGAAAGGCATTTTGGGACTTTGGTTGGGCACTACAGCTAACTCAAGTTGCTTATTATCAAAATAAAGAGACCTTATTTGAAAAAAAAAATAATAATAAAAATAAAAAGATTATGAAGCATGGTCTTTTATGACACGACTTCGAAATTTATCAAACTATGATAGCTTTGAACACTAACTTTCTCAATTATTTTTATATTCATTATTTTAATGTCTTAATTTTAGATATGAAATCTCTGAAAAACCACACACGATAAAAAGCTATAATTTACTCTATTCTGAAAAGCTTTAAAAAAGTGATTTGTAATGGACAGTTGTTTTCACTCAACTTTAAATCTTTAAATCACATGTAAATTCTTTTTTCCTTATCTGGTAAGGCCCATGAAAAATGAATGGGAAGTAAAAAAAAATGTCGATATCAATGAAATACATTTTTTATCCTCTACTTTGTAAGATTATCTAAACCTTTGTTTTTTTCAGATGAATTCTAGCACAGATCAATCTGTGATGAATGAAAAAGGTATACAAAAGTGTGATCTTATCAGGTTACAGTAGTTTTAAATATGACTCTGGAGACGTTACTGTCTATGAAAAGAAAATAATGAACAAGTTAAACTGCTAGTATATAAATGTCAGCAACAGGCTCGGATTTGTTTTGATTACTTTTAGACAGCCGGAGTCGGAATTCAGATGATGTAACATAACAATAATATGCCAAAATGATCAATGATCATGAAAATACTCAAACTTATGTGTAGCTCTGAAACTCAAAAAATGAATGAATCTAAGTGTTTAAAATACACCCTCATACAACTAGACACCAAAATTATATGTTTTAAGCAAGCTCTTGAGAGTTGACAAAGCCTCTGTTTCATAAATGCTCTGATGACGTTCACATAAAAAAAAAAATCTAAAAACAGAAGATAGCCTCATTCAAGTTTTCAGGTAAGCAAGTGAAATAACTACTTTTGTACAATCGTTGGCCAAACAGAAGACACAACATTTTGAATATACTCTTGGTGTTTTTGAAAGGTTGGGTGGAGCTTCAAGGCATCAGTAAACAAATACACAAGCTTGAATTTCAGTCTTTTCTCTTCGCTTGTTTGTTTGTTTTTTTTGTTTGTTTTTTTTTAATGAGATTTACAGTCCTAGCCTCAATTTTAAGTAATCTCAAAGCCAATAAAATGGAAAAAAATATAAAAAAAAGAAAAAAGTATAAGATCCAGCAACATTATCAAGGAAAAACTAAAGACAAAGAGACTCAAAAGTAAATCCAAGAGAAAAATACCCTTGTAGCTTTTTTGAAACAACCTAGAAGTTTCATATTTGATTCTTTTACAGGATCTGTACCAAAAGGGATACTCTCTGATGGTTGCAAAATAAGTATCATTGTAAAATCCAAATTATTGCATGATCCATAAGGGAGGGACAATTAGCAAGGAAAAAGTGTCTTTCACAAAAAAATATAAATCCAACAGTTTCCCACTCAGTAAAAGAATCAATGCAGGGCTCAGGCAAAACCGAATAATCCCTTTCCAGAACAAAGGCACAGAGCCACATAAAAAGGACAAGTGATTTAAAGTTATATAAGACTGTGGACCGATGAAGAATCCACCAGTTTAGGGGTGGACGGTGTTCCCCTATTCTATTACATCTTTTTTAAACAGACAGCCAATGTCAATCACGAACCAGAGGTCTGACTGAGTCGCTCTAATTCCTCATAATATCAGTCTGGTAACACTGCTCAACTTTTAGATAATACTGTAAGATGCCAAACTTATAAACAGTAATTGTGTAAGACAATGAAGATTAGCATTTGTTGTTGGTTTGACCTCATGCCAAAAATACAAAATACATTGTAAAATGGCAAAGAGATAGAAACAAGTATTAACTTAAGTAGCTATCAAATTATCCAGCATTTACTCCACCAAAACTACTATACAATTCATTAAATCTATTTAAAACTTGTAATTATGCCAGAGATTCATTCAGAAAAATGTAATAGAAAAACAAAGTCCACAAAATTTTAAAGAATAAACTAGTGCTCCATAGCCTGTGCCTGATTCGCATCCCCATCAGCCGCTGGCAGGAAAAGAGTTTTTGTCAAATTTTTGGCTCTGTCACGTAACTCCCATGGCCCTTTGTCTGCCAACGGGATGAGTTCCTCCTTCAATTGAGTCATGACATCATCAGATACAAGGGTAAGGTGATCACAGCCTGAATAATTGGAAATACATAAAAGAGTTTTAAAAATGACAATAAAGTATTGAATTAAAACAAAATTATAAGAATGGAAATTTAGAGAGCAAAATATATCCTTGGCCAATCTTATTCCTGAAAAATAAAGTTGGAGGCAGTGAGGTACAGCAGTAGGGTCTTTGCTTCAAACCCAGAAGGTAATGAGTTTGACTCCCCTCTGCGCTGTGTGGTCTTGAGCTAATCACCTTGCCTTAGCTCACTTTGAGATGCTGCACTGTGGCTGATGCTTGGATTATTCTGGCCTATCCTTCAAGAGACCCTAAAGACAACATTCCTCTTGGGAATAAATAAAGGGAATTTTCCCAACAATTTTCGTTTTTCAAGAAAAGTTGTTTTACGACAACACAAAATACAAGCATGAACAAATATCAACCCATGATCAAAACTGACAGATAATCTTGAGAGAATCAAGTTTGCCAGAAAACCAGTTGAAGTGATCAACAAATTTCTCTTCTTGTAAAATATGAAACTTCACATATGATTACATCTGGTAAACATGACATATCCACAAGTATCTGTTATATAATAATTTAATTTTATCAAATTTTTTAATGTGATTTTATTTAAAGTGCTGTAAGCTTTAAATGGGAGTAGACTGAAATCAAACAAAACAAAACAAACGATAAAGTTTCCTGTTCTTGAATAATTAAACTAAGGACAAACGTTGATTCCTTGACATTAATGAGAAAGGAAGGCACAGCGTACACAACGACAACAGTTTAGTTGAGACGGTATCCCGTTCCTGACACCTGCTGACCCGGTCACGGTGAGCGGTCAATCACCGAGAGGAATTTACCTAACGGGGATTGCCGTTTCACTCAATTTAACAATGTTTTGTTTTATTGTCTGTTAGACACCCATATTGAATGAGTTGAAATATCACTACTTGGTATAAAAGTTTATATTTTCTACTTTTACTGTGTGTTTTTTATTTTTTCATAGTATTACTAGATTTCTCAATATAAGTTATCAATGGACGGTAACAAATTACACAAAAAATATAGCGGGTGCAACATTTCAAAAATTAGAGAAAAAAAAACGTTGCTATGGATTTGTCTGAATTTTATGTATTATAAAGACAAGATGTAAATACTTCTCCTCACAAAAAAACGTATTTTTCCTCAACAAAAATATATCCGCTACGAGCATTCAAACTCGTCAGTGTAGTTTGGGGCTGGTCTTTAACTGCATTGCGTTGATGACAAATCGCATTTTATTCATATCATTGATAATGCCGGATGCTCTTTTTTTCCAATTTTGCTGTTGTTTGGTGACAGGTCTCTGTGCCTTGTTCTCCAAGAAGTCTAAGTCTTAACTTATATTGAGTGATGTGTGGTATGCAGTGGTACTCAATGAGGTGTTGTTTTGGGATTATTTTGTTTGGAAAATATTTTCTGTATGTATCCGTGTAATGTTTTATTGCACTTTGAATATATTGGATTGTGTCTGCTTTGATTGATTTTGTGTGTGAAATAAAGTTGTGCACATGACTATAGGCCTTGTTTATATTGTCGAAAATGAATCCAATACTGCAAGCGTCGTCAATGATGAGTGGGTCGTGGGTGCAGTTCTTTGTTTGTTGGATAATTGTAAGTGTAGACTTTTTCTTGTAAGTATTTGTGGCAGTGGTTGCCAATGAATGATCTGCTGTGGTACGCCTGTTGTGTAATGCGGTATTCTGTCCAATTCAGAGGCAATAGGACCATCCCTGAGGGTCAGTGGCTCGTGCATGAGATTTGAAAGTCTCTCCTGCGTTTTGGAGTTTGTTGTTATATTCAACTCTGTCGATATCAAACATGCAAGTGCAACCCGTTTCAAGGTTGATTTATTTATTATTAGCGTCTTGGCAATGAGAAAATACAAAGAAGCTAATGAGTCGTGTGTTCAATGTGCTTTATAATGTGTACTTTTTACACATAAATTATGAGTGTTCTCCTTGCTTGTCCAATGCCGTGTCAGTCCCATAGACTAAAAGAATGTCATTAGAATAATTTGAACATTTAAATGGTTTCTTGCGGGCACGTTTCTATTTCTGTGTTAAACAAATCATACCACATGTCCTACATAATGAATTCACTGCTTGGTTATGACTTGCAATTGTGTGGTCCATGCTGTAAGAGAAAATTCAAAATTGACTGAGCGATGTAAGCAATGATATAGTGAATTAATGAATAAAATGAGTTTTAAAACACTCTGTATTACTTCTCATATCCATGCATACATAACAGCGTACATAAAATTTGGAAAAAGAAAAACCAAATACTTCACCCAATTTGGTGAAAGAAAGGGGGGGGGGGCAGGAAAATTCTAACAAGCTGTTGAGCTAAGTTGAGGCCCAACACACAATGTCATTTAAAATTAAACATTAGCAAGATAATTCAAATAATGCAATTTAAAAATCAAATTAACTCATCATTGAAAAAAAAAAAAAAAAAAATATATTTAACAATAAAACAGCAGCGAAATATTACGTTTCAAGAACAAGGCTAAAGAGGTAATATCATTATTACCTGACCTACCGCGGAAAAATAATCATTACAAAATAATGAAAACTGAAGAGTAAATGAAACTTACCTCATTTCGTAGTAAAACTTGTGCCTTGTGAATCACACCAAAAAAAATTAGAAGTTTATAGCAACGTTTTTTTTAGAATCCTGAGGTAATTACAAGTAATTTTATTTAAATGCTATAGAAAAATAGGTGAATTTGAATCACGGCTTGTGGAATAAGTACTGGAGATATTGAAATAAAAATTGGACCGATGGAAAGAGGAGGTCTGCGAGAATTCTTTGCATTTGGGTGGAATTGCATCGTCACGAAGATCGTGAGGTTAATTGGTACGGAAATCATCCATTGGTATCACCCAATGCACGTCAAATCTACGTTCTGGGAATTGATATCGGCTGACCGCTGTTAACCCCGGTTACCTGTCGGGTGAGGTTACGTCGGCGCTCGGAACAGCGGGAAACTAAACGGTCAGATTTATAGTGCAGTTTAGACGCCGTGAAGGAGGCTGACCCTAAAGGAAATAAGTGACACTACACTAATGAGCTTCCATCAGTAATTGTTCATTCTTGATGGGGCTGGATATCCTCCTGTGTAGGTATTGGATAGATCAGTCCTCTTCCTACTGCTCCTCAATGTTCTGGTCCAAGAAATTTGGTAAAACTGAAAACTATTCTAATGTAAAATAAAGATAATTTTTGTTTTCTCCTCGTTTAACTTCAGTTTGTTAAACACCATCCCAGTTTTAACAGACTCACAGCACTGCTCAATGTCCTCTAAAATATGAGAAAATTAAAGGGGAGCAACACTTTTATAGAGCTGTGTGTCATCGCATATATATGATATTTCACAGAATGCGATTGAATTACCCTGCCGAGAGGCATTGTATACAAGGTAGGAATAGAGGACGCCATATTTCAAAAGCACATCTTTCAATGGTACTCCATTTACACACACTGATTGTGACCTGTTGGTCAGGTAAGATTTGAACCAGGATAGAGCTGTACCATTTACACAGAAATTGGTCAAGTCTATCGCACAGAATAGAGTGACCAAATGTATCTCATCCTGAGGAAAAGTCAACCAAAGTGAGGATACACATTACCCCTGTCACATGAAACAAGCATTAATTATGTCATACCTACCTTTCAATTTTAGTATGATATTTTCAATGAGTATGAGGCTCTCGGATCTCAAGGAGATGTATTTGATATTACCTGCAAGGTAGCAAAGAATAAAATTAAAAATAAATAAAAATAAAAATAATAATAATAATAATAATAATAATAATAATAATAATAATAATAATAATAATAATAATAATAATAATAATAATAATAATAATAATAATAATAAATAATATAATAATAATAATAATAATAATAATAATAATAATAATAATAATAATAATAATAATAATAATAATAATAATAAGAATAATAATAAATCTGAACATTTAAATAACATATTCCCACATATTCACCATGCTCAACGCAATTAATATTTATTACTCTGGCAGGCCATTAGGAATAAAAGTTACAGTTATGCAAGTTGCCTGTTAGGCGTCCATTGGTACCAGTAATATTACAATATCCATCACTACCTATTCACATCTGAGTCAAGTTAGATGTTGTATGTAAAATGCCTTATCAAGGACACAATGCTAAGGCCAAACTTTTGTGATAATTTCCACACTCATCCGGTCACTGACCACACTCGACATGGCTTGAATGTTTTTGCAATACAGACACCAACCGCTGACCCATAAATAAATAATGCCATTTAAATGTCAATATTTACAGGAGTATGTTAAATCATCATTATTCATATGATTGTAGTAGTAGACATCCTTCCGTCTCAATTCATATGATTGGCTCTTAAATATATATATGCTATAAAAAAGCTTAATTGTTACAGTGAATGACATAATCAGTCGGACGGTGAAAAGGTTTGAACTGAGATATTGCCAAGTTTAGTTAGAAGGTCAATTTTTTAAAATCAAAAATGAGTTCATGTCAAAAATGATTAAATCAACCCCTTTTATACATCTTCCGGAAATATCAAAGCTTAATTTCTCTTCTAAATATTTTTTTCTGCTAATCATATTGAAAAAGAATGAAATTTGAGAAACATTGCTGGATACCTTTCCCATACATCTGACCATAACTTCATGAAAAATCAGTCGATTTACTTCAAATAAAGATTAAAATTCTCTGGGGAGCATATTCTTCCAGAAAATGCAAAAAATGCAAATCCAAAATGTTCACCTGCCGACTGATTATGTCATGCACTGACACAATTAGTTATCTTTTGCCAATGCGTACATAAACAAATATTATGTGAAACCTATGGTTCTTCCAACCACGTGGAACTCTTCTTCTGTTTCAAAAGACCCCAGCTTAAACAATTCAAGTAAGCAGAAATGGTCTTTACTACCTTTAAGGAAAATCATGAACATTCAAATACTTTCTTACCCAGGTTGGTATGAGCAGCTGAAAGAAAGCCCTTGGTGAGATCACCAATAATTTCAATATGTGATGGGATTAATCCTACTTCAAACATATGAAATCTGAAAATGATACATAGTGTAATATATGAAAACACGTCAAAATGAGACCATTCCTACCCACTCACAAATTTTTACAAGGCCCTGCTTTTTTCTATTATACCTTGATCTACAAATCTAACATTAAACATAATCTCTCTTTAAAATAGCAAATTAACATCTAAAAATGTTTTTTTCTTGTTATAATGAGCTTAGTAGGATTCTGATAACATTTAAGTTAAAGAGAAAATAATCATAAGGTCTGAGATTAAATCCCAAATTAAGAAAAGTTGATTTTTTGTTTTTTGCTTTTTTCATTTGTATTTTTCTAACTTTCAAAATCTAAATAATCTACAATATTACAATGCCTTTCTTCCCCCTGAGAGAGAATAATGTTTTATAATTCCATGATGATGATCAAAAATCAAATTAACTCTTTACCTGTTCAACATTTTCTGCATGTTTTTCAACAACACAATTTGTACTTTCCAAGTACACTGAGGCATGGAAGAGCATAAGAGATTTGCGTAGGAATTCCACATCTCATCTGAAATTGTGTGGAATGAAGAAAGTAAATACACTTAGTTGTGGTCATAAGAATACATGAACTTTTATAAATCAATATTATGGGGGGAAAGGGGGGGGGGGGAATCACAAATGATTTGCTTTCATATCCATGGATCCAGATTTTATTCCAGTTTCTCTTAAGGGATAGATACAGCAACAATTGAAAGCTACAATTTGAATTGGATACCAGTCTATTGCAAACTATTTCAACAATAAAAAGTGAAATTAAGCTGCTAGAAGTTGTGGACTGTTTTTGTTTTGTTTTTAAGGGTTTTACGGCGCTTGCAACACATTTAGGTTATATCAGCGCCAGTAAAAAGGAAGAAAGTGGGATAGTAAAAAGGCTAGAATTACAATTAAAAAGCACCCAAGTGAAAGTAAGACATAGGGGAACTGGGAACAAATAGGGATCAGATGTAGATTCCAAGAGCGTATCACCAATGTACTTAGTTTGAGATTACCTATAAGCCTCATCTGGACACAAGCACAAAATCCAGCAAAGAGGAACACACTCAAATGCTTACAATATACATTCAAAATAAATATAATAATAATACATAACAGAAAGATGATTTACAAGGAAAAAATATCATCTCCCAAAACAATAACTATGCACTTGACTGTTTCCCTCCCAGCCGGGACTCCGACCAGGGCCAGGAAAAAAACCAAGTAATCTCATTCCAAGACAAAGACAGAAAGCATGTTGGAAAACAGATATAAGGGTATAGAAGACACAGTATGTACCTCCCTGCCCGCTATGGGAGGTCAGGATCCCCACCCAGTGTGGACTGTAAAAAGTAATATAAACAAAAAGTGAATATAACAGCTTTTTAAAAAACCTAAAATACCAAACACGAAATGTCCCTGGCTAAAAACCCTTCTTAAGCCAACAACAAAAAAAACAATAAAAACATAAATAACTTACTAAAAAACCAGATCAATGACTAAGTATTTCATATGTCCTCTCAGTAGAAGAAAAATCTTGGAATGTAAACAAAAAGAAGCATTTGCTTAGATAATGACTTAGCTCGATATAGCATGATCATAACAATATTAATAATTTAGGGAATATAACTATAACTTATAACAACAATACTAAAGAACAGAAACAATCATTGGCCTCCTTACTCTGAGTGCTGACTGTGTGTGGCCATGCTTCTCCCAGTAGGGTATAAGTGCATTGAATCAACTCTTGTTTTTGGTTCATGTCTGTGTCTTCGTCGTCCTCTTTCTTGCTCTCTACAACCTGGAAAAATTGAAAACATAATAAAAAATAAAAATAATAATACTTTATATAAAAACACAAACTAAGTCAATAGTTCTTTATCACTTTCATCTTCCTCATCATTATCACCATCATCATCATCAACATCATCATCATCATCATCATCATCATCATCACCATCATCATTCTTATAACTATTTTTCACCTGTTGGACGATGGGTTGGGATAGTTCCCAGACAGTCTTGAAATGGTCCACTTCATACAACTCCAAAATGGGACCAAGGCATTGGAAGGCATCATCATCATAATCATCATCATCATCATCATCATCATCATCATCATCATCATCATCATCATCATCATCATCATTATCGTCATCGTCATCACCATCATCATCATCATCATCATCATCATCATCATCATCATCATCATCATCATCATCATCATCATTCTTATAACTATTTTTCACCTGTTGGACGATGGGTTGGGATAGTTCCCAGACAGTCTTGAAATGGTCCACTTCATACAACTCCAAAATGGGACCAAGGCATTGGAAGGCATCATCATCATAATCATCATCATCATCATCATCATCATCATCATCATCATCATCATCATCATCATCATCATCATCATCATCATCATCATCATTATCATCATCGTTATCGTCATCATCATCATCATCATCATCATCATCATCATCATCATCATCAACATCATCATCATTATCATCATCATCATCATCATCATCATCGTTATCGTCATCGTCATCACCATCATCATCATCATCATCATCATCATCATCATCATCATCATCATCATCATCATCATCATCATCATCATCATCATCATCATCATCATCATCATCATCATCATTATCATCATCATTCTTATAACTATTTTTCACCTGTTGGACGATGGGTTGGGATAGTTCCCAGACAGTCTTGAAATGGTCCACTTCATACAACTCCAAAATGGGACCAAGGCATTGGAAGGCATCATCATCATCATCATCATCATCATCATCATCATCATCATCATCATCATCATCGTTATCGTCATCGTCATCACCATCATCATCATCATCATCATCATCATCATCATCATTCTTATAACTATTTTTCACCTGTTGGACGATGGGTTGGGATAGTTCCCAGACAGTCTTGAAATGGTCCACTTCATACAACTCCAAAATGGGACCAAGGCATTGGAAGGCAGACATCTTGTATGCTGGTTGTTCTTTTTTACTTTCACGCAACACCACAGTCGCAATCTGACAAATGATGGAGTGGGAAGGGTAAAACAAAAGTTGTATGCTATAATCATGGACAAATGACTTTCTTTAATTGAAAATTCCTTTTTTTTTAAAAATCGCTGATACTCACTTTACCCATTTAATCAAAACCTGGTAGGAAATTGGATGGACGAGCTATTCTAGAAGGGAGGGATGGGGTGGGGGGAGGGGATGCTTAAGAGTATTTCAAGGATATATGGCCCATTCCTCAAAACGATATTTTCATGTAGTGGTTTAGATGCTAAAAATTGGATTTATAGTAAAATATATGAGACTTGGATAAAGTTTTAATGTTTTGTTGAGGAGAATGAATCTAAAACTTCACATTTCTTGTCATTTCAAAATTAAAATCCCTTTTGTGCCATCTAGTTTTACCCCGATATAACACCGTTTTTAGGCAATGGCACATTTATTGGAATCAGTATGATTCAATCACACATTCTTCAGAATTTTGAGTAGCTTCCATTTACACTAAATATGAGATGGGTTCCTAATTTCAATCTCATTAAATTTTGTAAAACGAATCCATGGACTCTGAACACCTACAAATTCTTGCCCTAGGAGAATATATATAGGAGTATATGGAGAAAACACAGAACAATTTCAATTTAAAACCAGAGTGAGATTTGAGCGACTGACAGGCTCTAACAATCATCAGATCTTTTAAGAAATGAGTATTGAGTAGATAACTTCCCAAATAAAGGGTAAACCCAGGCCAATTAACCACGAGTGAAAAGCGGACACTTAATAGCCAACAGAAAAAAAATTGAGTTGTAGTGAAGTCGTAACATTATCACAAAAAGCACAAAATATTGAGAACTAGTATAAAATGTATGAACTTACCTGTTCCAAGGACGGTTGATCAGCAGGGGCATTATCTTGAAGAATGGCCTCCCTATGAGACAAAGATGTCAACAATTCTGTTAAATTAAATGATACTAAACAAATATTCTGGAGTTTGAGCAAACTGATCTTTTTGTCTTTTTAAATTTTTAATTTAAATTTTTTATTTTTTTGAATTTCTTAAAGATAGCATAAATAAAAATTCTTCTCTAATTAGTCTGAGCAGTTCCAGCATAAAATTATGTCCTTATTAAAAGATAAGTGTTTAAAAGCTATGATAATCCTATTAGCTTTCCTTCTGCCTTCTTAATTTGTACATTACTTCGTTTCTTGTGTAGTATATAACTTATAATAATTAATATTTTATATGAATTCAAAGTGATAATGTTTTGGGAGCAGGGTACTCTTGCTGTCAATTCAAATCATATTCAAGATAATCATCTTATCTTATTTTGTTTCAGCTGAATAAGAGTTGTTCTTTGAATACGTTATTTAATGATAGCACATAACATATATCTCAAATAGCTTGTACGAGTATTATCTTTTGAGCGTAATGAACATATATCATATGGCAATGTAAAATCCAAAATAACTGGTATAAACTATAAACTATTGAATATACATTTATATATATATTTATTTATTATATATATATATATTATATATTATATATATATATATATATATATATATATATATATATATATATATATATTATAATATATATATATATATATATATATACGAAAACACAACATCTACTTCACTTCACTTCTGATGAAACAAGCCGATAAAACGTGTAGAAGCAAACTATCTAATTTATTTCAATTTTATAAATAGCTCTTTATACTAAAGTTGAGTCACTATTAATTTCATTTATTGTTTATAATATTTATACTTTGCTCCAGTTATCTACTGTTCTGTTGAGCAAATTTATTTTACCAGTAAATGACCTCGTTTAGTACTATTTTGATTATTCGACAAGAAATCCATCCGAAGCTAACAATTATAATCTCCAAGACATCACAAACGAAAAAAAATTTATAAGAAACACCAGATGGCGAGCTTTTTTCTACCTAAACCCTGACCAAACGGTTAAAAATAAAGAAACTTTTGGATTTAGATCTACCAGACCAGCCCCATCCATACCTGAACTACGAGAATTCGAGGATGGACTGACAGATATCATCCGAAACATAAAATTCAGACAAATCAACGACACCTTCCAAAACAAACTACAACAAGACATACGATCAATACATCAAGACTCCAATGTTTACGTCGCCGCTGACAAAACCACAAACTTCTACAAGCTTACCCTAAAGAATACACACATTTACTTGAGAAAAATATACAAGCAGAGTACAAGAAACAAACACCATCTACGACACCTGATATTACAGCAGAAGACAAAAGCATCGCCGAAAACCTACAGCTAAGTGACAGAATAGACACCACAGCAAAATCTAACACCTTCATCACTATCAAAGACCATAAACCAAACTTTCGCAACAACGTACAATGCCGTCTCATAAACCCATGTAAATCACAAATCGGAAAAATAAGTAAACAGATTTTAGACAGAATCAACACCAAAATCGTCAAGAAAACCGAATTCAACCAATGGAGAAACACCGCTGAAGTTATCAACTGGTACAGAAACACAGAAAACAAACAACGACAAAACGCAATCATCTTTGACATCTGTAATTTCTACCCTTCAATCACCAAAACCCTACTCCTCAAAGCACTACAGTTCGCAAAAACCTTCGACAACATCACCGAAGAAGAAATACATATTATCCTGCACTCGAAGAATACATCACTTTACAATAATGGAACAGCATGGACAAAAAAATCAACAAACTTTGATGTCACCATGGGGAGCTACGATGGAGCAGAAACATGCGAGCTCGTCGGGCTATATCTACTTTCTCAAATGCAAAATCTCGATATAAACATTGGACTATACAGGGACGACGGACTCGCATTGTGCAATAAAACACCGAGACAGACAGAATTAATAAAGAAAAAAATATGCAAAATCTTCCAGGACAACAATCTGAAAATTACAATCGAAGCCAACAAAAAAACATTCGACTTCCTGGACATAACCATCAACCTAAACGACGGCACCTATCAACCATTTTCAAAACCCAACAACATCCCATTGTACGTTCATAGACACAGCAATCATCCGCCATCTATAATAAAAAACATCCCCGAGAGCATTAACAAACGACTATCTAACAACTCTACAAACAACAACATATTCAACGATGCAATCCCACCGTACACAAACGCACTACAAAAAAGTGGATATAACTACAAACTAGAATATGAGGAAGAGACCATTACCACCTCAACAAAAAAACGACAAAGAAAACGACACATAACATGGTTCAACCCACCCTACAGCAAGAATGTGATAACTTCTATCGGTAACAAATTCTTCAATCTACTACAAAAATGCTTCCCTCCCGGTCACGTTCTACACCCAATCATGAACAAAAACACCATCAAAATAGGATACACTTGCATGCCAAACATACAAAACATTATTTCATCCAACAATAACCGAAAACTATCACAGCCAGATCTTCCCAGCAACAACCTAGAGAAAAAATGCAACTGTAGGACCCAGACAACATGCCCACTAAACGGCAATTGCCTGACTCAAAACGTAATTTATCAAGCCACAGTAACACGACCAGACACACCAAAACAAGAAACATACATTGGCCTCACCGAGTGTCCATTCAAAACCAGATACAACCTGCATACATATTCCTTCAGAAACATACACAAACGACATTCTACTACACTAAGCGAACACATTTGGAACCTCAAAGAAAAAAACATACAACACAGCATCACATGGAAAATCATATCCAGAGCACAGTCGTACTCCCCCTCTTCTAAGATTTGCAACCTCTGCTTGGAAGAAAAATTCTTCATCATCACTAAACCGAACATAGCAACACTCAACAGAAGAAACGAACTAACTTCCTCATGCAGACATAGAAACAAACACCTTTTATGTAATTACGAACCTCCATAAATACGAATCTATAAAAATACGAAAACACAACAATCTACTTTCACTTCCACTTCCTGATGAGAGCAACGCTCGATAACAACGTTGTAGAAGTCAAACTATCTTAATTATATTTCAAATGTATATATATATATATATATATTTTTTTTTTTTTTCTTGGTTCTTCTGTTTTGATGTGATTTGTAAAAGAAGTGTTGTATTTCACTTGTTAGGACCCTTTGCTTGTATCTTTGACTTCTAAGCGATTTCAATCTAAGTACACCGAGGGGTGCTCTTGGTGCCCTATCCGCACCATTTACCTTTGCCTTATTTATCCGCAGGTGCCTTTGAGAAAAGTATACTTTTAGACTACCTTATACATTTTCTGTTCTTTCAATGCGTCACAAACGCCATAAAATTCTTAAAAACAAAGAAACCAACCCTTGACATGGAATAATTGAAGTACACAAGCTTGTTTTGCTCTAGACTATATCAGTACGGAAAATTACTTAAATGTTTGTGATATTCTAAAAGATTCAATTATTTGTCTTTGGGAATTAATTCTGTAATTCTACCAAACAATACGTTAAACTAATATGTCTGTAACTTCTAGGCAATGTTCGCAAAATCCCATTCTTCTAGAACTTTAATCAACGATAGAAATGTGTTAAATAAGTGGTGGGCTATTTATTATGCTGGAATTTCCCCGAAGATAAAGATCACCCAGACCAAAGCATTTTGGAGCACCTAGTATTACTAAAAGTCAAAAACTTTATTATCCAAAACAGAATTACCATGATATAATCCCTATCTTCTTAATTGTCAACGATATAAGCGTGGTCCACATTTACAAATACAATACTAGATATTATTGCTGCGGCGCTTCTGTTATTTTTACAATTATTATAATAATAATAATTATTATTATTATTATTATTATTATTATTATTATTATTATTATTATTATTATTATTATTATTATTATTATTATTACTATTATTGTAAGTATTGGTGGTATTACAATGTTGTATTTTTATGATTATTTATGGTATCATTTTATGCTTTGGTTTCATTTACCTTTTTTTCTCACTTTCATGTCTGTTGTCATCAAATTGTATGGATTATTGATTAAAATAAAAGTTATTTTTGTTTTTCTTATTTTGACTATGGAACTGATACTTATCATAGCAGACCTGCCTACTTGAAATAGGAAAATGTAATAAGTAGTTTTCAGGGTAAATAACATCGTAGACATTTTAACTACCCTTAAAAACCACAAGTTTGTCCTTATAATGCGGGGGGAAAAATATTAACTCTATGTGATAGCTCTGGCACCAGAACTTCGTTTTCAAGAAATGACATTTAATTAAAAACCTTTATTATATCTGGCTCGGGATTTAGCCGTAGTACTACGGGAATTTTCGTGGTAGTGAGGAGGTCTGTTGTGATGGGTATCAATATTTTATTTTTATTTTTTATTTTTTTTAAATGAGAAAAACTGATTGGAAATGTAAAAGTGATGGTGATAGTGGTAGTGATAATGGTAATGGTGGTGGTGGTAACGGTGATGATTGGGGTGTAGTGATGATGGTAATATTATTATTGGTATTATTATTGATATTCTTGTTGTTGTTGTTGTTCTCCTCCTCCTCCTCCTCCTCCTTCTTCTTCTTCTTCTTCTTCTTCTTCTTCTTCTTCTTCTTCTTCTTCTTCTTCTTCTTCTTCTTCTGCTGCTGCTGCTGCTGCTGCTGCTGCTGCTGCTGCTGCTGCTGCTGCTGCTGCTGCTGCTGCTGCTGCTGCTGCTGCTGCTGCTGCTGCTGCTGCTGCTGCTTCTTCTTCTTCTTCTTCTTCTTCTTCTTCTTCTTCTTCTTCTTCTTCTTCTTCTTCTTCTTCTTCTTCTTCTTCTTCTTCTTCTTCTTCTTCTTCTTCTTCTTCTTATTATTATTATTATTATTATTATTATTATTATTATTGAACGTATTGATGGTATTACCATTGTTGTATTTTTGTGTGGTGTATCAGTTTATTTTTTGGTTCCATTTACCTTTTTTTTCTTTTTTTCTTTTTTTTTTATTTTTTTATTTTTTTATTTTTTTTTTTCCACTTTCATGTATGTTGGCATCAAATTGTTGATTTATTGGCGAAAGCCTAAGATTGAATAAACTTTGAAACTTTGTGAACAGAAACACCCAAACAAAAGGAAAAAAACCCAACTTACCATATATTTTACACTGATTTTAAAAAAATGTTCACTAAATTCTATAAAATTAAATGCAAATCGTTCATCACTTACTTGCAAGACGTGCAAACAGCAGACAAAGCTTTCAGCAAAGATTCCTGATTCAATACACACACACAAAAAAAAAAATGAATAAAAAATAAAGGAATTTGTTACACTCATTCATTTCATTGTAGTGGACAGTAATGGAAAAGAGATAACATTGAAAGAATATGATGCAATGTTTTTACTTATCATATCACATAGTAGAGTGGATGTGCAAAGAACAAGAAGCAATTTAAAAACTCATGGCTATATAAATGTTCAGTAAAATCTAAATCATATGCTCAAGACCAAGCTCTGTTGATCAGGGTGGTTTGAAAAAAATACTAGACTAAAAACAGTAGCGCAAACAAAAATTATATGACAAGGTTGAAGATCTGAGAAGTCCAGTAAAGGTGCAAATATAGACCAATCCATTGCAGATATAGTTTGTGGTCTTGTGGTAAGACATTCGCCTTTGGAATGGAAGGTCCTGAGTTTGAGTCCTGCTCTAAGCAGTGCATAGTCGAGTCCCCGGCGAAGGCTCTTTACTCATATTCTTTCACCGTACTCAGGTGAAAAAGGAGTGCCTGGCCCTTAACAGCACTGTCTCTGTTGTAAAAAAAATTCTGAATCTCCTAACAGGCATCATGTCCCGTCCTACATGTTAAGTGCAGTTGGCAAGGGGCCCCTTGTAAACCAGTTTGAGTACATTTAGTGGATATTGCATTATAGAAATGCTCTAAGTGGTTTTTTTTTGGTGTTTTTTTTCAGTTTGAAAAATCATATGCTATTGGGAGGGATGAGGGATTTTTAAAAAGAGAAAAAATAGAAAATATTCTGCCATCTCCAATCCTACCTTTCCTGTCCAAGTCCGGCCAGACAAGCCATCTAATAGAGCTGTGACAAGGTTTCCAAGATGTGGTGGTCCAAGCTGAGCACCTAATTTGGTGGCTACGGTGGCCATGCCTCTGCCTGCCTGTGCCTTCACAGACCAGTCCTGGGATTGAAGGCATGTGGACAGGAGGGAGACCAACTCTGGCAGATACAGTCTGATTCCAGCTTCTGTGCCTGAGATTGTGAATTAAAATCGGAAAAGTGAGTGGAGTAGGCATTTATGTTGATAACAACAGGAAATGAAGTGTGTAGAAAAGTGCCAGAGGACAATAGAAAATAAAAACTTCACAGCGATGGGGGCTCGAGCCCACAACCCGACTGATATGACAACTCCGAAGCGGTGGATGGCGTCGACTGTATACGTCCCTCTCGCAGCCAGGCGGAGTTGTCATAACAGTAGGGTCAAGGGTTCAATCCCCCATCGCTGCAAAGCTTTTATGCTCTATTGTCTCTGGCATGCAGATCTATCACAAGGTAATAATTAAAACAACATTATAAACAACCCACCAGGTGTAATCTCATTCCACACATCTTCCCAATCTGACGGTTCCTCTTTCTTCTTTGTCTCCTCTTCAGATTTGTTCTCTTCATGCATGGCAAAAAATGCCAAGGGCATAGCAACATTAGCATGACGCTGTAACACATCTGGGCTGTGTCTTGATATAGCATGAAGGGTTACACTACATGCATGTCGGGTATTTGATGCTGAAAAATTAAACAAAACAAACCATAATTCACTTTTACAAATTAAAATCAAAATGGAACGTTTTATTCATGAAAGGTTGATATATGGATATGATGTGAATATTAACATACTTAGAATTATTTTTTTCCCCTTGCTTTTCATGACCCACTTTGTACATAGTAACAAACAACACTTTAAAAAGACTATGATGTCATAGATAGTCCCTTTGTGTCTGAATCATTTTTCAATATTTTAATCAAGAAAAAGGATGAAAGGCATTATTCCGTAATTCGTCCTAATTTCTTAACTCTTTTTTTTTTGTTGTGACATTCCATCCAAGAATTATCTTTCATCAGACTCCTATATTTGGATATGTGTAATTCATGGATAGTTTCAACTATGAACTCAGTGCTAATTCTATTTATGACTGAGATTTTATATAATATACACAGGACAGCAATTTCATGTACAATTTTAGTTCCATACAAAATAGAAGGTTAATGATGTAATGTCCCAAAATCAAGTGCAATTTATAAGACCCTTTGATTTAATTTTCCGAATCCATTATGTACTTCATAGCGGCAATAGACACCTAGATAACCACACCTCTAGGAGAGTTGTCATAATGTAAACAATGGCAGTGATTGGTAAACACAGCAAACTACACATGTTTTACTATCGATGATATGTGTCTAATACCATTCCAATATTCAATATAATTATGAAATATATTGTTAAATGTGTGCAATTGCAAAATGATAATAAACGACATCTGGGAAAGAAGAAATGTTTTTCAGTCTTCTGTCATCATTTATTTTCTCCAATCAGATTATTGAAATGTCATCTATTTTTTCAGTTATTTCACTAAAAGTTTTGGTTTTGTGTTCATTTTTTTCTTCTCTTTTCTCTCTTTCATTTTTTCTCTTTTTCTTGTTTTATAAAATATAACCCATCTTAAGTGTTCTTACCATTTATAAATTTAATTACTTTTGATATTCTGATATATTTATCTCAAATTTCACAACAAACCTTCATTCTCCATGTACCAAGTCTTCAGTTTTAGTATAAGCTTTTCCACACTGCTGTCTTTTCCTACCTGGAAATTGAATGACACCCAGATAAAATGAACAACAAATTATACAATTTTGAAGGGGATGGAAACAAAGATAAATTCTCAAATGATTAATTGGAGACGTGCACGAAAAAATATAATTTGAAAATTAATTTCTAATACCATTCCCATATGGCCTCTGTCTATGAGCATAGAATGAGGACAGTTCAGTGTGTATATATCAAAATCAGAAAATATAAATTACAGCCAATGTGTACAAAACATTCCATCCATAGTTATTGGCGATGTGATTTTGAGCAGCATTATTTCGGACATGTAAATTTATGAGGGGAAAAAAAGTGTATTAAAATCAAGGACTTTTTTGTTTTGTTTTGGGGGGGGGGGGGGGGGGGGGTTAGACTATCATTTTATGATGGATCTATTTACACAAACATTATACAAAAATACTCACACGAACAAGGTGTCCCAGGGCTGTGGCACTTGATTTTCTGACAGTCACATTTCTGTCATTAACACAATGAAGGAAGGCAGACATCAGTTTTCCTGGAAGAAAGAAAATTCAGACTGATTTTGTCGATTCCCCAGTCTGTGATCCAATGTCGAAAAAAATAAGACTGATTTTCCCCTCATACTATCCTACAAACCATTATTAATCGTGCC
The DNA here is from genome assembly GCF_034508935.2 of Berghia stephanieae. Classification (NCBI taxonomy): domain Eukaryota; kingdom Metazoa; phylum Mollusca; class Gastropoda; order Nudibranchia; family Aeolidiidae; genus Berghia; species Berghia stephanieae. Next base: position 8,195,156 of record NC_088360.1, on the reverse strand, counting down.
TATCTCACAAGACATGTTACAAGAGATAACTATTTCTAAAAAGCTATAAAACATTAATTTAAAACTTAAGGTTACAAATATCAATGTTGAGAGTGAGCTCAACACTCTGATGATACTGTTTACTGTTTTCCCATTGTGAGACCTATGTAAGAGATCAAATACTTCCAATAGCACAATGCCCATATTCGTATTAACATGCAATCAAAGGATTTCCTCCTTCTAAATATTGCTATGGCCTCCGTAAAGAGGGAACTTAATCCCTGCAACTGTTTGTGTGACATGTCTAGTAAAAGTAATTTTAAAACAGGTTTCAAGAAAAATTAATTATATCTCTCTTTCAGAGCAAGTGGTGAACTATATCCCTTCACACAAGATTGCCCATGCTTACTTATTGTCCATTATGCCTGTTGGCATGTAGGGCAGCAACGAAGGAGCTCTATCTTCCTCTTTTTGTGGCCATATCATCTGATAAATGCAAAGGTGTTACCAATATGTGATTGCATCAGCAATACGAGAAACTTATAATTGAATTCCAGTAAGGTTTTTCTTATCTCAACATAAAATATAAAATATCAAGATATATGGTCTTGTGATGTTTAATTTTTGAGCCAAAAATACCAAATAATTTACTTCGATATTTGACAATTTTTGGAAACAAACCTGCATAAGGACTGAGGTCTTGGGGACATTGGTGAATTAGTGACACTGTAAAACTAGAACATCCAGCCTGCAAAAAAAAAAAGATAAAAATATTGAGAGAACAGTGTTTTATGTACCCTATTAGGCACACCCCATTTAGTGTCCCCTTGGAAAATTGAGTCAAAAGAGTGTATTATTTGTAATAGGTATGTTGAAGTAAAAATGAGCAATTAATTTAAATAAGCACATGACCTTAACCCTTTCAAGTTGAAAAGAAGAGGAAAGGGGCACTGTGCATCTGACATTTCTGGTGTGCACCAAACGGCACGAGGTGATACATGATACATTTTATTGACGAATCACACAACATACTCTACTACGAGTATTGATAGTGCTGTGTCACCAAGTGTGCAGTGATGTGTAGTGTTAATAATATTGCCAATTATTGTCTGCATGCAGTAGGTAACACACAATCAGTAGTTAAGGAAGAGCATGTCTTATTTGAATTTGCATTTTTTTTTTTTTTGTAATGGGGATGTCAGAGGATATAAGTCAGGGAGGTGATGGGGACCAGGATGGAGGGGGGTGGGGGGTTGAAGTGCACTTTTTAAAGTAAATAATATCTGTCTCTCGTTCATCTTTTTGACGCAAAATTAAGAGCATGAGTTTGTTATAACTTGTATTTAAAATGGCAGAGACTGCTATTACCTTGGTACCAACACCAATTCCTCCTCTTATGAGCTCGACCAATCTGGGAATTAGTTCTGGTAAAACAGTGTCGTCAACATACTGGACACACTGCAAACAAATTATAGAGATGTGAGTGAAGTCAAGGAATAAAGGCTGTTAAGTTATTTATCTTCACTTTTAAACTTTTGATATGAAGACTAAAAAATGATTCTCTTGCTAAAGGAATAAAATTTAATAATTTCGCAGACGAGGCAGGTAAAAAGAGGATCAGACTCTAAAAATACTTGCAAATTGTAATGTATAACTAATCTGATACTTTTTACAAACTCTCTTGAGTTCAAAATGAATAGAAATCAAACAAATTTGCTCAATTGCCCATTTGTGTGAAAGCAGGAATCACATTGTACTAAAACCAGCATAACCTATAAATCAATGATTCACTTGGCTCTAAGTAAAAAACAATCATAATTGACACACTGAACTGATCAAACTCATATGAAGGTGAAAAATTTGCAAAGCAGGCGCTGATGCATAATTTAAATATAAAAAGTTAAGTAACAATACAGTGCTAAACAAAGTAGATAGATATTTTTTTTTTTTTTTAAAGAAGAAAAATAATAATCTCAAAAATTTGTTGGTTTGATTGTATTCACTCTTACCCTATTGACAGTTTCCATCATAGGAGACATCTTTGAGGCAGCAATCCTAGCACTGTCAAGCTGAAAGACAAAAAGTAATTTATCTTATGTGACAAAGTATTTCAAAGAAGAGGGAGAAAAATTAAATAAATGAAAAAAAAGGTCTTTTAAAATGTTTTTATGAGGATAGAGTCGTTCCTTCCCTTACCGACCATTTCCCCGACTGACCAAATAGACAACACACGAAAGTTTTTGTTTTGTTATGTCTTAAATTGAATTACTTTAGTTGTGATAACCCAATTACATCATCTACGAAGACTGCTTTCGCCACTACAAACTGTCAAAATAGCAAGTTGGGGCGAAAACTCACTCAAATTGACAACTTTTGTTCAGGTAAGATGAAAATGTTTCTTGTCTTACGGGTTGCACGTCGTCCGTCCAAACTGACAAATAAGCCGAATGTAACTCTTCCAACCGTAGAAATACATTTGAGTGGCTTAAAACTTCCTCCTGGGATCTATATTTAGGCATTGCTATTGTTAAATCAGTGTTGAGTCTCCATTGTGCCCTGAACACAGGTTGGTCGGTGAGGGAAGGGCATTTTCGCATGTCCCATCCCCTACCGACCAAACACTTTAAATGGGTCTTTAAAAAACCCTACCAACACCTTAAAACGTTTTATGTTATTGTGTTTTCATTTCCTAGACCTAAATGTGTAAACAGTTGCTAAACAATTTGTTGTTTAACAATGGTTGCTAATAGGAAGGCAAAAAAAAGAGGCTACAAAAAAGACTGAGCAGGAAAGGAAACGTCAGGAAAAAATAAAGCAGAGGGATTGGCACTGAAGCAGAAAGGGAGAGGGAAGGGCAAAAAGAGAAAGACATAAATCATCCTCTGCGAAACTAGTCAGAGACTCATACAGAGGTTATTCTGGACGATGATTCATCATGTTCATCAGATTGCTTCAGCAATAGAGAATACAATGGCCGAATTAGTTGCGACCGATGCAAGTGCTGGTTACATTTTTTAAAAACAATGCTCGGGCAGCCAGCATGATACCATTGAAGCCCTTGACGAGGAAGGGCTCGATGAGTATTTGTTTCAATTTGATGTTTGTTTAAAAAAATAAATCTGCATGTCATGTCTTGTCTTCATCATTGTTGCTATTTTAATATTTCCTTGCCAGGTAGACATTGTAAAGAGCCTCGAGCGAGAATTTTAAGCTGATTTTTTGGGGTTTTTTTTCTTTTTTTAAAATGAATAAACGATAGTCTTATTTACGATGTATACTTACGATGATATTTACAATACAGCCTTTCTTGTTATTCATTTGATCTTTATATCAAATTGTAGTGCATCATAATAATGTTCCATTAGTGGTAAGATTGGGTGGTCGGTAGGGGATCGGGCTTAGGGCAGTAGAGGAACAATGGAAAAGAATTCGGTTGGTAGGGAAATATATCACATATCTAACACCACTAGAACATGGATAATATTTCTTGCCAGGGAAAAGTCAGTTGACAACCCAAACCTATTATTATGTCTTAAGATTTTGCGACATTGCTCTTTGAAAATGGCATTATGGTGCTTGTTTTTGACATATTATTTCCCTTGTTCTTGTAAGGCAAGACAAGGCTCTTAGTGGAAGGTAGGGGATGGAACGACTATTGCTTTGTTCTTTTAGTCCTATTTTTCACTTTGAAATAACAATATTATCGTAAAACATGAGAATACAAGTCTACAGCCGAGTTTTATCTCTATTATGTCTTAATTCAGCTTTCGTTATCAGTTTTAATTAGACCTAAAACAAAGGCAAGCAGCAGTGTGGTCATTAATAATTGTAGCCATATTGCACACTTTATCTAAATAAACCTGAGTGTCAATGAGTACCTGAATGTTGGCATTGTTTGATTTTGTAAGATGGCTAGGACATAAAAGACCTCTAAAAGTAAACATGTACAATGCGAAATGAAAATCTAGGCTCATATCGCAAAGTGAGGGAATAATTGAATCGTTGAAAAGTGCATATAGCAAATGTAGCCATAGAAATATTTTATATAAATATGGCTATGTGATTTTTCAATTTTAAAAATAGATATACAATATTTAACATTAAAAAATAAAAGATTTAAAAATTGACGTACTAAACTTTACAGAACCAAAAGAATGCAATTAATTTATTTCAGGCATCTTTTCTTTCTTTAATCATCATACTTTTGGCTTAGCCCTAAACCAAACTCCATTCACCTTTTCCTGATTGGCCTGTGTCCCCATGTGAAGACTGTAATAATTCAGGACCTGAGGTTCAAGGCCACTCACTGCCTCCAAAAGGGCAGTCACCAGAACAGGGATGTTGGGCTTGAGAAGAGATCCGGCATTCCGGCTGATTTCCAGGATGGTGGACAAACTGTCAAATACATACAAGTCAGACTTTGGACTATTCAACATAACTGTGATTATCATTATTCATCATTTTCAAACCATCTTGTACTTATTTTGTTGTTAAGAAAGAAAACCGAAGTCACAGATCATGACAGATTTTGTTTGAACAAAATAATATTCTTTTTAATGAAAGAAAAGATTTATTTATGAGCTTATCCTAAAAACTAATTTCTAATTAATTAGACATAGCATTATTATTACGAAGTGTGTGTATCATTTGAGGACAAAAGAGGAAAATTGAAGTGGTATAGAAGCAAAGCAATTGGGTGCCAGTATGGATAAAGGAATGAAATTTATTGTATTCTGACACTCATGGATAAAAAGGTAAATGTTAAGAAAAGAAGTAGATCTATGGCTGAAATGCTTGCCTCAAATGTAATTAAAATGTTTACATAATTTTCAACAAAATATGAATTTATCTATCACAGCAGAATTAGCTGAATCATTCCAAACATATCATTTATTTCTCTTTCCTTTTATATTAATTGATATATTAATTAAACTACAGCGATGCTCATATCATAATTAGACCACATCCTGGATATCCAAAAAGGCTGTCTTATAAAAGGCAAAGTAACTTTTTAAAATAAAAAATCAGGAACTTGAGATAAACAAGCTTAGCCCTCTAGTTAAAAGTAACAAAAGCATGCTGCACTACAGATTCTGTACCAGAGTAGACTGAAAGAAAAAGATTAAGCAACAAATTTTAGCTTGGCCTTGCATGATTAACTAACCCAATAGCCCGAACTTCCTTGACAGAACTCTGGAGAGAACACTGGAGGAGGCATGGAAGAACTAGCTTGGTCGCTTTCTCTCCTACTTTTCCATTTGAAATGTCACAGATCTTCACGGAAACCTGATATTGAAATAAATAGGAAAATTACTTTTTTCCACAGTTATGCAACTCAATTTTCTAACAATACAAAACCACAATAACATGAATAATTGATTGAATAAAAGAAAATAAAAAGGAGATCATTATTTGAAATTCAGTACAGAAATTCAGTACATTCGTGTAAGATTTGAGATACTTACTCGACTAAGAGTTCTACATGCTGAATCAGCTGCCAGTCTCACAGATTCCTTTGTAGGGAAAATAAAAAAGTAAAGCAAAAAACATTATTCCATATGCCTAAGGGGTCTCCCATTTTTGGCGAACTAAGGAAGGTGAAAAACACTAATTATTAACTTGTTACAGTCTGACATTCTTCACGGAGCACCGAGGAATTCGTTTCAAAATAAAGCAAATTTTAAAGGCTTGTTTCATCATTGAAACAATATTTTGATTAACATATGAGATCATGGCTGATTTGGTGTCAACAATAAAAAAGTTAAAAGTCAAAACGGAAAATTATTTCAAATTATAGGGATAAAATTTCTAGTTGTTGGAAAACAATGAATATTTTTATTTATGAATAATTGCTGTGATCATTGTGTTGAGGTCTTTAAGATGAATGGATTGAGCCAAAATTATTCTGAGCAAATAAAACTATAACGGCCTCATACAATATCACTGTGAATTCAATTGTCAGATCTTTTTGGTAATTGGGACAAATTCAATTGAAGGAAAAAACAGGATCTTTTTATAACACTTGATCAATCCCTCTAAATCATCAGGTTGCGTGGATAGAAGGACTATTTCCATTTGCCTTAAAGAGACGATCTCTGAATTATTTTTAAAAAGGGAGAAAAAAAAAAAAATAAAAACAATTCCCTTGAGCCACATCTGCATTACATTATTTTCAATGTGATATCTTAAACGAGGATACACTCTTTTTTTTCAAAAACACAATCCATTCACAATTAAAAATTAAATAAAAATCTTATAATGAACTGACCCTGAAATTAAGTTGGCTCAGGAAAGAAAAAAAAACCTTAAAGAAAAAACCTGCCAGTGCATAGATAGGAATGAACTTTTTTTTTCAATGTGAGCCAAATGTTTGCTGATGAGTTACTAAACAATAAAATCTAGTTAATTGCTGATTTAATCCCACATTGCAATTCAACAATTACATGACTTATCTGATGACAGCGTAAAAGACACATAGTAACCTTGACAAAATCTACATCATGAAATATGCTGCCCTTTTGAAATTTTCACTAAATGAGACCACCATGCTATGGCAAACATCAACATTCCTTTATTCTCGCTTGATCAATTGTCCAGAACCTACAATGATTGCAACCTCCTACCTAGAGAGATGAGATTCTGATTATGTTTTTTTTTCGGTATTAAAAAAAAAACAAAAACCATTTCATTATTTCATTTCACCTTAATGTCATCCCGGACTCTTAGGCATTCCTCCCAAAGGCTGGGAATGTCTTCTATAATGTCATCCAGGACACGCCCCCTCAACAAATCACTGACAGCAAGACAGCTGGAAAGAAAAGCAAATTTTGTATCAACAGCATAGCGTATGAATGGTAAAATTAGTAAAATCCAAAAAATAAAACTAGACAACATATTTCATTTATTAATCATTCGTTTATTTGTTTAAAATACAACAAATTCATAAACAACAAATGTTAATAAAAGAAAAGTTTTTAGTTGTAGGCAATCTATGTTATTTGGAGATGCTCCAGGAGAGAGTTGGATGGAGATGGAGAATAGTTATTGATGGCCTATGCTCCACAGGGAGATCAAGGGTTTCAGTAAATAAATAAGTAGAAAGAAAACACAGGAAGATGCAAGAGCAATCAAAACAAGGTCTAATCTGATTCGATTAAAAATTTCCATCCAGACACCAAAAGGGATAGATTCCAATAGTTACAACATAATAAATTACAACACAGAAAATCATAGATCTGATTTACAAATAAATTTTAAAAAATCTATATATCTTCTGCCATAAAATTAAACATCATCTGACTGTTTCTCTCTTGGGGTTAAGGTCGAAACAAAATCAAGTGCCTCAGTCCAGAACGAAGACACAAAGTAATAAAGAAAGGACAATTAAAGATGAAACGGTTTAGGTCAAACACCAAAACTGGATCATGGCAGGAAATTACTTAAAGTTTACCCAAAACAAAACAAGTAGACCTTTCCTTGCCACGAAAGTACCTAAAGCCAACCCATAGATAACAAAAATATTTCTCTGATAGTATAATTACTCATCATCTAGCATAATTCCTTAACTCATCATTGTTTCTTATTTTAGTTGACAAAAAACTCTCAGGAAATAGAATATCTATATCCATTAAAAGTCTGAAAGAAGCTACAAACATCCCTTATTTACCTGGACTCTCTCACTCTCCATTGGTTACTGGTCAGGTTTTTCAACAAATCCCGTAGAATCTCTTTCAAATAAGTATCCACCTACAATTGATGTAACAAGAGTTTCAAATTATATATATATTGGATATACAGAATCAAATAATAATTGATCAATAAACTAGAAGCATTAAGCTAGAAGAATAAACTAGAAGTCTAGGGACCAGAAATGAAAGAATTTTAACTTTAGACGCTGTCACTCGTTTTTTTTTTTTTCCTTTTTCGATGTTTCTTTATTGTATACATCTATGCCAGATTTAAAAAATAGCAAAGTTAAATGTATATATATAAGAAATAAAATAAAAATATTCTATAGACTATGTGGTCTTTTATGATTCTAGACAAGAAGATGCAAACATTTGAGGCATTTTATTAACATTTTTCTTGTCCTAAATATAGCCATATGAAGATTTATCTCATAACAAAATGCTACTTGAAATTTGGGACATATAAAGAATTTCACTTAATGTTAATTAGCACTTAGTATCCTATAAATAATAACCATTGGACATTTTCAAGAATATAAAGAATTCTAAAATATCTCACTGTTTTCTTGTTGTCCTGCACCAATGCATTCCAAATGCCAGACATGGCCTGTTGAATCTTGGGATTGGGGTCAAACTGATATCGATACAAACGAGGCACAATCTGGGTCAGGTAGGGGGCCAGCTGCTCTGATGCCTGGGATGCTATGGTTGAAAACCCAAAGGCAGCACCCTGTGCAAAATTTGATTACAGTCAATCAGTTCCATTTTGTTACCAAAATAATATGGAACTTGTACTATGGCAAAGACGAATATTTAATGTGGTGTAAGTTATATTGAGAAATAAAGCAGAGGGAGAAAAACAAAAGCTAAAATTAAAAGTTTTGATTGCTGTAATGCATTTACATTTATTCATAATTGTTTTTGTTGGGTTTTTTAAAAAAATTATTTAGTTTCACATTTTTCTCTCTGCCTTGACATGCTTTATATCATCAATCACATCATATGTCTAATTTTTATATTTCTTTCATTTCGAAAATTCATAGCACTTTTTATGATATCCTGTTTCCATGATATGCATGATCATCTAAACGAGAGATGGTATACATTTATATCACTTATTGCTAAACTGTCATAAAAGCATATGGCTCTGAAGGACTGCTTTATACCTCAGTAGTAAAGGTAGGTGTATAAAAGACTTAACTCATTTTCATGTAAATGACTGATCAAACAAACTTTTCTTCGCTTTTCATTCATGATGAGTTTTTTAAATTCTACCTTTCTTGTGTTCCAAGTTGCATTGTGATTGGCCAAATGCATAAACTTGTAAATGAGATCAGGTTGGTTGAGATCTGTTGCGATTGCACATAGTTCTTTGTATGTAGATAGACCTCCTCTGAACAAAATGAAAAACAGGCAATATATCTCTTTGCGTAAATCGTCATTTGTGAATCAGAAATAAAAAATTAATTACCATACTCTCTTACTGCTCACAGCACTTCTCAAGCCAAACTGTTGACCTTAGATAGGATATTCAAATTACTTCAATTTTTGTCATTTGCTTGAAAAAGAAATAATCTATAGTACCTTTTCATTGCCATAAAATCGAAAGACAAAGAATTTATTCTTACTTTTCAAGAAGTTTTGGTACCATGTTTGATTGCTCAAAATTCAGCTAATTTAAATAGTATATAATACAGTTGAATCAGATAACTGGAATGGTGCCTAATTGGAACATTGTGTAATTGAATGATCTGTCTGTTATAGAATTTTATTTCTTTACCATGTCTACTGGTAAATCGGTGCACACTGGTTGATTTGGAACAATCTCATCAAATTTTCAAAATATTAAAAAAATCAACCTTAAACAAAAATGCCTCTAATTAGAGCAATAATAGTATTATTATTGTAAGGTGACAATCAACAATACCACTGAGTCACTTACAATTTATTTTTTTCTCTTTTTGCCTGACATCCCAAATTGAGCGTTTTGGGGAGCAATAAAAAATAAAATAACAACCCAGATATTGATGTAAACGGTTGTTGTCTTTTGATGAGTATGTGGTGTTGGTTGAAATTGTGTAATTTGGGGTAAACAGGTTTTTCGTGTGTTTTGGATTTATATCAACAGATAAGAGCGCCACGACAGTTCCATATAAATGTGGGGTCATTAGATGGTCACTCATTCTGTTAACATAAGTCATCATGGTGACACGTTTTATGTTGTATAATACTCAAAACCGAAGGAACAATTTTACACAAGCAAATGAAACAAAACTCTGTAGCAATTACTAGATAACTATAGTTGCTACTGCTATTACTACTTGTGTAGAGTCTTGATAGGAGGTTCAATATATTAAGTCAATCTGCAGAATCAGTTAATTGGAAAACTGATTAATTAGAACAAGTTCTGCAGAAATTCACTGTTCCAATTTAGCATCGACTATAAAAATATTCAAAGTTTACTCTTCTTATGAAAATTATAAAAACATCTAGTTACTCAAAACCATTTTTTGTTTGTTTCGGTTGGGATAATTTATTTCTCACCCATCAGGAGATTTTCCAAGTGCTCCACTTTCAAACACAGCTGTGTTCCCACTCACTGCATGCTTCGTGCTATGAAATAATGAAAGTAAATAAATAAATAAGAATAAATTTCCAGAAGACAAATTTCTAAATAGTTCTATCTGTTATTTCTATTTAGACGATTAAAAAAACAAAACAAAAAAAAAAAAACAAAGATGAAAATAAGAACAAAGAGAATAATTTGTTTATTTACATTATAAGCACTTTCAGCGCATAACATTGCATTGCATTTCTACTATTTCTACTGACCTCTTTCCAGTCATCAGGGTCTCCACCAATTCAGACACAAGGGAATCTTTTTGTTGTGGTGAACAAACTTCCATGATCTGACCCAAACCTTTGCTGGCCATGTCTTGGATGATTTCTGGCATTTAAAAAATTAATTAATTAATTTTTTTAAAAATCAAAAAAAAAAATCATCATAATAATAATAGGATCTTCTGATATTAGCATACACAACAAAAGACCGTGAATTTTGGAAGGAATTTCAACACAGATTATTATAATCAGCATCGTTATCATCATTATCATCATCATTATCATTATTAATATTATTATTATTACTTTTATCAATATTATTATTATTATTATTATTATTATTATTATTATTATTATTATTATTATTATTATTATTATTATTATTATTATTATTATTATCATTATTATTACCATCATTTTTACTATTATTATTATTATTATTATTATTATTATTATTATACTACTATTATTATTATTATTACTAATATTATTATTATCATTATTATTATCAATATTATTATTATCATTATTATTATCAATATTACTATTATTATCATTATTATTATTATTATTATTATTATAATTATTATTATTATTATTATTATTATTATTATTACTATTATTATTATTATTATTATTATTATTATTATTATTATTATTATTATAAATCATTATAATTATCATCATTATCATCTCCATATCATCATCATCATCGTTATCATCCTCAACATTCATTAGAAAAGGAAGTAAAAATATAAATCTTTTCTTTTAAGTAATGGAATCAATGAATAAAAAGTTACATCTGTGTAGTAATTTACCATCATTTTCAGATAACAGTCTCATGAAACCTTGCTGAATATCAAGCAGACGATCTTGTAACGCTTTGTGGTGACCAGACTGTCTCACCAGTGTAAGCAACCAGATACAAGCACCCTATATATTGAGAAATATGTAAATAAACACACAAAAATGAGGAACTAGAAAAGACAAATAAATGAATTACTAAAAAATAATTTTCAAATAAGGACTTTATCATTCAGAAAAGTAAAAATTAACAAACTACCCAGCAAACATAAAAGTTGCTGTTATTGTGTGACTGCAGAACTCAAAGATGATGTAGACGGCTTAGTGGATAAGACAATCCGATGTCACTTGGTGAGCCCAAGTTCTAGCCTTTATTTCAGCATTTTTTTATTTTTTTTTTTTGGGGGGGGGGGGGGGGGGGGGGGGGGGGGGGAGGAGGGTTCTTAATCATCAAGTTGCAGCAACGCACTGTGAATGATGCTTATATAATTTCAATCTTTCTGCAAATAAGCCTCTAAAGACAAATTTCACCTTAGAATTAATAAAGTGAATTTTATTCTTATTTTCATTTAATCTCAATTCTAATCTATTATTTTTAAAGGATAACTATAAATTTCTATATTTCACATATTTCAAATTTATCTCCCCTGACCTTTATCCATAACACTTGTATAAAAAAAAAGAAAAGAGATTGATTAGGTGGGTTATAATAAACTCTTCAAATTATCTATTGTCCCCTTTTTTCCTTGCTCTAGTAAGTAATAATTTGTTTAATCAAGACTCTAGCTGGCATCCTTTACTGGAAGACAGACAGCCATATGATATATATTTGTGTCTGTGAAAGAAAAAGGGGAAAAATCCCAGTAAGTCATTTCTTAAAAATAAAAAATGAGTTACCAGGGGAAAATATGCTTTGTTTTTCTCCTTCTTTCTTTGAACTGGTCACTATTTTTCTGACTCTACTTTAGACTGTGGTAATCAATTTATACCTGAATATGATGGAAGATTGTGAGTAAAGAGACTTTTCGAAGGAATAAAGTTTTTGCTGTCACAGCAGGTCTTGAACCACAGACCTACAGGTCAAAAGCAGAGTGTTACACTACAAGACAAAAAAAACAAGATGCTGCCAGAAAAAATAAATAAAACTCAAACAGTCAGGACTGATAGAAAGAAAAACATTGATAAAAAAAAAAAGTATTAGAACAAGAATGACTTACTTGTCTGATGTGAGGATTAGCATGGCAGACATATTTAGACAGCATTTCTGCCAGGAACCACTCCACTTCATCTGGCACATCATCGGTCGATTTCTGAGATGATAAGGAATAAAAAATTTGGATTTTAGGCACTAATATGAGATTGTTACAAATACTGTTCATTTATCGGCAATATTTAAAAAAAAATACATATAGGTACAGACCACAACCAAAAAAAAAAAACAAAAGTAATGTCTATTTTTTTCAAAACCTATTGCTAGTTTTCAAGATTTTGTTTTTGATTCGTTAATGTAACAGATTTGGGAGTAAATTTTATATAATTTTTAAATCTGGAGATGAGCCTTGAATTTGCTGTCGTTGTCATCCATCTAGTCAATCGCCATACCCACTGTTTCTTGATACATTTCTAAGACAAGACATTGATGTCACATACTTTTCACCACAGCAAGACTAAATATCTGTAGTCTACTAGTTCCCTGAATTGGCAATGTTGATATACTATAATTCTCAAAGACGTTGATATACTATAATTCTAAAAGATGTTAATATACTATCATACTCAATGACGTTGATATACTATAATACTCAAAGACGCTGATATACTATAATACTCAAAGACGCTGATATACTATCATACTCAAAGACGTTGATATACTATAATACTCAAAGACGTTGATATACTATAATACTCAAAGACGTTGATATACAATAATTCTCAAAGACGTTGATATACTATCATACTCAAAGACGTTGATATACTTTAATTCTCAAAGACGTTGATATACTATAATACTCAAAGACGTTGATAAACTATAATTCTCAAAGACGTTGATATACTATAATACTCAAAGACGTTGATATACTATCATACTCAATGACGTTGATATACTATAATACTCAAAGACGCTGATATACTATAATACTCAAAGATGCTGATATACTATAATACTCAAAGACGTTGATATACTATAATACTCAAAGACGTTGATATACTATAATACTCAAAGACGTTGATATACTATAATACTCAAAGACGTTGATATACAATAATTCTCAAAGACGTTGATATACTTTAATACTCAAAGACGTTGATATACTATAATTCTCAAAGACGTTGATATACTATAATACTCAAAGACGCTGATATACTATAATACTCAAAGACGTTGATATACTATAATTCTCAAAGACGTTGATATACTATAATACTCAAAGACGTTGATATACTATAATACTCAAAGACGTTGATATACTGTCATACTCAAAGACGTTGATATACTATAATACTCAAAGACGTTGATATACTATAATTCTCAAAGACATTGATATACTATAATACTCAAAGACGTTGATATACTATAATACTAAAAGACATTGATATACTACAATACTCAAAGACGTTGATATACTATAATACGCAAAGACGTTGATATACTGTCATATTCAAAGACGTTGATATACTATAATTCTCAAAGACGTTGATATACTATAATACTCAAAGACGTTGATATACTGTCATACTCAAAGACGTTGACAACTACCTCATGTTCTTCCTTAGATGTAGTCCATGTACATCTGGCATGAGGAGATCTGGGGCCCAGAGCCATACACACCAAGGCCTGCCCTATGGTGAACTGCAAGTCTACCTGCTTTGACTGAAATAGGAGAAAGAATATTCATAAACAATATCCTACATTTCATTTTTAAAATCGGTGCGGGAAAAGTTTAGTAACAAACGAATATCTAAAAAGAGACTGTTAGTACTTGGTGCAGTTGAATGGACAAAATTCATGGTAGCAGTAGCATAATATAAATAGAGGAATGAGAAAATCTACAGTATAAAATATCAATCAAAAACAGTCTTAGTTATGAGAATATCATGAAATTTCTGGACTCATCCCCCTTCCTTTTTCTCTACAGCTCTCCCTTCCTTTTTTTTTTTGTGAAATCAAAATCAAATGCTCTCTTTCTAGTTTAATTTATTTTTCTTATCTATCTCACCTAAATATTTCGGGGCTCAGAGGAAAGAAATACAAGGAGGAGGGAAGACACAGAGATATTACTGGCAAAATAAAAGTTATTCAAATGTGTCTCAGCAGAAATTGTTTCTCACATTGAAACAAAAAGCAAGTAATGTTGGGCAAGGTTGGGCAATATTACCCCATTCAAATCAAATGATGATGGATGAGTATCTGGCTATAGGCAGTGACAGATATTGTAAGAGTGTTATTACAATAGGAATGCGTAACAGACAACTTGCACTGTTAGAAATGGAAATTCGGTTCCACATTGCCCGCTGGGAGAATATAAGAAGCTTTGCAAAGTACATTGAGCATGGTAAATCCATAGACATCTCCTATGTACATTTTTATATGTATCTGTTTAAAAGAATGGTAACATTCAAGCTACTCAAACCAAAAAAAAAAATAAAAATATATATATATATATATATATATATATACAGTTCACTCCGGATAATTGCAATACCCTGGGATCAGTGAAATGTTGCGATTAACCGAAGTTGCAATAAACCGAAGTTGAGTTTCCTGGCCACTATTGCAACACTTTACACAAAATATGGTAAACTCAAACCAGCTGTTTGGGAACACCTTTCTTAGTCAACCACCAACTGAGCAATTTGATTGAAATGAAAACCATATGGCAGCCTTGTATAGATTTTGACAAGCAAAATCAGCTTTAAGGAAAGCTGACATCTTATTCAGGTTGGATTTACTTTGACTCTTTTGTTCACAACAGTTGTAAGAGTCAGAGAGTTTAGCCATGATGATAGACAATAAGCTCTCACCAAATCTGTTGGTCACAATGCACAGCTGCCAATTCCAAAACAAAGGATATCATCGTTCAGTCTCTCCTTGCAAAAGTCATTGTCTACCTGTTGCGTAGGCTATGCCCGGCCCCCTCGACTCCTTTCTAATATTCACAGATGACCGCACAAACCCGTATTGCAAAGCCCTGCCCTCTTTTGTCTCCAATGGGGTGATAACACTACTGTAGCATTAAACCCCACCCACTCTCGATTCTTTAACCTGTCATGATTTCACCTAGGATGAAATTTAATCATGAGATTTTGTTTGGTTTCCTGAATTTTCCTCTTCCGAGGCTGAAAATTTGTTGCAATTAACCAGTGACTTTTATATAGAATTAATTCCGTTTCTTGGGAAATGTTGCAATTAACCGAAAGTTGCGATTAACCGAGTTGCGATTATCCGGAGTGGACTGTATATATAAGGTTTAATATTCAATGAATTAAATGTCAATTTGTTGATTTAATTTGACAAAATTTAAGAATAAAAAAGTTACTTGGATAGCATTGATCAAATCTTCCATGGCTTTTCTACGATGTGGCAGTTTGAGGTCCCCGACACAGATGTACCCAAGACACATTGCGGCTTTCTCTTTTGTCTGAAAAAACAAAGTTGAAAAAGAGAATGATAATTACACATTAATTGCATTTCTTAGATGAATATATATATACATATTTTCGTACCATATTTGTATCAAACACGATTCTATATATATATATATATATATATATATATATATATCAGATCACTGACATTGATGTCGAATTGGACCCGTGATGCCTTGGTAAACACACACACACAAACACACCTTTTTCACAACTGCCATAAAAGCTTTATTTGACCTTTTAAAATTGATTGAGAGCAAAATTCATTTAAAATTGTAAAAAAAAAAAATTTCTTTGGAAATGGTCTATCAAATTCTACTGTGAATTGCAAATTTTAAAATTTACTTGAATAACTCTCACACGTTCCATAATAGAGATTTCGATCACCGGTGATCGATGGACACGCCCCCCTTCTTTCCTGTCGTTTCGCTTTAAGTGCGCTTTATAATATGCCCCCAAATGGCGATTTTATAATAGTTAACTTAATTTTATACAATAAAAACTACAAAATATCTAAGAATATTTGATTTTTTACTCCTAAATCACAAGAAATACGAAAGTATTTGTGTCAGTAACTCGCTTCGTCACTCGACTTCCGCCATCTTGTTTTGACAGTCGACTTGTCGTCTCTACTCACGAATTTACTCAAAATAAACTAATTATATACATTTTACAATGACTTATTGTACCGAAAAAGAGGTCTACGATATCTTATATATGGATGAAGACAGTGACGATGAAAATTACGCTGCTGTTCCCGAGAATATGATGCCTGATGGGGACCTGCCCTACTCACCAAATCTGGACTCGAATGACGAACCTGACGAGTAAGTATTTTTCTCAACTTTTCACAATTACATCCTCTGACATCATGTTCAAGTCAAAAAACGCACATCCTCTTGAACCCTGATCTTTCTTTTATCAGTTTCTATTAAGTTATTATTTATTTTTTCACTTTTCACCTCATTTACGAAGCATAGAAATTGGGCAAGTGGTTAGCTGAAAATGTAAACAAACATGGCTGACAATAGAAGTAGAGAGCCATGTATTTCAACAAGGAGTGAGACAACTTTATTTTTATTTCTGACTTTTAGAAATGAAGATTGTGATGTTTTGTGAGAGCAGCTTTTAATAGAATTTTGTTCTTTTTTATTTCTTTTTAACGCAGTGAGACCCAAATCCAAGTACAAGATGAGGATTAGGAAGATGTCACTCGTATCCCTGGTGTTGCAAGTATGAGTACAAGTAAAAGGAGTCATTATGAAAGGTGAGCAGGAATCATATTATTATACTCTATTCAGATGCACTTTGGAAGTATGACATTCTAGAAATTATCATTAGTTTATAAATTGCTTCAAATGGTTGGTATGAAGCAATGTTTTAGTATGTGGCTCACAAATAGTGAAGGTAAGAATTTCATGGGTTCACAGGGAACATGAGAATGACAAACAGTTGATATACTGAATTTTGTTACTTTTGTGTATGGACTGAGTCAAACTGTCAATATATTGTTTATTTGGTTTACCTTTGACTTATTAAAATTGTTTTTGCAATTCTAATTCTTTTTTTTTTTCTTTTTTTCTTTTTGAAAAATTCATCTCATTTCAGTTCTCAAATTCCATCTCATGAGATTCCTGGCCCTTCCAAACCCAAGAAAGTGCGCCTTGATCCTGGTCCCACAACCCTTGTCCCACCTTTTTGGCCTGAACTTGTCCCTGGTCTATTGTATGCCGGATGTGTTGAAGTTTGAGTTTGTAATTTATTTATTTTTTGTGGAAGATTGCCATATGGTTTTCAAAATTTACAGTGACTTTTCTCAAAAAATGCAAATATTATTCTTCTGATTTATATAATCAAATGCCTTTACAAGTGCAGTTTTGTGAAATAAATATGTCACTTGTGAGTGAATTACTATTCTGGAATTCATTTAATCAGTCAATATCACTCATTTGAAGTAAAGCAGACCAATTTGAAATTGAAACTGTCATTTTTTGTGATATTTTTTGTTCACATATATATATGACTCATATTACGTAAATATTGAACTAATATGTAATATTTGTAATCAGCTGTATGATTTCAAGTGTTATGGTCATTATTTTCCTCAACCATAAAAGAAATATGACATTATGGACAAACACAAAGGCTGTTAAGTTATTTTATGTCAAATAATGCTGGATTATGCCCCTTTTTTCCAGAAAAATTGCTTGTCTCTAAGACCCTCTCAAATACTCATTTTCAGGAAATTTGCAATGAATTGTGTAAATAATCTGCAAAATATGTTGTTTGTTTGGAAAATAAATGATATTTGATTATATTTCATAACCTGAATTTTTTTCCCTCTTAGTGATTGAGAAATGTGTTGTTTTTGTGATAATTTTTTGAGACCCTACCCCAGCACATAAATCTGATTTATGTCTCGGAGAGGGTTTCAATTGTGGTATAGACATGTCACTGTGATAGTATGATCATTGGCAAGTACAATGATATATAACTTTACATGGTTGTGGGCCAGTAGAATGGGTTAATGGACATTTTAAATAGCACTACCCAGACATTTTTCACTCTAGCTTTAAAATAATGGAACGTTTGAGAGATAAAGAAATAAATCATTTTAAAAACCAAATTAGATGTCAATTTTGTTCTGCCAAGGGATCAGACTGATATGATTCTGCATTTACAACTCCCAATCTGAGCCCAAATTTTGCTTTGCTTGTGTCAGGTGAGTTCATTCAGTCCAAAAATTGGACTTCTGGAGGCCATCTTTATTGATTAAATTGTGCTGTATTCCCCACTATTGCTGATGTTTGACAGGGAAGAAAAGGTATGATTAAATGCTCTCTTATTCCCTGATAAAAATCTCAAATAACTTACTTTGTTATCCTCATTCGTTGTCTTCACCATTGCAATCAATTTTTCAATGATCCACAACTTAGTGACTACAGGAACCTCCATTATAACTTCCCCTGTTGTTGTGGTGACCTTTTCCGTAGGTTCTGCTGTCTCACCATCTTTCATCTCTTCCCCGTTTTCAATTGGGAGTGGAGCATTTCTTCCAATTTCCCCAAGAGCCATGCATGTTCTAGATCTTATACTTGCACTAGCAGCGCGTAGCATTGAGGCTGCATGATTTATTAAAATGTATAAATAATTAAAGAAAAGAGAAATATAAAATTGAGCTAAAGGATGTTGTTCCTAATCATTACAACAGAGAATTCAATGAACAAACCAATGATGTTAAAATTTATCGTCCATGACCATGCAAATGTCACTTAGCTGAACAAGACTGCAACTTGATTTTGGCAGAGCACTTTTTTCAACAAAAACTTATAACATCTTTTTTAGGGAGAGTATAGAATTCCAGTATCAATAATTTTCTTCTTTATCATTAAAAAATGTATAGAGCCTTAGAGTGGCAATGTAGAAAAAGAGAACAGATATAAAAGGTTATGATATGGATGTATAAAAGTGCTGGAGTTCAATTTTTTAACAGTCAGAACTGTGTAAGCTTTTAATTACTTTAATTACATGACAAAATCAGTCAATATTCAAATTGTATGTAATAAAGCATGTGACCAACTAGCATTTTGTTAATAGTCTGGAAATATTACAGCAGATATATCTACCAGACTCCTTTTACTTTTCAAAATGTAATAAACTTACCTAATTTTTTCACTATT
The DNA here is from genome assembly GCF_034508935.2 of Berghia stephanieae. NCBI lineage: Eukaryota > Metazoa > Mollusca > Gastropoda > Nudibranchia > Aeolidiidae > Berghia > Berghia stephanieae. The sequence goes on along the minus strand of NC_088360.1, from coordinate 8,175,517 downwards.
TTGGATATTTGATCCCTTTCCCCCTGATTTTCCACAGTCTCCATAGCTGAATGACTCTGAATTCTAAGCATTGAAATTTTAAAAAAAAAAACAAATAAATAAACAAAATAAGACCACTATACTGTTTTGTTGGGTTTTTTTTGTTTTTTTTTAACAAGCATGTAAATCTAATATCTGTTTTAAAAAAAAATAAAAATGGAGATATTATCTGTCAAAAGAATGATATGATTCCTGATTGCAATAATGGAATGTTGAAGCGGTGCCATGAGTTGAACTACTTTTTATCGTCTAAGCTTCAGTAAAAACCTTGTAAGCAACATTGAAGTGAATTACAGAAATAAGGAAGGCTCGATAAGTTGAGAGTTTGTTGAAATGATGCCAAAGGTCAAAGATGCAATGGAAGTGTTATTGAACATCATTTTTTAAATTGTATCTCATACATTTAGAATTTGATTCTACCAATAAACAGAAAAAGAAAATCTGACTCGAGACACAAATTAAATTGAATTTGAATATGGATTATAGTAATTTAATAGCTGACCTAAAAATGAACTATATTTGTAAGCATTTCCTTACAAATTCAATGTAAGAAGACAAAATATATTGTTTTAAAACACATTTATACTCTAATACCATGTCTTTTTTGCACTATATTAATCATATATAAGACGTGAATTTTGTAAGCCAAATGAAGAAGAAAAAAAATGCCCAAAAAACCTCTATGATAACTACTTTATGAATCAAATCCAATTATTCTATTTCTATACTCAGTTTTATAATATCTATACTATATATTGCTGGTCATGCAGAGCATTTACTGACCTCCATACCATACTTACCGGAGACTACAACCCATTATTTTAAGATATTAATGGCATAAATAATAAAATAGTAACCTTTCAGATCGTAAATGAAGTCCAATCATGAAGCCTACGGTGAGAAGAGCCCCGAGTGCAAATTCCAGATTCTGGAGGAAAATATATAAGGTGATATAATGAAAGTCAAGAGATCTTTGCCAAAAAAAAAATAAAAATATAAAACTACTATCAAAAACCCTCATAATATAAAAAGTAAGCGTTTGGGTCATTACAAATTTCTATTTAATTTTGATTTCTTTTTGTCATTACATAATATTTATAAATAATTATTATGAAATTAACTCATCAAAAATCATTTTTTAAAATCTGTACATATTTGAAAGCTGCTTACTTTGTTTTCCCCTGGCTTTTGCAATTGTGCCAGTTCCTCATAAAATTCAGACTTTGAACTTGAATGGAAAGTTATAATTGCATACAGCTCAGATGCATACAATTTGATTTCATCTTTAGTGCTGCTGAGAAGTTTCTGAAGAAAACATATATCTAAATAATATCAGACAGTTTGTGTGAAGATCATAGATTCTTACCAGGAAAACAAGTAAAATTTGACAGTTAATGCGATAATAAAGCACAATGAGAATGTCATAATACCAAAAAAAAAAGGAATCATTTAGTTATATAAATATACCAGAGCTGACATTTTTTTTTTTGGTCATCAGATAAAAAAAGATTTAATTTAACAATAATAAATCAAATCAAGGTCAGAAAAAAATTAGCTAAAAAAAAACACGTTTGAAATGCAAGGAAGATAAAAATTATCTTCAAAACTCATAAAAACGTTGTTTTTGATTATTTATAACAATCTGTTGTTTTAATTTCTCTTGTTATAACTTAAAACAAATCAGTAAATTAGCCCATCTTATGAAAAAAAAATACATATAGGAATACCTAAAAGCATGTGGTAGAAAAAAACATCGATTAAATTTATATATTTCTATAAGCTCCAAGGAAGATTCTACCTTAATCCAATCTTTGTGAGGTTTGAAAAAGTCTGTGAGAACATCTGGCACCATGGCAACAATTTCCAATAGGCAGTACATGGTTTCAGCATCTTCACAAAGATGGAGATTTGAAAACAAATAAATATTTAAATCTGACCAGATATAAAGCAATGATCACTCACCATGCTCTTTAACACGGTTCTTACCGACTACAAGAAAATCATCATATTCCAGGTTTGTTATGTTCAACATAAAATTTGAAGAAAAATCTCTGTTATAGCTAAGAGAACTAAATGCTGTTCTGTGACCTCGTCTTGCCGATCAAATTGTGTTTAATATGTACTACTTGCTTTTGATTTTGAGCTTGAAAAATTAATTTTTTTCTGTTGGGTAGGTTTGGCATTTGGGAAAAAAAAATAATCTGAAAATGGTTTGTAAGGAGAGAGTATAACTGATTCACTTCTAGCATCAAACAATATTTGATATAATTAATATATTATTGAATCTGCTATTGAGAAAAATGAGACAATTTCTTTTTTTTTAAATAATAAATAAATAAATAAAAAACTATAAAAAAAAACAAGAAATGTTATTTCTGATCATTTCAACTTTACAATTCATTTTTCAGGATCTGCTTAACTCTGGTAGAAAACTAGATTGAGGACATTAGTCACATTCAAAATAAATAATCGTTACAAGATAGCATTCATCGATTGGATAGCATTATTTACACTGTCTGCTTTTTATGAAAACTGAATATTTCTTTTTCATTTTCACTTTCACCTTTGTTTGAAGTGCGATTAAGTCAATAGTTCACTTATTCCAACGAACTCAATAATAAGTAGCATTGGTAAAATACAAATGACGTGGAATGAAAACAACATATAATTAGATTGATAGAATGAAGTAAAAACTGATCACCACTCCAAAAAAAAAAAAAAAAAAAGCCCACACACACACACAAAAGCAAACATTGATAAATAGTCAACTGCTCATGTTTTAATAGGTTTTCAATTATTGCAATATTCTAGTTGGGTTTTCAAAAGGGTGGCAAAAATTGCAACTGTCTATTTAACACAACAAAAATTTGGAACAAAATCTGGAAACAAGCCATGGCTCTGACGACTTACTCATCGAACCATCAGTATTTTTGTACCAAAATAAGCTTAAATGGTCTTCGTTCTTAGATCACTAAGGACTTTTATATCAAGAACAGCTTCCATGGTTTTCGTTCTTAAAATCACTTAGGCACACAAGCCATCACAGTTGGTCTCATCAAAGATTCCCAATAACCAAATTGTTTCTTATCTTCCTTTTTTTGTTGTTGACATTAATCTACAAAGTCACATTCTCAGACATGTTTTTGTTTTCATTACTGGTTTAAATGGCTTTAGTCCCAATTTTATGAAATAAATTTTGCACATTATATTGGTGTTATCTTTGATTGTAATTTAAACTTTGACAGTCAATTTGTCAATTTAGGGATATCACTCTAAGGTTTCACATTCCATGGTTTGACTTAAATATACAGTGAGTTCTTTTACGTCATCAGGCTTAAAAAAACCCAAGTTTATCTTCTTTTGACTTGTATAGAATAAACAGTTCCTTCTTTAACAGAACACTGGCCTATCCCAAGATTTAAATTTAAAAAACCTAAGCCAAATATCTATACTCTCTGTTCACCTACTTGGATTGACAGTGAGCAATTCTTGTAACATCTCCACATATTTGTGCATTGGGTTGCTGACGGACCCAGACCGTTGTGTAAGAACTGTCCTGACGTGACTGGCCACAGTTGGGGCCTGGTCAGGCAGAGACTCCAAATCCCAATCTACTGGCAAACCACTCGTTTGGGCGAGGCACATACGCAAAAAGATCACAATCTGAGGGATTAAAGTTATTGTGTTGTCATTTAGATTTCAAGGGACAAAAAGGTTAATTAAATACATGAGTGAATATTCATGCACATTTTAATAGCCTATTCCCACAACTACAACATTTCTAATTCGTTTCATAATATTTAATTCATGTCCTCAGCAGGTTTTATAGAACCAAAGTTCAATTTCACAGAGTATTGGTCACCCTTAGGTGACTAGCACTCTTGTATTACCCATCATTGTTTATTTCCAGGTACCAATTACATTTGAGTCATACCTAACAAACTGTAATGAAGTGATAGATTTTATATATTTCTCACCAATGATTCTGAATGAGATTTAAACCTGTAGACAGTTTGGGTTTTTATACTGAAATCTCATTCGTTGATAAGTGAGAGTAAAAACTGTATTCATCTCTTCATCAATAAAATGAGAAAATCTTAGATTGTCAAAAACGGGTAAATAAAATTTTTTTTTTTTTAAATTGAGCTTTATATAGCGCAATATCCACTAAATGTGATCCAAGCGCTTTACAAAGGATCCCTGGTCAACAGCAACATTTAACATGTAGAACAAGACATGCGCCTGTTAGGCATATTACAATTTTGAGGACAAAGACACCGCTGTTAACGGCCAGGTACGCATTTTACACCTGAGTATGGTGAGAGAATGTGAGTAAAGAGCCTTTTCCAAGGACAATTATGTGCCGAGCGCCATGCTCGAACCCAGGACCTTCCGATCCAAAAGCGAGTGTCATACCACTAGACCACATAGCCGCATAATGAAGAATTGTCTGATTTATGGACAGATGAGGTATAAATAGTGACATAAGAAAAATATTACAAAAAGACAGGATTAAATTACACATTCAAAACACTGCTAATTGTCAATGTTTGGAAAATCATCCTGATCTTTGAGTATTAAGCAGCAGTATTTTGAATGACAGTTTATAAAGAGAGAAAAAAAAAAGAACATTTATTCAACTATGACATGAAGCAAAAACATATAAGCAAACCTCAGCATATGTGATAGGGTTGAATGGTAGCGCTATGTTCCCAGCCATGTGCCTATACTTGGATTCTCTCCTTAGTCTTCCCTTGAAAAGATAAAATACAAACAAAGCAACTGGTTATTTTTTATTTTTACCAAGTATATTAGTCAACTTTCTTTTCCATCAACACGAGAGCATATTTTTCAAGTTTTAGTTTTGTCTATTTGAAGAAGTTCGCAACACTTTGAGGTCATATTCTGCCTTGAAAAAGTGAAATGATACATAACACACTGAATATTTAGTTTTAAAGTCCATTTGTGCCTTCAATACGATTGGCTGACGAGCATTTTAGAAAATGTCAGCAAAAGGGGACTAAATCTAGGAAAAATTGATATAAAAAACCCACAGCAATATTACTGTCTGACAAGCCATTCAAAGTATGCAACAGATGTAAAGGTGGGATCCGGTTCAATACCAGAGGCACCCTGATAGTTCCAAACACGCACAAGAACACACTGGTGCAGCAATTTAATTTATGGAAAAATTACAATCATCTATTCCCCCCACCTTTCCCTTTAAATAATAATAATAATGTAATTTATTTATATAGCACCTGCACACAAAATACATTTGCTCACATTTGACTGCTACCCTCTTAGCAAATGATCGTAGCTAGTGCCTGGGCAATAATCGCCTTGTCAAGGACCAAAAAAACAGAGAAAGAGGACAACAGGATTACTCCTTCAGTAGCAACAATCAATCACAAACTCACTAGTTTGAACATGAAAAAAGCTTAAATGATTTTAACACAACTTGATAATAGTTTATTTAGCTCTTGGATCATTATATTCATATCCATCTAGACCCTGCCAATTCCAATCTAAAAGAATATTTATAGCTGCTTGAAAATTGAAATTGAAATCAAAGATAGTAGCAAGCATGTATAAGACACCTTCTCAGAGACATAGTCAATAACATCAACAAAATTCGGCATCACAATCTTTTCCTTTGTATTTGTGAACAATCGTCTTGTCTGCACTCCTCTCAATGCCTTGACTGATTCAGACTTTATGTCGTCCTTACTGCAAATATAATCAAAAATAACATTTATTTATAATGCAGCGCATTCCTAAAATGGCAATAAAAGGAAAGAAAGTAGAAAATAATAAAAGAAAAGGATTTTCTATTTACTGACTAGGTAAGTGTTTTGAATGAATCAATTTATTTAATCTCCGACGACATAAAAGTTTTTCAATTTAAAATATTAAACCCAATCACTCCAAAAAATCAATACAATGCGACTCAAAACAAAACAAACTTTGAAAATTGACAAGAAAAAAATTATTTCCAATGCTGCTCCAGCATATATAACAAAACTTTTTTAAAAATCCATAAACAAATTAATTAGGGCTTCATAGGCAAAGAATGAAACCTGAACAAAACATTTTGATAAGTAATATTTGACATTTTCCTGTTTGAAATCTCAAACATAATAAGGTCATAAATGGTGGTCAGTCTGACAATTCATGAAACCCATCGAACACCAAACTTCTCATTTTAAGCTTAAACGAAGAACAAGAATGTTTTTTATCAAACTGAATTCTCTAGAAAATACATTCCTATTATCTGATTCTAGTTCTGACCTATTTGTTTATGAGAAGATACTGTCATCGATGAGAGTTAAGATTGATAATCTAGCAACATAATTTAAATTAATAAAGTCTGTTTGATGGTGTGTACTTTATTAGTTCGAAACAAAAATGAATATTATAGCAGTTCTTTTTTTTTAAAGCAGTGAAGAAAAAGTATTTGCAATCTATTTTTGTTTCAGGCGTACTTGCATGCACCATCTCATGGCATATTTACATTTGCCATTTCACCCATATTGTAAGAATGCTACCTCAAAAATAGAAACCCTGAGACACTCCATGAATGAAGAGCTGAAAGAGGCCAGCCAAACCTGCAGCAACATCAACATCCAAGCAGCCATCAGACCGATATGGAAGTCTTTGGTAGATGCTAGATGACTTCGACACCCAGTGGCTCAACGAGGATTAAGTAAGCATTTCAAAAATAATGCAGGACAATTGACCTGTACTGTAGAAAATGGAGATAGCCAGCTCAACAAAGGAATATACAGTACTACTAGCACAGACCAGTGCTGAATAAATAAAACAAATATCTCTTTATATTTTACCCTTGACTCAGCCATCCTAGAATACTGGGGAGACCAAAATAAATCAGGAGATCCTTTGGTCACACACATCTCTTAATATTTATCATTATCTTTTCAAAGTCTCTATTTTCCAAAGTTTTTCTAATACTCACACATCTCCAGCTCCAAGCATGAGAATATATCTGGATGGAATATGGTCACTAGAGAAAACAGTCGCAGCATATTGGACAGACACAAACCTGACCTGAGACTCATCCTGAGGTAAATAGATTAATTAAGAGTCATGCAGTGATGTTTCATTATTTGTTCGAGGGTTTCAAATATATTGAGTGAAAACCTTAATAAACAGAGTGGTCTTTTGGCGCTGGCTTCCGGCGACAACAGACGTGTTGTGAATGTTTACCTATTTTCTACACATATTTTTATTCATTTATCATTCAATCGTCGGAATTTAAGCCTAATTTTTATTCAAAATGGATGTGAAGTATATATTGTTCCTGATTTTTATATTTATTAGTATATTTATAAGCATAAATGGTGTTTTAGCCTGTGATTTTGCTGCCAAAATAAGCCTATCGATAACTTATACTCCAGAGACTCTCCGATCCCTCCAACCCGTGTCACCCCCACCACCCACTATTGACACATCGTTTATTAAAGTAAGAAAGAGGGGGAGAAAAGGAGGAATAAAAACAAAATTTAACAGACGGCCTTTTCGTCCATTTTTACCCTGTGTAGTGACAGGTAATGTAAGATCACTGAAAAATAAAATTGATGAACTGTTTTCACTGTGTCGTTTTAATAGTGACTATCGTCAAGCCTCCATAATAGCGTTAACAGAGACTTGGCTATCTCCTCACATACCATCATCATGTTTTAATATTGAACAATATTCACTATTTCGAGGAGATCGGACTAATGTAAATAAACGAACTGGGGGTGGGGTGTGCACATTTATTAACAACAAATGGTGCCACCCCAATAATTGTCAGATAAAGAAAATGTATTGTGACGATTATATTGAATTTATTACTGTTTCGTCACGACCATATTATCTACCCCGGGAATATACTCATGTCATCATCATCAACGTCTACATTCCACCATCATCAGACAACACCACAGCGAAAAATATTTTGAGGAAAGAAATACAGGACATTCAAATTAAGTCACCCGATGCCGTATTGATGGTCACTGGCGATTTTAACCAATGTAACGATTTTACTCTCCCGGGACTTCATCAATACGTGGACTGCGAGACAAGGGACAAAAAAACATTAGATTTATTCCTGTGTAATATTAAAAATAGTTATAAATGTTTACCCCGTGCCCCATTAGGTTTATCTGACCACTGCATGCTCTTGCTACTCCCCACCTACCGCCCTGTTTTTAAACGTGTAAAACCAGTAAAGAAAAGTGTACAGATCTGGAACGGAAGTGTGTGTGAAGATTTGCGTGGTTGTTTTGAATGCACTGACTGGAATGTTTTTATCGAATCATGTGATAGTGTGGATGAGCTGAATGACTGTGTGAGTGAGTATTTAAAATTCTGTGAACAGCTAGTGTCTTGTAAAAAAGAAATAAAATATTATCCTAACAACAAGCCTTGGATAACAAAAGATCTGAAACTTTTATTGAACCAAAAGAAAACTCTCTATACTAGTGGAAACAAAAAAGATCTGAAAACAAAACAAAAAGAGATAAAGAGGGTAATATCTAGTTGTAGAGATAAGTACAAAAATAAAATTGAAAAATGCTTTTCTTCTGGGGATATACGGGACACGTGGCGGGGGCTTAAAACTGCTGTTAACTATAATCCAAAGCCCACGATTATATCAGAAGATATCGAAATTGAAACTTTAAATAAATTTTATTCACGTTTCGACACAGCCAACAAATTTGATATTGAAAATGAAAAACATAAATTAGACAGGGCTTTGGAAGATGAAATGACTATTGAGGTCAGTGAAGAGGAAACAAGATTCGTATTTTCGAAACTAAACGAGAGGAAGGCTGCTGGGCCGGATGGATTGAAAGGAAAACTATTAAAAGAATGTGCCCACCAGCTTTCCCCCATTTATACACATATTTTTAACTGGTCCCTCCAATGCGTTTCGATCCCTGAAATTTGGAAAACTTCAAAAATTATTCCTGTTCCAAAAAAAGAAAAACTTGAAACTATGAACGATCTCAGACCTGTTGCACTGACTTCAATAGTCATGAAATCTTTAGAAAAACTTGTTCTTGTTAAAATTAGGAATCAGTTTTGTCTATTGAAGAAGTTAAAGGTGTCGCAACACTTTGAGGGTATATTCTGCCTTGTACCAATCACTACTAAACATGATGCGTACCGAATATGTACATCAACACACCTGAATATTTAGGTCTTTAAAGTCCCTTTGTGCCTTAAATACGATTGGCTGACGAGCATTTTAGAAAATCGTCAGCAAAAGGACTAAATATAGGAAAAATTGATATAAAAAACCCACAGGCAATATTACTGTCTGACAAGCCATTCAAAGTATGCAAAGATGTAAAGGTGGATCCGGTTCAATACCAGAGGCACCCTGTAGTTCCAAAACACGCACAAGAAAACACTTGTGCAGCTATTTAATTTATGGAAAAATTACAATCATTATTCCCCCACCTTTCCTTTAAATAATAATAATAATGTAATTATATTTATATCGCACCTGCCACACAAATACATTGCTCACATTTGACTGCTACCCTTCTTTGCAAAATGATCGTAGCTAGTGCTGTGGCATTAATCGCCTTGTCAAGGGACCAAAAAAACAGAGAAAGAGGACAACAGGATTACTCCTTCAGTAGCAACAATCAATCACAAACTCACTAGTTTGAACATGAAAAAAGCTTAAATGATTTTAACACAACTTGATAATAGTTTATTTAGCTCTTGGATCATTATATTCATATCCATCTAGACCCTGCCAATTCCAATCTAAAGAATATTTATAGCTGCTTGAAAATTGAAATTGAAATCAAAGATAGTAGCAAGCATGTATAAGACACCTTCTCAGAGACATAGTCAATAACATCAACAAATTTCGGCATCACAATCTTTTCCTTTGTATTTGTGAACAATCGTCTTGTCTGCACTCCTTCAATGCCTTGACTGATTCAGACTTTATGTCGTCCTTACTGCAAATATAATCAAAAATAACATTTATTTTATAATGCAGCGCATTCCTAAAATGGCAATAAAAGGAAAGAAAGTAGAAAATAATAAAAGAAAAGGATTTTCTTATTTACTGACTAGGTAAGTGTTTTGAATGAATCAATTTATTTAATCTCCGACGACATAAAAGTTTTTCAATTTAAAATATTAAACCCAATCACTCCAAAAAAATCAATACAATGCGACTCAAAACAAAACAAACTTTGAAAAATTGACAAGAAAAAAATTATTTCCAATGCTGCTCCAGCATATATAACAAAACTTTTTTAAAAATCCATAAACAAATTAATTAGGGCTTCATAGGCAAAGAATGAAACCTGAACAAAACATTTTGATAAGTAATATTTGACATTTTCCTGTTTGAAATCTCAAACATAATAAGGTCATAAATGGTGGTCAGTCTGACAATTCATGAAACCCATCGAACACCAAACTTCTCATTTTAAGCTTAAACGAAGAACAAGAATGTTTTTTATCAAACTGAATTCTCTAGAAAATACATTCCTATTATCTGATTCTAGTTCTGACCTATTTGTTTATGAGAAGATACTGTCATCGATGAGAGTTAAGATTGATAATCTAGCAACATAATTTAAATTAATAAAGTCTGTTTGATGGTGTGTACTTTATTAGTTCGAAACAAAAATGAATATTATAGCAGTTCTTTTTTTTTAAAGCAGTGAAGAAAAAGTATTTGCAATCTATTTTTGTTTCAGGCGTACTTGCATGCACCATCTCATGGCATATTTACATTTGCCATTTCACCCATATTGTAAGAATGCTACCTCAAAAATAGAAACCCTGAGACACTCCATGAATGAAGAGCTGAAAGAGGCCAGCCAAACCTGCAGCAACATCAACATCCAAGCAGCCATCAGACCGATATGGAAGTCTTTGGTAGATGCTAGATGACTTCGACACCCAGTGGCTCAACGAGGATTAAGTAAGCATTTCAAAAATAATGCAGGACAATTGACCTGTACTGTAGAAAATGGAGATAGCCAGCTCAACAAAGGAATATACAGTACTACTAGCACAGACCAGTGCTGAATAAATAAAACAAATATCTCTTTATATTTTACCCTTGACTCAGCCATCCTAGAATACTGGGGAGACCAAAATAAATCAGGAGATCCTTTGGTCACACACATCTCTTAATATTTATCATTATCTTTTCAAAGTCTCTATTTTCCAAAGTTTTTCTAATACTCACACATCTCCAGCTCCAAGCATGAGAATATATCTGGATGGAATATGGTCACTAGAGAAAACAGTCGCAGCATATTGGACAGACACAAACCTGACTGAGACTCATCCTGAGGTAAATAGATTAATTAAGAGTCATGCAGTGATGTTTCATTATTTGTTCGAGGGTTTCAAATATATTGAGTGAAAACCTTAATAAACAGAGTGGTCTTTTGGCGCTGGCTTCCGGCGACAACAGACGTGTTGTGAATGTTTACCTATTTTCTACACATATTTTTATTCATTTATCATTCAATCGTCGGAATTTAAGCCTAATTTTTATTCAAAATGGATGTGAAGTATATATTGTTCCTGATTTTTATATTTATTAGTATATTTATAAGCATAAATGGTGTTTTAGCCTGTGATTTTGCTGCCAAAATAAGCCTATCGATAACTTATACTCCAGAGACTCTCCGATCCCTCCAACCCGTGTCACCCCCACCACCCACTATTGACACATCGTTTATTAAAGTAAGAAAGAGGGGGAGAAAAGGAGGAATAAAAACAAAATTTAACAGACGGCCTTTTCGTCCATTTTTACCCTGTGTAGTGACAGGTAATGTAAGATCACTGAAAAATAAAATTGATGAACTGTTTTCACTGTGTCGTTTTAATAGTGACTATCGTCAAGCCTCCATAATAGCGTTAACAGAGACTTGGCTATCTCCTCACATACCATCATCATGTTTTAATATTGAACAATATTCACTATTTCGAGGAGATCGGACTAATGTAAATAAACGAACTGGGGTGGGGTGTGCACATTTATTAACAACAAATGGTGCCACCCCAATAATTGTCAGATAAAGAAAATGTATTGTGACGATTATATTGAATTTATTACTGTTTCGTCACGACCATATTATCTACCCCGGGAATATACTCATGTCATCATCATCACGTCTACATTCCACCATCATCAGACAACACCACAGCGAAAAATATTTTGAGGAAAGAAATACAGGACATTCAAATTAAGTCACCCGATGCCGTATTGATGGTCACTGGCGATTTTAACCAATGTAACGATTTTACTCTCCCGGGACTTCATCAATACGTGGACTGCGAGACAAGGGACAAAAAAACATTAGATTTATTCTGTGTAATATTAAAAATAGTTATAAATGTTTACCCCGTGCCCCATTAGGTTTATCTGACCACTGCATGCTCTTGCTACTCCCCACCTACCGCCCTGTTTTTAAACGTGTAAAACCAGTAAAGAAAAGTGTACAGATCTGGAACGGAAGTGTGTGTGAAGATTTGCGTGGTTGTTTTGAATGCACTGACTGGAATGTTTTTATCGAATCATGTGATAGTGTGGATGAGCTGAATGACTGTGTGAGTGAGTATTTAAAATTTCTGTGAACAGCTAGTGTCTTGTAAAAAAGAAATAAAATATTATCCTAACAACAAGCCTTGGATAACAAAAGATCTGAAACTTTTATTGAACCAAAAGAAAACTCTCTATACTAGTGGAAACAAAAAAAGATCTGAAAAACAAAACAAAAAGAGATAAAGAGGGTAATATCTAGTTGTAGAGATAAGTACAAAAATAAAATTGAAAAATGCTTTTCTTCTGGGGATATACGGGACACGTGGCGGGGGCTTAAAACTGCTGTTAACTATAATCCAAAGCCCACGATTATATCAGAAGATATCGAAATTGAAACTTTAAATAAATTTTATTCACGTTTCGACACAGCCAACAAATTTGATATTGAAAATGAAAAACATAAATTAGACAGGGCTTTGGAAGATGAAATGACTATTGAGGTCAGTGAAGAGGAAACAAGATTCGTATTTTCGAAACTAAACGAGAGGAAGGCTGCTGGGCCGGATGGATTGAAAGGAAAACTATTAAAAGAATGTGCCCACCAGCTTTCCCCCATTTATACACATATTTTTAACTGGTCCCTCCAATGCGTTTCGATCCCTGAAATTTGGAAAACTTCAAAAATTATTCCTGTTCCAAAAAAGAAAAACTTGAAACTATGAACGATCTCAGACCTGTTGCACTGACTTCAATAGTCATGAAATCTTTAGAAAACTTGTTCTTGTTAAAATTAGGAATCAGTTTATGCCATCTAGACCTGCCAATTCCTATCTAAAAGAATATTTATAGCTGCTTGAAAATTGAAAATTGAAATCAACGATATAGCAAGCATGTATAAGACACCTTCTCAGAGACATAGTCAATAAACATCAACAAAAATTCGGCCCATCACACATCCTTTTACCTTTGTATTTGTGAACATCGTCTTGTCTGCACTCCTCTAATGCCTTGACTGATTCAGACTTTATGTTCGTCCTTATGCAATATAATCAAAAAATACATTTATTTATAATGCAGCGCATTCCTAAAATGGCAATAAACAGGAAGAAAGTAGAAAATAATAAAAGATAAGGAAAGATTTTCTATTACTGACTAGGTTTAGTGTTTTGAATGAATCAATTTATTTAAATCTCCGACGGACATAAATGTTTTTCAATTTAAATATTAAACCCAAATCACTACCAAAAAAATCAATAACAATGCGGACTCAAAACAAACAAACTTGAAAATTGACAAAGGAAAAAAAATTATTTCAATGCTTGCTCCCAGCATATATAACAAAAAATTTTTTAAATCCATAAACAAATTATTAGGGCTTCATAGGCAAAGAATGAAACCTGAACAAAACATTTTTATAAGTAATATTTGAATTTACCTGTTTGAAATCTCAAAACATAATTAAGGTCAAAATGGTGGTCAGTCTGACAATTCTTGAAACCCATCGAACACAAATGCTCATTTTAAGCTTAAACGAAGAACAAGAATGTTTTTTTATCAAAACTGAATTCTCTAGAAAATACATTCCTATTATCTGATTCTAGTTCTGACGATTTGTTTATGAGAAGGATACTGTCATCGATGAGAGTTAAGATTGATATATTAGCAATCTATTTTTGTTTCAGGCGTACTTGCATGCACCATCTCATGGCATATTTACATTTGCCATTTCACCCATATTGTAAGAATGCTACCTCAAAAATAGAAACCCTGAGACACTCCATGAATGAAGAGCTGAAAGAGGCCAGCCAAACCTGCAGCAACATCAACATCCAAGCAGCCATCAGACCGATATGGAAGTCTTTGGTAGATGCTAGATGACTTCGACACCCAGTGGCTCAACGAGGATTAAGTAAGCATTTCAAAAATAATGCAGGACAATTGACCTGTACTGTAGAAAATGGAGATAGCCAGCTCAACAAAGGAATATACAGTACTACTAGCACAGACCAGTGCTGAATAAATAAAACAAATATCTCTTTATATTTTACCCTTGACTCAGCCATCCTAGAATACTGGGGAGACCAAAATAAATCAGGAGATCCTTTGGTCACACACATCTCTTAATATTTATCATTATCTTTTCAAAGTCTCTATTTTCCAAAGTTTTTCTAATACTCACACATCTCCAGCTCCAAGCATGAGAATATATCTGGATGGAATATGGTCACTAGAGAAAACAGTCGCAGCATATTGGACAGACACAAACCTGACCTGAGACTCATCCTGAGGTAAATAGATTAATTAAGAGTCATGCAGTGATGTTTCATTATTTGTTCGAGGGTTTCAAATATATTGAGTGAAAACCTTAATAAACAGAGTGGTCTTTTGGCGCTGGCTTCCGGCGACAACAGACGTGTTGTGAATGTTTACCTATTTTCTACACATATTTTTATTCATTTATCATTCAATCGTCGGAATTTAAGCCTAATTTTTATTCAAAATGGATGTGAAGTATATATTGTTCCTGATTTTTATATTTATTAGTATATTTATAAGCATAAATGGTGTTTTAGCCTGTGATTTTGCTGCCAAAATAAGCCTATCGATAACTTATACTCCAAGAACTCTCCGATCCCTCCAACCCGTGTCACCCCCACCACCCACTATTGACACATCGTTTATTAAAGTAAGAAAGAGGGGGAGAAAAGGAGGAATAAAAACAAAATTTAACAGACGGCCTTTTCGTCCATTTTTACCCTGTGTAGTGACAGGTAATGTAAGATCACTGAAAAATAAAATTGATGAACTGTTTTCACTGTGTCGTTTTAATAGTGACTATCGTCAAGCCTCCATAATAGCGTTAACAGAGACTTGGCTATCTCCTCACATACCATCATCATGTTTTAATATTGAACAATATTCACTATTTCGAGGAGATCGGACTAATGTAAATAAACGAACTGGGGGTGGGGTGTGCACATTTATTAACAACAAATGGTGCCACCCCAATAATTGTCAGATAAAGAAAATGTATTGTGACGATTATATTGAATTTATTACTGTTTCGTCACGACCATATTATCTACCCCGGGAATATACTCATGTCATCATCATCAACGTCTACATTCCACCATCATCAGACAACACCACAGCGAAAAATATTTTGAGGAAAGAAATACAGGACATTCAAATTAAGTCACCCGATGCCGTATTGATGGTCACTGGCGATTTTAACCAATGTAACGATTTTACTCTCCCGGGACTTCATCAATACGTGGACTGCGAGACAAGGGACAAAAAAACATTAGATTTATTCCTGTGTAATATTAAAAATAGTTATAAATGTTTACCCCGTGCCCCATTAGGTTTATCTGACCACTGCATGCTCTTGCTACTCCCCACCTACCGCCCTGTTTTTAAACGTGTAAAACCAGTAAAGAAAAGTGTACAGATCTGGAACGGAAGTGTGTGTGAAGATTTGCGTGGTTGTTTTGAATGCACTGACTGGAATGTTTTTATCGAATCATGTGATAGTGTGGATGAGCTGAATGACTGTGTGAGTGAGTATTTAAAATTCTGTGAACAGCTAGTGTCTTGTAAAAAAGAAATAAAATATTATCCTAACAACAAGCCTTGGATAACAAAAGATCTGAAACTTTTATTGAACCAAAAGAAAACTCTCTATACTAGTGGAAACAAAAAAGATCTGAAAACAAAACAAAAAGAGATAAAGAGGGTAATATCTAGTTGTAGAGATAAGTACAAAAATAAAATTGAAAAATGCTTTTCTTCTGGGGATATACGGGACACGTGGCGGGGGCTTAAAACTGCTGTTAACTATAATCCAAAGCCCACGATTATATCAGAAGATATCGAAATTGAAACTTTAAATAAATTTTATTCACGTTTCGACACAGCCAACAAATTTGATATTGAAAATGAAAAACATAAATTAGACAGGGCTTTGGAAGATGAAATGACTATTGAGGTCAGTGAAGAGGAAACAAGATTCGTATTTTCGAAACTAAACGAGAGGAAGGCTGCTGGGCCGGATGGATTGAAAGGAAAACTATTAAAAGAATGTGCCCACCAGCTTTCCCCCATTTATACACATATTTTTAACTGGTCCCTCCAATGCGTTTCGATCCCTGAAATTTGGAAAACTTCAAAAATTATTCCTGTTCCAAAAAAGAAAAACTTGAAACTATGAACGATCTCAGACCTGTTGCACTGACTTCAATAGTCATGAAATCTTTAGAAAAACTTGTTCTTGTTAAAATTAGGAATCAGTTTATGCCATTGAGTGATAGTCATCAATTTGCTTACAAACCAGGACGTGGCGTAGAGGATGCCATTTTGCTGTTTACAAACAACATCTACAGGCATCTAGATCACGCTAGGAGCTATTGCAGATTGCTTTTTGCAGATTTTTCTTCAGCGTTCAATACAATGCAACCTCAGTTGGTTGTTCAAAAATTGACTAGTCTGAATTTAAACAAGTATATAATTGCTTGGGTGCTCGAATTTCTTACGGAGAGAGCACAATATGTTCAATTAGGACAAAACAAATCTTCCTGTATAACTACTAATACTGGTGCTCCTCAGGGTTGTGTATTGTCCCCAGTATTATTCACAATATACACGAATGACTGTAGAAGTCAAAACCTGAGTGTACCTTTAATAAAGTTTGCAGATGACACCGCTCTTCAAGGCCTCATAACAAATGGCAACGAAGTGGCTTATAGGCAAGAAATTGATAGATTTGTGTCTTGGTGTGATGCCCACCACCTAGAGCTTAACATAAGCAAGACAAAGGAGCTAGTGATTGACTTTAGGAGAGT
Source organism: Berghia stephanieae (assembly GCF_034508935.2). NCBI lineage: Eukaryota > Metazoa > Mollusca > Gastropoda > Nudibranchia > Aeolidiidae > Berghia > Berghia stephanieae. Next base: position 8,158,093 of record NC_088360.1, on the reverse strand, counting down.
GAAGGAACCGATAGAACCGTTAAAATTAAAGGACCAATTCGTCCAGCGAGTTCCTCACTACAAATACCTTGGTGTAACGATTGATGACAGGCTCAAGTGGGATGAACACTTGAAAATAATTAGGCATAAGATGTGCAGACGTACATATTTTTTATCAAAACTCTCTCAGTTTAGAATAGATAAAACCCTCTGCACATTATTTTATAGAGCAGTAATCGAAAGTGTTTTGTCATTTTGTATAACAGCTTGGGGAGGCAATTGCTTAGCAGTGGAAAGGAACAAAATAAATTCAAATATTAAAAAATCCATTAAACGCTATATAAATGATGTTGACGATGTAGATCTTTTATACGAGAAATTTTGTATTAATAAAATAACTAAAATATTAAATGACCAGTATCATCCACTAAGACCATCAATTATTATGTCAGAAAGAAGTGGTCGCCCTTTCTCTATTTCAACGAAAACAGAGAGACACCGAAAATCTTTTCTGCCGTCCAGTATTAGGCTTTATAACAACAAGCAATAATCATTTTATATAATTCTTTCTCATTTTTACTTTTTTAAAATATAAATATTAATTTATTAATTTATTTGTTTTGCAATCTTTTCAATTTTCAATTTATAGTGACAGTTTTAACTATTTTACAGTGTTGAAATTATTTATATTATAAAGCGCAGCTCTGGTTATAGAGCTGCTCCTTTTTTATATATATATATACATCCTATTTCCATTGTATTTTTATCTTATGTGTAAATTATAACACGTCTGTACAAAAAATTTCCTTTTTGGGATGCAATAAAGTATTATTATTATTATTATTATTATTATTATTATTATTATTATTATTTTAAAAAGACATATTTCTAATGGCTAACATTAATAAAACACACTTCAAATATCTTATTATGCGAAGGTTAAAATTGTATAATTTTTTTTCTACACATACCCAGCCCTTCTTTTAATCAACAATGACGGGCCAGTTGCATTATTTAAAAGTATGATGGGGAAACATAGTTTGCTAGTATCTTATCCAATGCGTGGAAACAACTGTCACTGTTCACTTCATTCAACAAAGACTGGTTCCATTAACCAGAAGGATTTATAAGACTTCTTAAAACTGTAATTTTTAATCCAAAGTTTAACTTAATGCCTTCATAACCACAACAGTGCAATTACGAAATTCGTCAAGCAAACAATTATTTTATTGTCTCCAAATATCTAAGTCTGATATTTTAATTATGCTATAAGCAATTTGCGTTTTTCATTTTATTTATCCATTTCTTTTTAACAATAAGTACCACTTATCCTTTGCTTATCCATCATAAACAAGGCCGAAATCCTATGCTTATAACAACGTCTATTTTAGTCTAAATCCAGATGGAACAAATTACCTTGTCAATATTTTGCAGCAGTAGAGCTTCCATAAGTTTTTTGTTGGTTTCATCCAAAGTACGAAAAGCTTCAGACATCATGGCCATGGCTTCCTGCACAGCAAGGCGAGTGTCACCTTCTTCCTGCATGAAAGACAGATAAAGATCATCAATATAGTCCCAGCCGGTTTATTGGGATAATTCAGTTCCCAACAAATCAGCCCAATTAAGCGGCGGCCATGCAATTGAGCAAATATGCTACTCATAATGGTTGCATAAGTAAGAAACGGATTAAGAATGCATTGTTTACTCATTGCCTCAATGAAAAAACAAATCATTTGGTGGTGACAACCTTGCACAAAGCAATCTCTCATTACCAATTGCACCAATTGTCAGTTTACCTGCAAACCTAGCACCATGGCCATGAATGTGATGATGGCAGTCGATGACACTGACAAGGGATAAGTGTAAATTCTATTGTTCACATCTCTGTGATGACTACGAAGAACGGTTCATTTACACATCTGATTGGCTGTTGTGATAGACACTAACAGGGGATACAGGTAAATTCTATTGTTCACATCTCTGTGATGACTACGAAGAACGGTTCATTTACACATCTGATTGGCTGTTGTGATAGACACTAACTGTTGTGATAGACACTAACAGGGGATACAAGTAAATTCTATTGTTCACATCTCTGTGATGACGATGAAGAATGGTCCACTTACACATCTTATTGGCTGTTGTGGTAGACACTAACAGGGGACACAGATAAATTCTATTGTTCACACTTTTGTAATGAATGGTAAGACAACACAACTGGTTGACTGTCCCCTTAGACTAATTTGCATTTTATGAACCATCGGGTTAAATGATTGAAGACAACAAAAAAGCTCTTTTATGGGGATGGCCATTGTCAAATTTTGTACCCATTAACCAGTTGGGAATTGAAAGGGTGAAACTTTTTATATAGAATAAATTCAGTTAAGGAATCGTCCCAATAAAGCGGATCCTCAATGCCAATACTGTATAATGAATAATGTCATGGTCTAAATCTAGCCCTGTCATTTGAATTTAAAATTCTGATATTAGAAGGGAGAGTGGCTTTGTAGTCTTAAACTTTGGAGCTGAGAGATGTATACCAAATAAGACAATAAGTGTCGATATTTTTTTTTCAAATATTGTTTCTTTTCTTTTCTTTTCTTCTCCTTCCCTTTTTTTTTAGTATTAAGGAGCATGTAAAAAAACCCAAAAAAACAAGCCAACAAAACAATCTGACAGATCAATCACAATATGAGCACCAAAACATTTATATCTAATTTGGTTTTCTATACTTTCAAAATATAAATACATAAGTTGAGAATAAAATGTAGTCTTTACTAAATAGATTTTACTTACATTACACATGGCATCAAAAAATTTCTGAACCACTGATATGTCTTTGGTAACTCGGTGGGGTGAGCGTTTGCCTATTTTACCAACAGCGACATATGCCAGACTTCTGAGTTTGTCATCCTGAAAGAAAATTGAACAAAGAATATCTGAAAACATTAAACACGCATTTCTTTAAGTTGACATCTATAGATGTCATATTTTGTCAAATTAAATGTTCAATTTTTTAAATTGTTACAGAATATTTTTTTCTATCATAAAACCCGACATAATCTATATATTTATCTTCAAGAAAATACTCTCATAAATATGAAATTTTTACCTTTCACATCAAACTTTGTTCCTGATATTCTCTAGAAAAGTGCTGAAAATCGTTTGTTACGAGCTATAATTCAATATACATATGTTAATACAATGGTTTTGCACTAACAATAAACAATTAGGTAAGAGCAGATCATTCTTTTCATCTCTATATGAAAATTGCTATCATTCTTCTTTTCATATCTCCTCTTAAAACCAAAATATAATTTGATACATCTTATAAATTTTAAAGCTAGTCACTTGTCAACCTGTCACAGATAAGGAGAAAATATATATTGCATTCTGGACTATAAAGACGATTAAAAGCGTCATATTGTCACAAGGAGATCACCCTTCCAAATGATACAAATGATACCGATATATTCATTCCTAAAGTTAGCAAAATAAATTTTCAGTTCTGAATTACAGCACATTATCTTGTAAAGTCTTTATTACAATTTATACCCATGGACTATATCCACAAAGAAAATGGATTGCATTGTCAGATTTTCTCAAATTTTACAGAATCTAGTGCTGATTTTGGGTTTGTTTGTTTTATAATTGAAGACTTCACAAAGTCAAGGACCATTTAAAGGGAATTGTGGATTAGATACTTATACTCTCCCATTTCACGAAGTTTATCTATAAATCTGGAAATGTCAAAACATGGTAGAATGTCAATAGTTATAAAAAAGTTATTAAATTACAATAAATCAATAAACAAAGTATGGCAGGTATCCATGCATACTCTAACCTCTAAAGTACAGGATGTAGCATGTAGCCACAAGTTAGCAAACTCAAGCCACGAGTTATCAACATCCCATGTTAAGTCATACATGTGACGATCGCATCCACTAATTTTCTAAAGTGTATTTATTATATTTAAAGCTGATAACAGAATTCTTAATGCAATGATACAATTGTCATTCTCCTCATATGCAAACATTTAATCATAAGTCTTTTAATTGAAGTTGAAAAATTTTGAGGGTTTCTTTTTTTTTCTGTTCGAGCTTTCAACAGCTTTATCAACACTTGCCACATTACAGCCAAGAAGAAAGCATAATGAGAGCCAGCGGTAAAAGAGAAAAAGTAACAGAAAAAGCACTACCAACTTCTGTTGATATTATCATTTATCCTTATTTTTCTACATGAAAATCGTAATCATTAGACTGTTGCAAAATTTTTTTTTGTTTTTCACACATAAACACAATTCTTGTCTTTTTGCATTCAAGTTCAGCTCTTATATTTTGCAATATTCACAAAATGTGTTATACAGAGACAGTGCTGTTACCAGTCAAGTACTCATTCTACACTTGAGTACGAAAAGAGAATTTTAGTAAATAGCTTTTTCCAAGGAATCAATCTAATTCTGTCCACAGTGGGACTCAAACCAGGGACCTAGAGGTCCCAAGGCGAGTATCACACCAAGAGATCACAAAACCGAACAACTAATAAATATGCATAAACATAATTATCAACAAAAAATACCTCAAAGTAACATTAAAATACAAGAGTATCAAAATATTGTAAATTACAGCATCCTAATCATTTTCAGTTGAAGTATTCATTTTTCTGCTGAAATTTATTCATGGTGATCAACTGTCAACAAGAAAAAAAAATAAAGAAAGAAATAGATAAAAATATTTTTAGAATGAATAAAGTTGATAAATTTGATAACTTGTCACATCATCATTTCCAGGCAGGGAAAAGAAAAACAGATAAATAAATATAATTCTGGAATTGGCCAAAATAAACTGTGTTGTTAAGAGGGAGAGGAAGAAGGAGGAGGGGAAATAAATGAAGGTCAGCAACTGTAGCCCCTGGGGATTCACTTCATTTCAAAACAAAATATTTGGTGGGGCATTTCTCTCCGCTGGGCTCCTAATTCGAAGAAAACTCATGTCGCAACAGTGCAACAGTGAGCTTGAAGGTCTAAAAAGGTCAGCAATTTTTGGGAATGGGTACAAGATTGAGGGATAAAAAATATCAAATCAACAAGACGGGCTAAAATCCTACAAAGATAATTTTATCAATATTGTTCATAATTTTGCAGGTTTCTATTTTGTGCTAATAGAGCACACTTTAATCAATCATTCCTTTGGCAGTTTATTCCAATGTTTTTTATCATTAATAATGACCTTATAATAATACTACTACCAATAATAATAATAATAATAATAAT
>NC_088360.1:8142842-8147842 GCF_034508935.2 Berghia stephanieae | reverse complement strand
TAAAAACAATCAAAATGAAATACAGAAACAGGAAATTAACACTAAATTGAAAATCAATGACAATTCATAATAATGGCTTCTAAAAGAAAAATGCTTGCTATTTTTTACCAGGATGAAGAAAAAATACAGGAAAAAAAAAGCTCACTGACTTGATCATAAAAATTAATTAATGATTTTCAATCTAATTTGTTTTCAAAAGTTTATCGATAAAGGAAATTTTTATCCAAAAAAATTCAAAGACATATAATAACGAGAAAAATTGGTTCAAAGTTTTCTCAAATATATAATTTTTTAACAATAGAAGCAAGGGGTGAAAAATCCCTACATCTCCTCACCTATGTCTTGTATCTGAAGTGGCCACAACATACAAACATACTGTCTCAATCTCCTCAACAACCCCGCTGCTAAGGAACTTGACGATACTTATTTTAGCCTTTTCCAAATCATCTGGACCCAAGGGGCTTTCAGCAGTAAGACGTTGAAAGGCTGTTTTACTCAACCCTGGTGGAACTGGGATGGCAGGAGGTGCTCCTCCTTCAGAAGAGGATGCCATTGCTGCTACATGGGAACTGAAAATTGTGAATTCGAGACTTGCTGATCAATTTTGAGGAAACACAATATTAAATATGAGTATTTGAAGTATTATTATAACTATTATTACAACGATATTATTCATTATCAAAATTAATATTATTATTGATAATACAGTTGACTCCGTTTAATCGCACACCCTCAGGTGTTCATGTTAGTGTGTCGATTGAGCAGAGAAGCTAAAAAAAACATCAAATCACCAGCTTTCATGTGCCATTCATGTAGTACCTTCACCTCTGAGTTTTCTACGGGCTTGGAACCGTCACACTCTAGACATGAACTAATTAGAATGTTTGTTTTCTATTTATTGATTTATTTGAGTTGTTTTCTTTTTTTTTTTTCAAATCTTTTCTTTTTCATGTTTTATCAACAACAAAATATGACATCATTATTGTTTGTTAGAACAGAAATAGCGAAGCCTTGATTGCTTTCTATTCTGATTAAGCTGTTTATAAACCTTTGTCTCCAATCTCACCAATGTAGATCATCTCTCAAGCATTCTTCTTGGATGAAGTGGCGTAGTTTGTCTACCATGTCAAGTTTTCCAGTGTTGGAGGATCGTGTGTCACATTCCAATGACTCATTCTCATCTTCGTTATCATTGTCTTTTGTATGGCTGAACGGAGTCCAGGGTTCCTGAGATGTCAGTTCACAGCTGATGGGTATAGTGTTGTCCATTGTTACAAATTGATCGAATGATTTGGCCGAAATGTTGTGTGGAACGGGAACAGCTTCGTTGATTTCATATGGCTGTTGCCTGTCACTCCAATCAAGGTGTAGCGATCAAGCGGAGCCGGTGTGCGACTAAGTGGAGCGATTAAATTGAAAAAATTCTGTTTTTCTGGAATGTGGAGCGTATAAGCGGAGTGTCGATTAACAGATGTGTGACTAAGCGGAGTGAACTGCATCATTATCATATTATTATTATCATCATTATCAATATTATTATTATTATTATTCTCATAATTATTATTATTATTATTATTATTATTATTATTATTATCAACAGCTTTTGTGAAACATGTTTATCATATATATGAATCATTAAAAGAAATGAAAAGTTTTATCGACGAATGTGATCTTTAAAGTGACACAATGGAATACATTTATCTAGTTTTTATTTTAATAAACCCATGTTTTTTGCAACACAAATTCATCTCTTTTTCTTCTCCATAAATACTTACTTGTATGGCAACAAGAGCAGATCCATGAAATAGTTCAATATCAACTGCTTCACAATTGGTCTTTCGTGCAATCGAAACTTTGCTCTACATTCTTCAGTTGTCTTAGGCATTTTCACATGCTGGAGAGCAGGAATTATCAACTGCAAAAGACTTTAAAGATTTTTCAATATTATTTTTTTTTTCTCAAATATCCTACATTATAAACAAAAAATGTAAAAAATATGTTTCATGATAAAATATGATTAGAACTTGAAAATAAGATATTAAACACCTCTGGTGTACAAAACACTGATTGTCAAATAAACAACTCAAAATTTTTCATATTTATTTCCAACCTTCCTTTTTGTTAAATATTTTTTATTCAGGATAATCATGAAATAAAAATGATAATCATATTTGTTTTAATGATTAAAATAAACCTTATCATCTTAAATGTGCATCATCAAAATAAAGCTCTGATTTGAATTACTTGATTTTCATATATATGTCAACACGCCCAGTATCAGCAAGGAATCGGATGCCGACAGTACATGGGCAGAATAGTAAGTAGTAGGCAGTGAATACGTGTGGGTGGTGCCATATCCAGCAGAGTGTGCAAGTGGTGATAATTGACAAGATGGAATGATAATATATTATATCTAGCTGACTGGTTTGTTTTGTCTTTGACGCGACAAATAAAAAGTTTTTTTTTTTTTTAAGTCGGCGCTCAAAACAGAATAAAAACGGATTTTTTCGAGGGATGAAATAAAATTCGTTTTTATTTTATTTTTGTTGGTTCTGTCTTTTTATATAACAAATTATATTTGTACTTTTGATTTTTTTTTTCTAAATCTCAGTACTTGACAGAATTTATCAAGCAAAATCTTGATACTGTCGGAAATCCGACAAGTGTCAGAAGATTTACAGGCCTGCATAAATATCTATAATGAGTGACACAAATAATTATCTAGTCCATATAAGGAAAAAGCCTTACCCGTCTTGGTGATTTGTTGACCTTCCCTCTAAGCAATTCATTAACAAAGGAACTAACTCTGCTTGCTTGTCTATACTAGCTCTTGGAAAGCCAAGTTTGATAAAGAGGATTGTAAAGTTCTGATCAGAATTAAGAGAAAAAAATCAAATATAACTGATGATACATCAAGCAAAAAGTGAGAGATCAAAGTATCTACTATCAGTTCGCTAGACATTATAACGTGCTTATGTATATTCATTTTAATATGAAACATAAATTCTTGGATAATTCATATCCACATGTTCACAAAATATCACATAATATATATTATATAGTTTTTGTTACCTATCCTGCTAATGAAATAATTTTTAGTTTTTCTTTGTTTCATAAGCAGGTATTTTGTTTTGCCTTGTTAATGGCTTTCATTATTTTTTCTTAAAACTTCAGCATTTATATAGCGCAATATCCATTAAAAATGCTCAAAGCGCTGTACAAGGGGTCCCCAGCCAACAGCAACACTTAACATGTAGGACGAGACATGGTGCCTTACAAATTTTTTCAGACAAAAACAACACTGTTCATAACCAGGTACTCATTTTACACCTGAGTACAGTGAGAGAATGTGAGTAAAGAGTCTTTTCCAAGGACTCAACTATGCAAAAATCAGAGCTCATTACTGATAATGGTTGCAAGATAACTATTCAAATTTTGAAAGTATGAATTCAAAGAAACGTCTCTTTTCAAATAATACCCTACACCTCCTTATTTGTAACAAGGTTAACAAAATCGATTTTCAGAATAGACTGCACCCTGTTTAGTGGAAAGAAAGAAATCATAACTGTAGAAGATATGGTCTAACTCAATAGGCCCCACAGAAAAACTTGGAAAAAGAAAATTTGATATTCTAATTGTTCCAGAGTGGCTGGTTCCTGTGATATTAAAATGCCTTAAAATTCTGCTTTCTACGGAAAAAAACCAATACATTCTTTGAAATGAAAGTGTAACATAAAACTCACTGTAATAAAAGGTGTTGCAGCCGGATCTTGAAATTGAGTAAGAAGTGCATCTAAAGGCAATTGGATTAGACTCCTGCTCTTCAAACGAGTCTTGATGTGAGCTAAAAGCTTAACAACCTATCCAATAAAAGGGATTTATAAAAAACAATAAAAGAAAATTAGAAATCAGTGCTCAAAAGTTTTCCAATTTTTAATGAACAATAGATGTTATTTTTGCTTGAACAACAGCTATGATGAATTTTATTGACACTGCAGTCTCGTTAAAAACTGATTTCCTATTTTTTTGCTTCTAGGGTATCTTACAATAATATGCATGCCATCAATTTGCCACATAACTTGAAATATACCATTCTAATTTTCCTTAATTTGATTCGGGGAATGACAATATACAATATAATAAGGTAAAAATCTTTTCATATTATTTTTCTCTAGCTTTTACCTGTTGATCCTTTTCCAGGACACAACCATTATCACCATCAATACTGGTATTGACCAAGCATGCCTCATGACAGCCACCATCATAAACATTCTTCACCATTTAAGTTTAAAATGTTCACATTTTTCTTTTTACAAAACTTATGAATGAATTTAAACATGGACATAAAATAGTGTTATGTTTTTGGACATAAAATTAAATAGTGTATGTTTTGGTGGAGAGGAATGGAATGAAAAAATGTTGGATCTAAATACCTTTGCTCGCACTCCTTCATTTTGGCTATTGAGTTTGAGAAGGAGAGGAGAAAGAAATTTGCCAACAGCAGCTTGAAGCTCATCATCAGACTCCGCAGACCCAATACGCAAGTAGACTCTCTCAACCAATTCTGAAGTGAAAAAAAAGCAGGCAAAATCTTCAATTGAAATTTTTACAATTTTATTTCAAAGCACGTAAAACGTTCAATGTTAAAATCTTAATTAATGAATGATAACCATTCAACGTAATACACTTTTAACAAGGGTTTTGTACAATTTGATTTTAGTGTTCTCTAATCCATATGTCTAATAATTTGTTTAATGCTACTGTAGATAACCTTTTTTCTTATTTCTATATATCCTCCCTGTCTCTAATTAGTGGTACTCCTTTTTTTCATGGCTCTCATTCCATCTTCCTTCTTTGATAGTAATGTCACACATCTGATTTGCCAGTCATTTACAAATGGTGCTTCTGTTAAACGGTTAAACTTCTTGGATGTCTTTTTCATTAACTTGTTTTGAGGCTTATAAATTATACATATACATATTCATTTTGATCATTTTGTT
>NC_088360.1:8132842-8137842 GCF_034508935.2 Berghia stephanieae | reverse complement strand
ATTCTCTCACCGTACTCAGGTGTAAAATGAGTACCGGCTGTTAATAGCGTTGTCTCTTGTCGACGAAATTGTAATGTCAGCAAACAGGAATCATATCTCGACCAACATGTAATGTGTTGCTGTTGGAACCCTTTGTAAAGCTCTTTGAGCCCATTTAGCGGATTTTGCGCTATATAAAAGTTCGTTATATATATAAACAAAAAAGAGAGAAAGAAACGACCAAAAACAAAGAGATTTGTTCGTTGATAATTTTATGACTCAATGTATCTATTTTAACACATTCACATCGAGGGCGAGTTGAATGATAGGTTTAGAATTGGATCTCCGTTTCGAGTAGGCTTTAAGCACTTAAATTTGTGTCCTTCCTAAGTTCCCTCTCAAGTTCGTATATAGGTCGAGATTTGGCACTTATTAGGCGATGTTAAATTTCTTTCCTGGCGTTTCTTCGTTTTACAAAATGTGTCCAATTAAGGGGCAATTGAGCTCCTTTTTTATTTATTCATTTATTTATTTTTTTATTTTTTTTTGCTTTTTTTAAAAAGCTTTTTTATATAGCGCAATAACTAAACGTGCTCAAAGCGCTTTACAAGGGGTCCCTGGCCCACAGCAACACAAACGTTGTGTCATACATGTACATTCTACAGGTCTGATAACTGAAAGTAATTACGGGCTTCATCGAATGTTTTTGTATTGGACAAAGTTTGCGGAGGTTGTTATCTGGCCTCTAAATAAAAACCCATAGGTTTCAATATTATAATGTATTTGACCTTTTAGGCTTCATCGGGTTTTCAATATCCACACATAATTTACAGACAAAATATTACCAGCACGCTGCCTAGAATGGTAAACTCGCGTTTATCATATGATATGTCCAGAACAATTTTACATGCAGCGGTAGAATGTTGTTACGGGAAAAATAGAGATATAATTGGGATAACTGGACTTGCAGAATAAATGTTAAACTATTGGCGAGTCCTATCAAATCAAAGACATAACGTTAATGTATACAAATTTTTGCCGAGTTTTCCTGTATGAACTACCTCTCCAACAACTTCGATCTCTATCCTATCTCTATTTTGTAAACCCTAATTAATAACATCCAAATAGTGGATCCCAGTTAAAGGCAACAATCCCCCCCCCCCCCCCCCCCCCCTCCCTCTCCGATGTCCGTCGGGAGCAGGCAAAGCGTCATTTGTGACTTAGATATCCATCAACATTATCTCGCAAACCGATATGGCTTCAAAATGTTTACGTATAATCAATGTTGATTTTACTCAATGTTGCGTAAGTGAGATTATGGTGACGTATGAGGTCGCTTGATATCTGATAAATAAATCACAACAATCGATCTAATTGGGTCGCTGACCTGTTAGCCAATTTGAGATTAGATTTGTTGATGATCTTTGCCGGTCAGTAAGTCAATAGATTGTCTAGACTCAGAGACAAATTAAATAAACCATGTCAAACTTCAAGAAACAAGTGATTATATATAGTGTGCAATTTTAAAGAAATTGTGAAAATAAATAACTGTAAGCAGTGAAAGGCACGGGGAAATATACAACATGTCTTAACGATATAGATGAGTGAATGAGGCATTGCATTTACACCCTGGTCCAAATTTCACTTTCATGACATGCTGTAAAATATTAAACTATCCACTACCGCTCACTTAGCAGTGTCCCATTTCAGCTCCAGAGGATAATGGGTTTGACATTACTAACAAAGTCGGGAACGTGGTCTTCTTGGAACTGGGAGGAAGCTTCCAGGATTTCATGACAGAAAAGAAGACACAGTGTGGCTGCCAACAGAGATCCAGGACCTGTTAGTGGTCTCCTTGCATCAATCGATGGGTCCTGGCGCGTCGATCACATACATTCGTTGCGAAAACGGCTCTTTCTCACCTTCTCCCCCTTCCCTTGTCCCATCTCTCTCTCTCTCTCTCTCTCTCTCTCTCTCTCTCTCTCTCTCTCTCTCTCTCTCTCTCTCTCTCTCTCACACTCTCACCTTCCCTCACCCTCTTTATCGGTCTCTCAAAACCTGGAAATGCATCTTTAATATTTCTTTATATCTAATTCTAGTGATTTGGTGTCCTTTTTACACTAGTGTGAAAAAAGATGGAACTGAACAATAACTTTTTATCAGATCTTTTAAAGCACGTTTTTAAATAGGGCACTAAATGTGCTCAAAGCGTTTTCAAAGGGATACTAAGCCCACAAGGATGTAGAGCGAGACGTGCCACATGTAAGGCGATAGAGACAAAGCTGTAATCAGCCAATTATTCATTTTACATCGGCTTATGATAAGAAAATGCGAGTCAAGAGTTGTTGTTTTTTCTTCCAAAAACGCATTTTTCCTTACCCACAGATGAATCCGAAAAAGGGACCTAAAGGTCAGAGATCGAAAGTCAGTACACAAGAGCATAAAAACGCACCAAATCTACAAAAAACATTGGCGTTCTGTCGATTTGCGCGATCGATAGATTGCGCAGCGCTTTTCATGGATCCACAGAATGCGCGACAATCTAGTAGTAGTGGTGGTGGTGGTAGTAGTAGTAGTAGAAGTAGTAGTAGTAGTAGTAGTAGTAGTAGTAGTAGTAGTAGTAGTAGTAGTAGTAGTAGTAGTAGTAGTAGTAGTAACGATCTGCAGAATGAGTAACACGTGATGGATTCGTGCGTATTCCGTGGATTCACCGGTTCTCTTAAAAATAAAAATAAAATTGAGCTTTATATAGCGCAATATCCACTAAATGTGCTCAAAGCGCTTTACAAGGGGTCCCTGGTCAACAGCAACATTTAACATGTAGGACAGGACATGATGCCTGTTATGCGATATTACAATTTTTCGGACACAGACAACGCTGTTAACGGCCAGGTACTCATTTTACACCTGAGTACGGTGAGAGAATGTGAGTAAAGAGCCTTCTCCAAGGACTCAATTATGCGCCGAGCGCGAGGCTCGAACCCAGGACCTTCCGATCCGAAAACAAGTGTCATACCACTAGACCACATAGCCGCACTCTTCCAACTATAATATTATGAGCGGTATAGTATAAGTAGTCATTCAGCCAGGCGGTTGAGCATTGATTCCGGTTTTCAGGTACCTAACAACAATATGTGAAATGTGGTGTTTGAGATGGATGCAGAGAATATCGTATACTGCACACAAAACGAACGAAGAAGTGCTAAAACAAACATACCAACAAAGGAAACTAATGCCCTTAATAGCGGATCGACAACTATCCTTTTTCGGACACATAGTAAGGAAAGATAAGAATGAATACCTGGCAAGTTGTGGAAAAATACCTGGTAAACGCGCCCGGGGAGACAAAGAAAAACACTGATAGACCAACTGAAGGGCTTCACCAACCTAACAATCCAAGAGCTGTTTGAAAAAGCAAGAGACAGGGAGGAATGGAGAGAGATAATTCATGCAGTATCCGAAGCCTGGACCAGGCATGGAACCTAGAAGAACAACAACAATACTTTTTAACAATATGGATAAGACGCAAGTCTATCACAAATAATTATTTCGCCATATCTAATAGACCTAGCCAGCCACTGCTGGCTAGACAGAAAAATAAATTTAAAAGTTCGAAACCCAACTATAAGCTCATATAAGGCGGGTGCTGGAGCCATCAGAACCCGTATTGATAATCATGTGAAAAGGCTCACATTCTCATAAAATGAGTGCATCCTGATTGTGCATTTGATTATGAGTCATTTGAGTAGATGCACTTGTGCATTAAAAGACCAAACGGACTCTACTCTCATGACAGAAAAAAAAAAAAAACTTCGAGAGGAACAACCTTCTAACGTATTCCATACAAACGAGCACATTGTGAAAATATTGTGCTCGATGTCACATTTTTTGATAAGACATATCTAACTGCATTGAAATTAAAATAAACATATTATTCAGTAAATTATAATTGGTCTAAACAGCCTTCGAAATTAATTAGAACTATCACGTTTCACTCTATAATGAAAAGAGCTTGTACCACCACTTGGGAATGTATGATTATTTTACAAACAAATACAAAATACTTTTTTTTACATTTTGGCTAGAGAACTCTTATATCGTACATGGACCGATTAATATGGCCCGAGCTTGTTAAGAATTCTTAATCCCGAGAACTTTTTAGTTTAAGAATTCTTTACAAGTTATACAAGATATATCGGTCTCAGAAGTAAAGGTTTTCTGGACAAAATTTGAAATGGTGCATTTTCAGTATGTATATCAGAATAATTATTGTTATCAAGGTTATAAAGTAGATAATATCGAGAAATAAAAGTGGCTTTATCAGTGTCACGTGAACAAACTACTTGATTGCTGTAAGGTTGGGTCACTTGCCAACAAGATGACTAATTAACTATGTCAGTGATGTTTCAAAACAGAGAGAAATCCAATGTTCAGAGTTGACGGTTAACCACTCTCATCCTGCCTGGTCCAAAGTCCTGTCAAAAGGGTTCTTGAAGAGGCTTTGACAAGGACTTGATGAACCTTGAATGACAAAAGTAGTTTGTTTGACAATGAGTAAGGTGCAAAGTATAATTTAATTTTAGCTCTCATTAACTATAGCGTTAATTATCTTTTCTCGTTGTATGGTATGTGGATCTTATGATTGCTTTGAATATTATATTAAAAATAATCATATGATAGAATCGTTAAATAATGCCATAGGCGGTCATTAAGCGTAGTGAAGCAACATAAATCTGTTATGTTAATTAAAAATGAGCATTTAGTAAGTCTATTTAATTTGTATAATTTGGTAGCATTAGCACGCATTAAACATGATATGGTTGGTGCTCTTTATTATCAAAATAAATAAACACCAAATGTGCTTTACATACTTCATTAAAAAAAAACCTCCACTCCATTGAAAATTTCAGTTACATTCAGTCCAAGTTACCGATTAGGTGTCTTTTTACCCAACTACTACTACTACTACTACTACTACTACTACTACTACTACTACTACTACTACTACTACTACTACTATT
>NC_088360.1:8125342-8130342 GCF_034508935.2 Berghia stephanieae | reverse complement strand
TTGCGCTATATAACAGTTCACGCATTCTTAAATAGTGTCAAGAATAGAGAAAGAAATATATGCTGGTCATATTGGATTAAAGTCGAACCTTCCTTATATTGTATAAAGTCAAATGTGTGGAGTAGTCATTCATTAATTGAGAATGGTCCCAGATCTGTTAAACTTTTGCTCATTTTTTTTTTTTTTCAACGCCATTCTATTCCTTCAGCAGTAATGCATCGCTGGATCTCTTTTAACATGTTGAATATATCGACAAAATGTAAAGAAACGGGTTACCCTAGCACATTAATTCGTTTTACCAGTATCTTTGTTCCGCTTGCAAGACATTCCCCATTGTCTGTTTGAGACGAGAAAGACAATCAAATACATTTCCCATTGTCTGTTTGAGACGAGAAAGACAATCAACTTTTCATGATTGTATAAATAATGGAACCAGTGGGGAAAAAGGAAATAAAAATTAAAAACATATTGAAAGACTTGTATAGAAAGAACGAAGTTGACGTCACTCAGCTCTTTGTTATCATTTTTAGACAGCCTTTTAGTGATTTGTTCCCACGGAATTAAACAAATCAGATTATAACTATAAACGTTAAAGTTAAAGGTTAAACACAGTTTTGTGTGTTGTTATGTTCAATTTGGATGGTGGATGTGTGAGTATTTTACCAAAACTCATATCACCAATTGGCAATTGTTATTGTACACTATTGTTGACAGAGAGCCGTCTTAACCACACACGGAGAAAGCCACATTGTTCCAACATTACTCGAATTACTGCGCACTTGTCACAGCAATTCAGGTCAAAAGTGTTTATCACTTGTTTGACAAGCCAAAAAAGTCAGTTATCGTAGTGGCCAATTGTACGTTGATCCCTAGGAAGGATATATAAAGCCTGGCTCAGCCTTGCAAGATCAGAACCGAAATGACAACGTGAACAAAGTGCTGTACACTTGACAGATACCACAAGCGCTAAATAGATTATTATTATTATTGGTATCGAAGGATTGTTTGAGGCACCATGGATGCCACCAAGTTTTTGGTGCTCCTGTTCTGCGTCGCCGCGGCTTTCGCCGGTAAGTGAAATATCAGTTTATTCATTCATTCATTCATTCATTCATTCATTCATTCATTCACCCATTCGCTCATTTTAAAATTTATTTAAATATATTTCAATTCAAATTGATTTATCTATCTTCATTTATTTTAAAATCCTTATACAATTATTGATATTAAGACATTTATATCTGTATTTTAAATGTTTTTCTACAAATACACGCGATTCTTTCATTGCATTATATAGCAAGTGTGTATCTGATGTATTTAACCTTTTCATGTTTATGATACAATAAAATTTGCTTTTACATTTTAAATACAAGTAAGAGATAAATTCATTCATTTCTTCCCCCCCCCCCCCTCTCTCTCTCTCTCTCTCTCTCTCTCTCTCTCGCTCGCTCGCTCTCTCTCTCCCTCTCTTTCTTTCTTTCTTTCTTTCTCTCCTCTCTTTATACATCTATCTGTCTATCTATCTAATAATGATGATGATGATGATGATGATGATGATGATGATGATGATGATGATGATAATTTATAATTTATACAGTGCATAACCATAACGATGCCATGCACTATTCGCTTCACAATGGAAATTATACTACGACATTAGATCAAATATTTGCAACAATAATCTTATCACACACATACTATCAATTGACACTAAAGGTCTTATAAAAGTCTAGATAATTGCATATTACGCAGATAGGCGTTTGTCACATGTACTTCAGAAATGTTGTAAATAACATCGGATAATGTCTTTACTTAAGCTTTTTTTTTAAAAATAATTATTTTTATCAAAGTTTATTGGATCAGCGGGTTCATCTACTGATTTTCAAAAACCCAAATTATTACAAACACGTCTCTGAATGGGAGCGATCTATATTCCTTTGTACGTCCAACCGAGTCATTAATCATACAATTTATTGATGTCCAATGATTGTATATTTCTTAATAAAAATAAACACGCTTATGAAAGTTGTATACATACCCATGTGTCAAGCTGAACAAAATGACCAATCGTGATGTTTGATATTTAAAAAACTGTGAACACTTTTCACAATGTGGGTCACTTTGAACACATTTTGCAATGTGACCAATGACCTCGAGCACATGGAAAGGTAATATAGATCATCCCCATTTGAAACAGAACATCGTATGAGATTCCATCATTCAGGCCTCGGAGTCGAATTTAATTATGATAGCAGTGCCACGAGAACTACTCATTTATTTACAACTGTTTTACTCATGTGATATGTATTCATAAGGGACGAGAAAGCTCAGAGGTAGAGCATTCCATTTACAAACAAAAGGGCTGATATCGGACCCAGGTGCAGTCGATGTCTTTTTCAAACCTCTCTGTCCATCCAGCAGTGTTTGGGCGACTGAGTTCGTTAGACCTGGCGGAAAGTACTTTGTAATAGACTAGTATTCTTCCTAATGGGTAACTGGTATTTGTCAGTTTCCATGTAATGCTACAACAATTGGGATAAATTCCAGTTTAATAGGTCTTATGGATCTGAGGGAATACTATGTTATACTATTATATACTATTTGTATTTTAAAAAAATATTAAACTTCATATTTTATTGACTTATTTAGAACATCTAGCTTTTAATCACAATAACTTATTGACATAAGAAACCTGATTTAATTTAGTTCTTGTGGAGCTTATAAACGGTATAACATAATGACATAATGTATGATGTTTATGTGGAGTTTGACCAGAATAATTAGGCCTAATGTCACACGAAAATTGAACGCGATATTTAGTATAAGACCACATAGTCTGAATCAATCTTTAAAGTTAAAGTGCTATTCAATGCCAGTTTAATTTTATAAGATGCAGATTGGCTTTTTTTCCTTTCTTTTTCATTCTATTATTTTTTTTTTAATTTTATATTTTGCAAGTCTGTTGGGGTTTTTTTGGGTTTTTGTTTTGTTTTGTTTTTTCTCTTTTGGGTTGTTTTTTTGTTGGGTTTTCTTGAGGGGGGAGGGTTGCATGTCAGTCTTTTGTTTATTTGTTTGTTTGTTTTGCACAAGCATTCATGACAACATGTCACTGGAGGGTCATTTATGCCCGGGTTGTGTGGATGATAAAATCATGTGTGCATCGAAGATACAAAACAAAAAGAGGCCCATTAACCAGGATCGACCTTCTCAATTTGATTATTGTCCTCCTCAGGGCCAATAACAGTTCAAGAGTCAGACAAATGTTCAACAGAATGCACAGAGAACTCCAAAACCAAATACAACCCCGGAACAACCTATGTATATGACTACAAGTAAGAAACTTAATCCAGTTTTGATTTCCAAAGTTCTTTTTTTTATCATGAGATATTTTTCAAACCGATCATAAAACCAAGTACTACATCAATAGGCCAACCAATTTACCTTTTTACAAGGCATTTATTAAAAGATTAAACAACGGATTCAAAAGTTAATATCTGTTTATGTTAACTCATTTTTGATCCAGAGAACTAATATTCATTTTAGATAATCATAAAACTTTCCAACCATTGGCAAAATTTTGAATAATTGAAATTGCAAAAGAATACGTCTTCATTTTATAGTCCAAAAATGAGCATGCCCGGATAAAAAAAAATGAGAAAGCCTTTTTCGTGGGAAAAAAAAAGAAAGAAAATAACCACTGCGAAGTAAGGAAAGCATATAATAAAATGTATTCTATTGACAAGAAATTAGGTGATTATTCAATTAAGTTCGAATCCAATCCCGTCATGAAAGTATTAAGAACTATTACCAATCTAAATTGAACTTTCATCAATGTTTCAGAGTGGACACAGATGCCAGCCTTGCTGGTGCCTTCGAAGATTCTGCCAAGACGACTCTCCAGACCAGTGTCAACATTGAAGTCCTCAGGCCATGCGAGTTTGCCCTCCAGCTGAGAAACACCAGATTGTTTCATACAGATGGCAAAGGAGCTATGAAGACAGCTGACAGGTATGGGCTCTTTATTTATCCAATCTATCCTGTATCCACACACATCAAAAAGGGATGAAATGTGATTCACAATCACAATCTATTTTTTTTCTACATTCTTTAATCCTGCTGCATTTAAACGTGTTAAATGAACAGAGCAACAAGAATATAGCAAGATTGGAAAAACGAAAATCTTAACGAACTAATTATGTATGTTTTCAATGGATTATTAATCATTATAGCCCTTTTCATGTATACATTTTTTTCCGTGTAATTATTAGGACATAAACAGAATAATCGTTATTATTAACTCCAATGTTTTGTTTCAACGTAAAGATAAATCGAACATCTAGTTAAAACGGAAATAAACTGAAACTCTGGATTTTGCATATCTATAGTCGCTAGTGTTTTGTTTTGTTTTTGTTCGGTTTTGTTTGTCAAGAAATATATCATAGTCTGTGTCATGTTTACCAATAATCGTACCTAGATGGAGAATTGACTAAACATTTCATAACAATTTTTTTTAGGGAAAATGAGATCCGCGAAGAGATTGAAGCTTCTCCCTTGAGGTTTTCATATCAAAATGGCATTGTCGACCACGCCTGTCCTGAGGATGAATCTGTCCGCAGCTTAAACTTGAAGAAGGGTATTTTGTCTGCCTTCCAGAACAGCATGGACGACTTGACTCAAAGCCAGAACATCACTGAGGTAACGAGAATTTGATAATCTCTTGTTCTATGTATTTATAATTTACGCCCGGGGTTTTCCTATTAAAAACGGCGGGTAAAATCAAACTTGTACGGATTTTCCTTTCCATTTAAACAATTTGGTCTTTTAATCTACATAATTATATGAAATGAGACTAACACAAATTGGACCGAAAAAGCAAGATTACAATGAAATTATGAGTGTCTTAAGCAAGGAATTATGGCGGTGGTGATCACGACGGCGACGACTACGACGATGAGGATGATAATGATGATGATGATGATGATGATGATGATGATGATGAT
>NC_088360.1:7972842-8122842 GCF_034508935.2 Berghia stephanieae | reverse complement strand
CTGTGACCAGGATCGTATTGTTATCAGTTTGATGTCATCCTTGGAAAAAAATATTGACGATTACTGTGATGCCTCTGGAGACAAATTTAAAATGGTAATACAAATGAGATATTTTCCTCATAATCCTTTTTCAACGCATTTATAAAAGATTAAAACAGTCATATTAAATGGTCTATTATCTATAAACAAATATCAATCTTTTGCTTATCACAATTCGATTAATTTTCCAAGCATCATTTTTGTTTCTGTTGTTTTTAATCTGTTCTATTGATTATCTGGTATTTTCCAACAACGGATTTCGATTTAAACTAAACTGGCAAGAAATTGATATTCTAACAATATTTCATAACCCAAATGTCCCCAGACTTTGTTAACTCTGAGAGCCCTTGGAAACGCTGGTCACTCCATCAGAGCAATTCCAGTCCTGAACAAATGTATGACATACAAAGCCAACCCACTTGAGGTCCGTGTGGCTGCCGCTGAAGCCTTCAGAAGGATGCCATGTGCTGCGGATGTAAGTTATATACTTTGTCTTTATATTATCTGAAAGGCGGTGTTTTTTATTTTGTTTTTATTGGTACAAGAAAATGACATAAAAGATTTGAAACATCAACTTTGATATTTTTTAATGAATACGTGCAAACAAGCTTTTCAAAAAACAAAAGTGTATACAAATTTAAAAACAAAGATAATAATTTAAGTATTGCAGAGTTATCATTATTTTATGAATACAACTTTTTGCAACAAGCATGATTTTACAATGATTATTTCAACAGATATGCCAAGTTGCAAATTGAAAAAAATTTAATGAAAAATGAAGCAATATCTGTTTCATAGTCATAAGCCACGACTCTTTTTTTTTAAAAGCCTGTATTTTTAACTTTTCAGGACACTAAGTTGTGGCATACTTTCACCGACAAAGATCTAGACTCTGAATTGAGAATCAACGCCTACTTGGCTCTGATGCGATGCCCCATCCAAGAAACCATTGGCAAAATTGCTGCCATCCTCAATGCTGAAGAAGATGAACAGGTTGGAGCTTTTGTCTACAGTCACTTGACCAACTTGAGAGAGACATCTGACCCTCATAAACAGACTGTTGCTGACTCAATAAACAAGTAAGTATTACCCCCAAAAAATCCGTTCCAACAAATTACACTGACAAATTACGCATTATAATATTAATTTCCAATAACATGATTTAAATTAATGGCACAGGCTAATGCTCTGATGAACTGCTCACCAAGGAATCGATGGTTAAATTCACAAAATTACTGACATTTTCTCCATATGTTTTCCAGACTCTTTTAATTACATCAAATATATCTCTCTCCAAAAAGAAAAGCCATCTTGTGCCCTTAAGGGGTTGAATTTTACATCAGACAGACAAACCTACTGGTTAAAAAGCCTTAAAATATTTTGAATATTTGTGCTGTTTTTATTTTATCTACAGTTTGGCTTTGGAAAAGGATTTCGACCTCAGCCCACTCAAGTTCTCTAGGAATTTTGAATTGTCTGCTCTCCTCAACAAGATCAACACGGGTGTTACAGCTGAGAGCAACCTGATCTGGTCTAACAAAGTCCAACTGCCCAGAGCTGTGTCGGGAAATTTGACTGTTCAACTTTTTGGACAATCCATCAATCTTTTGGACTTTGGAGGGCGTCTCGAGGGCCTTGAATACCTCATCAAAAACATATTTGGCCCTTACGTCAACTATGATGGTGAAAAGAAGCCCAAGGTAAAATTCAAGTCTATCTTGATGATAACATTCTCAGATCGATATGCAATAATCAACTTAAGTTTCATTTCCGTTCTAATTTACATTTTCTAGCTATGAATTAACACAAAGGATAGATTGATCGTGTAATCTGACTTTATTTTAAAATAAACAAATCTAATTGTAAAAGCTCAATACATATATATATATATATATATATATATATATATATATATATATATAAATGAAGAGAGAGAGAGAGAGAGAGAGAGAGAGAGAGAGAGAGTTTTGAGACAGAGTGAATTTTACTTAACTCGCAAGCCAACCATTCTTATTTTTCAGTTTGATGCTGACAGCGTGAAAGGTTCCTTCTACGGCCGTTTGTTTGGCAATGAGATGCTTTTTATGCACTCCCAGACCACCAAATCTCTGTTTGGGGGAAAGACTCCCACATACTTGGACATTCTTATCAAAATGGCCAACCAGCAACATGTTGCTCTCACCCAGAGTGTTCAATTTATGGATGTCTGGTATGTAAACGTTCCTGTTTATTAAATGACACATTGTTAACAAAGCTGTCAAATTTATTTGATATACATATGTATTGAACAGTTACTGATTATATTCTATAAAACCAAAGGCAAAAAAAATGGTTTTCCTTAATTTTCAAAAAATACTGATTATATGAGTCACTGTAAATTGATTTTTTGGAATATATTAAGGCCTATGTCTAATTAGATAACCATATATCATGTTAAGACTTTTAAAATGTATTAAAAGCATTCCGTAAAACATTGGTGTGCAAGCTGATGCACAAAGATCAAAACAGTTACAGGAAACAGCAATCAAAGAAGCATTGTTTCATTGTAAACCATTGTAATTTCATTTTGTCTTTATATTTTAGCATGGTGATTCCCTCAATGGCTGGTCTCCCTATTCATCTGAAGGTCAACGGAATGGCCACAATCGACCTCAACATGAGTGGAAAGATGGACTTGCGTAAGGTTGGAGCATCCCCCAGATCCATGAATGTTGATGGAGAAATTAGACCAAGGTAATTGTTTGTCACTCAATATCAAATTTTAAGTCTCTTGAAAAAAAGGAGATTCAAATTGGTAAAATATATTTTGATTTTAGAAAAACTATTCCAAATTGTCAGAACCGTCGTATGTATTAAAGCTCTTATTTTACTTCTGTGTATCTTTAAGACCATCATCAATCCATTTTTTTTTCTAGCGCTGCTCTTGAAATCACCGGTGCTATGATTGTTGACACATTTGGTACAAGAACTGGAATGCGCATGCGTAACACATTGCACACCAGCACTGCCATAAAGGGCCGCATCCAGATGAACAGAGGACAACAGCTCAATGTTGAACTCGACACACCCGAAGATAAGATGGAAATCTTGGATGCCAGGTTGGTAACATTGTTTATTCCTGTCCATTATTATTTCTTTCGTTATATCGCAGTCCCTTCATATGAAGGCCTTTAAGAATAGAAATACTGGGCATAATTTATATGGCTAGGACGAAAAATGTTAATAATGAACAATTATTTAAACCTAATAAGATCTATGATAAAAAGTTGACTTGCCCCAAAATTTTATTTCCTGTTCTTGATTTAGGAAAGAGACAGTAGTAAACCATCCGTTGCTTTTTTGAAGCATTGATCTTGACACCAGTGATATCTATAAAGTCATTTAAAAAATAAAGTCCTTTTGTTTGTCTTTTTAATCGAAATATAATTTGTACATATGATTTTGATATTTCCCAGATCTAAATTTTTCGTTATCCACGACGACATGGAACAAGAACAGGAAATGATCAAAGAAAACAGGAAGGAATACAAATTGTGTTCCACCAATCAGATGACCCAAATCACCGGTATGAAGATCTGTGGTGAACTCAGTTTCCCAAATGCTTCCATGAAGGCCGACAGTCCATACTTCCCTCTTACCGGCCCAACTTCTGTCAGTGTCACCGTCCACAAGCTAGATTCTCACTCGGGATACAAACTTTTTGCTAAGAGGGTTGAGGTAGGTTTGCTCACATTATGAGTCACAGATATTAGACCTATATTACATTCTTTTCTTTACATCATGCATCAGTTTTCTGTCACTCGTAGATATTTTTCAAATTTAATATATAAATAAAAATTTATCGATATCTTTCATCGTCTAATTAATAGAATGTTATTTCATCATTTTTGTTAGAAAATGACCTGTAACGCTTTTCACTAATTCAATATTGTACAGAACAAGAAGGCCAGTATGGCCCAGATCTCCTTCAACACCCCTGGATCCCAGGTCAACCGTGCCATCTCTGTAGACATGAGCCTCAACTACAAGAAACAAGACATTGAAATGAACATGGCTTCCCCATGGAAGAAACTGTCTATGAATGGTAAAAATTTCCCTACTCATAATGTCATTATTTTTAAAAGAAAATAAATAACCAATTCACATATCATCAATCCGCTTACATCGTTGTTTTCCACAAAGAAAACCTGTATAGCTGTGATAAGATAGCAAAAGTGTGTTGTTTATCTTTTGTATTTTGAAATTATTTATTAGGAAATCACCAGTGGTGTTAATATTGAACATTTGATAATGATACATTCATATTCTTTTTGGTCCTAAACATTATCCAACGTGAACAAATTGGGGTTTTATAATCTTGTTCATAGGAAAAAAAACGAAAGTGCCTGAATTCCGGATCACAATGCTATGCCTTAACCTTCTATTCTATAAAATCATATAAATTTTCATTCCTCATATTTGATTAATTAAAAACTCATCTTTTATCAATCAGGCAACCTAATTAACATAAAAGACTTGAAGAGTGTCAAAGGAAGCGTTGTCATTGATGACAAAGATACCTACGCCATGACTGGAGAGGTCAAGGTTTCTCAGTCCAAAGGCAAGATCCAGGTCAACCCCATGATTGAGTTGAGACGTCCTGGCGCTGACAACATCCAGGTTACAGGATTCGTGGCTATCGAGAAACCTTTGAAATCCGTCAACATGGAAATGTCCCTGTCTGGAATCAACAAATTGCCTTATACTTTCAAATGTGAGTTATATCGATGACAACTTATGAACATGGAAATATTGATTACAGACAATATTATTTTAAATCTTATAAAAGTAAACAATTTGTATAATATCCTGATTACATAAAAAGAGACACCCCACCCACCCCACCCCCCCCCCCTTCCCCCCTCTAAAAATCCACGCAAAAATTACCCCAAGAAAAATACATATACCATGATATACACAAATGTTGATAACATTTTTTTCGTTACTACATATATTTACAAAAGCTGAGAAGTAGACCATTCATGCAAAAATAAATATTTTAATATGGAATATCATATATTATCGAGCACCTTCATACATTTATTTCAGCTGCTCTCACAAACAACAAGAAAGAAAGGAGCATTCAAGCAAGTGTCAGTCTGGATGGCAAAAAGGAATACAAATTCACAGCTTCTAATGTGATGGCCATTGCGGGCAAAAAGTCCACAACTGCCCAAATTAGAAACAGTCTTGAGGTTGAAAGCCCGGAGAGAAAGCTTGTTAGCGTTTCTGGTGATGGTGATTACAGACAAGGCAAATCATTCAAGATTGACACCAGTTTCTACATTTACCGTGTTCTGAGGAAACCAGCCAACTTGAAAGGTTGGTGTGATAGGTTTACTCGAACAAAAATTAAATAGAATATTACAATATTCAATCACAAAATTGTTAGATTTATGCACATCTCTACTTGATCAATGTTTCAAATATCATATTATTGATTTAAATTTATTGTTATTATAAAACAAATGGACACACATAACTGACCACCTTAAAATAGTTTTCATATCTACCACGGGCTTAAGATGTTATATAAAGATCAAACTGTAATATCTAAGTAAATATTAAAGATTTTATTGCGGAAAAAAATGAATGTAATATCAATTAAATTGTAAAAAAGATATAATCCGTTTAAATTAAAACTCACTTTTCAAAATCGGTCACCCTGACATAATACAAAATTGAAGCGTTTGGGTCACATTTACATCATTCATCATCGTCACTGTCTTAACCCTAAATTATTATAAATTAGTAAATTATGGTTACTACTTCTTATTGTAAAGCAATTATCTCGTATAACGTATCAATTTTACATTCTTTTTTTTAAAGTTAACCTTATAAAGACATCAAGAAGGAAAGCGGACAACTACAAAGCCATCGTCAGCTTAAAATCCCCTGGCGCTAGTGGAAACATTGTTTGCAATGTGGCCAGAAAGAGCAGGGGATCCACATCTGTGACATCAAAGATTGATTACACTATCCCCAGAGTGAACAAAAACACTATTACTTTCTCCGGAAAACTCAATGACAGAAGCACTAAGGCCTACAGCTCATACGTTGTGCAAAGGTGCGTTGACTTATTATCTATTTCTAGTTGGCCGAAGAATGCTATCCATGATAATTAGTTTCCTTTATCTAAAATCAAAACACTGTTTAAGTCGCTTTTTTATTCAATGCTTGCTGTTAGTATGAATTGGCTTTCAAATTTCAAACTCGATTTTATAGCTGATATTTTATACAGCAAATGTTGTCAAACTAAAACCACGTCCCAAGTAAACCGAGCCATTTTCAAAGGAAAGACAAAAAAAGTATACCCTTATCACCATAAGGTCTACAGATTCAGAGATTATCCCGGTTCCCTGAGTGATAAACTGACAGTACCATTTGCTCGCTATCTTTTTGATAGGACGTTTGTCTGTCGCAAAGTAATTTCCGCTAGATCAGAGAGACCCAGCTACCCAATTATTTATGGTGGATAGAAGGATCCTAAAAATCTCGACTACACCTGGGATTGATACCAGTCCCTTTTTCTAGTGAAGTTAACGCTCTACCAACTGAGCTATTATAACCTCCTCCCCCCCCCCCCTCCCCCCATTCCCATCCAAACAAAAAAAAAATCAAATTCTCGTGTGTTTTTTTTTTTATCTCCAGCAACATTGGCGTTAAAAAGAATCCAGAGTACAATTCCAACATGAAACTCGAGGTTGGACATAAAAAGAAACTTAGCTTTGTTAGCTTGGATGCTAAATATGGAGCTAATCCCAAGAATACGTCAAAGAAAATCTACTTCTTGACCTCCTTGAACAGGAAAGCTGCCAGTTTGAAGAATGCTCTCATCAATTACAAAGTAAAGGCCCAAGCACCTGCTTATGTAAGTTTCCGAATTGTATATATATGACATTTAAAATAGTCAGATCTTAAGTTATTGACACCAAACTGTGGTTTGCCGTTTTCTCTGTTTGTTTGTGTTTGTCAGCCAGAGATGATTAGCTTTATTCTCTCGAACCGATTATAAGTGATAAAAACGACATGCGAGTTTTTTTCTGCGACTGTACTTTGTTTTGATAGAATATATGGAACGGTTGGGTAGTTGAATGGACCTCATTCTTCTTTTCACTTCGTGAATGTAAAGGAGTCAAATTGAGACGAGACAAAGTAACTTAAATGCTCGATTTATAATGTTACATATTGATCAGCATTGTTTAACAACTCTTGAACTATAATGTGTGATACTCAGTCCTTGAAAGGATCTAAAACTTTTCTCCTTTTAAAAAAAACAACTTTTTTTTCACTTTTTTATGCATATGACTTAGCATATGTTTGAAAGTACGAAATATTTCACTGTCTTCCACAGGAAATTGACGTTATCTTGCAAGGCAAACACCAACACAACTACCTCAAACTTGTTGATTCCGATGTTCAACTTACATATGCACCAAAGAAAGACATCAGTGCAAGCATTTTCTTTAAGAACCGCAGTACAAAACTCATGAATATGATTGGAAAAACAGCTATATCTTGGCCTGGACAAGAATATTCTCTCAACACTGAGCTGGAACAAAAAACTCCAAAGCAGTATAACCATGATTTGACGTTCAGAAGCAGGTCTGGAACCAAACATACGATCTCAACTGAGTATAAGATGCCAAAATCCGATGCTCATGAGGTTGTTACTAATTTCAGATTACACAAGATGACACCAGTAACCATCAGTGGATCTACCAACTTAAACAGAAATAATTTTGCTGCCTCTGGAGAAGTAAAAACTGGCAAAGACGTTTACGGATTTAACGCCATTTCTAAGATCTCTAAGGCTCCAAGTGCAAAGATGAGTCTGGAGGTTATCCATCCATCAAGACGCATCACCTTGGATGTTGACGGAGGAAAGGGCAGAGGCAAATATGAAGGAAAGGTTGAAGCTGCATGGGATGCTGACAATGACAAGAATCAGAAAATGTCCATTGAGGGAGGTTATTTCCTCAAATCTGCTAAGGGATCCTTAAGCGTAGGAGGTAATGTCAACTTCCAATCTCCATTTGAAAAGTTTGAAAACCTTTTTGGCTCCGTCAAGTACGGCATGGACAAATCTAAACACGCTGTTAACACCAAAATCCTGTGGGGAAATAAGTCAGATCAAATCGTGTCAACCTTTACTGTACAAAAACCAATCAATATGAATAGCCTTAACTTCAATGGAAACGTCAAGACACCGTTCAAAGGATTCCGCAATGCTGAGATTGACGTTGCACACAAAGTTGACGCCGGCATGAGCACTGTTCTTGCTGGAAAACTTGAAAAAGAGACTGCCACGCTTTCTATTCAAGGCCAAAAAATAAACAATGGTTACAAGGGCAGTATGGATCTGAAATCAACAATTAAGAACGCTGAATCGGTGTCTCTGTCTGCCTCTCATACAGGCAGTGATGGAAGCTGTAATAGCAATGCTGAATTGAAGCATAATGGCCAAGTCTACTCTTATGACCTCACAATGTCTCACTCTGGCGATGGTTGGCAGAGAGAAACAAATGGCAATCTTGTCCTCACCATGAACAAACAGAAGATTGTCACCCACTGGGACCACAAAAACACAGATGCCACTGTAAAATCTTCTCTGAGTTCTAAATGGAACAAAAATCGTTTGATGGTCGATTTGATTGGATCCCACAAACTGTCTGATTTGAGAAACATCAATGGAGTCCTGAAAATTAAGAGTCCATGGAAGCCAGTTCGTGATATTGAATTTAACGTAGATCACAAACATGGGTCTGGATTAATTGACAGCGTTGTTTTCTTTAGACAGGGATCAACCAAAAAGGCATCTTCTATTATCAACTACAAGAGTGGACAAAACAGCCATGACTTTGACTTCACAATCGCTTCTCCGTTCCATGAAGATAAGAGTGGCAAATTTAGCACTAACTATGACAGCTACCCAATGACCACCAGTGCTCAGTTGCAATGGGCCCCTAAAATGAAAGGTACCATGGAGGGAAGTCTTGATGTGGCCTCATGGGAAAACGCTGATGTCAACCTGAAAATGACAACACCATCACGTACCATCCGTAATATTGTGCTAAAGGCTTCAAACAAGAAACAAAATGGTGAGATCATTTCCAACATGAATTTGAACTACGGCTTGAGACAGAACATTGATGTCGAAACCCGCATTTCAAATGAAGATCATAATAAGATGATCCGTCTTAAACTGAGCTCACCTTTCCAACATGCCAAATCTTTGAGCACGGGTTTGAACTTCAATGGTCATGCCTACAATTTTGATACTACTGCTGACTTTGAACTTCTCCCAAGTATTGGCAAATTTGACGGATCAATGAACTGGCAATATGAAAACGATTTGAGCGGAAAAATCCGTCTTGATACTCCATTCCGTGAATACCCATACTTTGAACTCTCTACCTCCAGTAACAGTGATGGCGCCATCAGAAAATCTCACATCCAAGCCGAGTATCATCCACGTCAAGTATTCAGCCTTGATAGCTCTTACAACTTTAGATCTCCTTATTCTTTCGATGCCACAATCAGATCTCCCTATCCAGAGTTTGACGACATTGGATTGTTTATCCAACACAACATGGCTGATTCATCGGTTAAATCTCGTGGAGAAGTGAAATATCAATCCAACAAGAAAATTGAAGCTGAACTAAATGCCGACTGGACTTCGGATATTGAGGGTAGCCTTCTTGTCAAGACTCCCTTCAACGGCTATGAAAGCAACAAAATCGCAATGAGACACAGAGGTGACCGTGACAATTTTGACACCCATGGAGAAATAAATGTTGCTGAACAAAATGTTGTTGCCGATGCTTCATTTAAGAGTGGCTACACAACAACTGGTACCATAACCTTCTCAAGCCCCATCCCTGGTGTAGAAAGTATTGATGTGTCAATAAGAAAGAAGGGCAACATGCGGAATCTTAAGTTGGGGGCCAATATCAACATAAATGGCGACCGATTCCAGTCTACCTTCAATAATAAAATGATAAAGGATTCTTTAAAAACAAGCTTCAATCTTATGACACCCCATACCGAAACGCTGAAACTTGCCTTGGACCATTCTGGCCACCTTGACAGCTTCACGAACAAGGTTAATGTCAACTATGGCCGTAAGGTTGATATCGACACCATTGCTTCATTCGAAATCCGTGACAATGATGTAAATGGTAACGGCATTTTCAAATACAAATTGAGCAAAGGTCGCAACACAGCTCGTGTTTCTTTTAGCAAGAATGGACCAATTGAAGATTTCTCTTTCTCCACCTCTGCCAGTTTTAATAGAAACGACATAAGTGTGATTGGATCTCTAAGAACAAAGGACAGCATTGATGGGTCTGTGCAGGTCACAACTCCATTCAAAAACTTCAAGAACACTGGCGTGACTCTCTCCCACTCAGGTGACATGACTGGTTTTACAGCTAATGCAAACGTGAACTATATGGACAATAAGAATATCAACGGCAAAGTTGAATTCTCCAACGAAAATGGCATCAGATTGTCCAGTGAATTAACAACACCATTCAAGAAATTTGAGTCTACCTCCTTTAAGGTCAACCACGATATCAGTAGCTCTTCCCGTGATGTATCTGGTAGTGCTGAACTTACCACAACCATCTGTGATTTCGGCACTGGAGATGTCTCTTACAGCAAGACCGGTGACCTTACCAACCTTGTCTTGAAGGGATCTGTATCCTCCAATGGGAAGGACATGGCTGTTCTCAAACTGACAAATACCATGCAGAACTCTGAAATGCACAGCATGTACAGCTTAAAATCGGTTATCACTCCAGATATGTACTTTAGTATTGATCATTCAGGGGACAGCTTCAGCTTTAATACAAAAACAATGGGTAAGATTGGTGAAAATATCGTATCTACTGATGCTAACATGAAGAGAAGCTATGACTCTATCTCTGCTGATGGATCACTTACCTTCAAAATCAAAGACCAGCGGGAACATACAGCTTCTATCAACCTTCAAAAGGAGTTATCTTTGGATAGCTACAATGTGGACGTTACTGGGAAACTCAATGATGATGAAGTTAAATTGTCTGCGTCCAGATCTGGAGCTCTGAACAACATGCGTTTTGGTGGATCTGCTAGTTACAACAGAAAATCTATTGATGTTACTGGAAGCTGGAAAAATACTGAAAG
Organism: Berghia stephanieae; assembly: GCF_034508935.2. Classification (NCBI taxonomy): domain Eukaryota; kingdom Metazoa; phylum Mollusca; class Gastropoda; order Nudibranchia; family Aeolidiidae; genus Berghia; species Berghia stephanieae. Next base: position 8,111,595 of record NC_088360.1, on the reverse strand, counting down.
CATCGAGGGTACTCTTAAAGTCTTGACACCTTTTGACAACTTCAACAATGTTGGCATGGTGATTTCGCATTCTGGTGAATTATCCGACTTCATATCCAGCTTCAACATCAACTACATGAACGGAAAGAATATCGACGGCAAAGTGGAATTGACCGCTTACTCTGTGAGCAATATCAAATTTGTATCTGAATTGATGACACCTTTTGAAAACTTTGAAAGTCTGAACATGAAATTCAATAATAAATACGATTCAGACACCACTAGCCTGAATGGGGATGCCGCCATTGTCACAAGCATTGCTGATTTTGGAACTGGAAGCATTAGTTACAGCAAGACCGGAACCTGGGAAAAGCTTGATATCAGTGGAAATGCTTTGAGAAATGGTGTCGAAGTTGCCGAACTGAATGTCAAAAATAGTCTCATGGATCAAGAGATCCATTCTTCCTTTGAATACAAGAGTACTGTAACACCACGTGTACTGTTAACTCTGGATCACAATGGGGATCTGACCGATATGAAAACTTCAGTAAATGCAGTTGTTGGAAAAATGAATATCATTACCGGAGAAGTCACTCTTAACCAGAGATCTAAGACTATTGATGCCGAGGGCAAACTTGTGTATACAATTGAGAACCTTGATAGCAACCAATTTTCTCTAACCCTGCACAAAGAAGGAGAAATGAACAATTTTAATGTTGAAATCACCGGCAAGAATGGAGCAAAGACATCCAAGATTAATGGAAAGTTTAAGAACGAAGACGAGTTGACTGGCGACCTCACTATCAATACACCTGTTGAAGGATACAAAAATGTCGGTCTGTCTTTCAAACACTCTGGATCTGTCGACAGATTTAACTGTGCAGGTAAGATGGTGATAACTGATGGTGAAGAATTCTCTGGCAAAGTCGATTTCTACCGCCATCTCCTCAGTCGCATTGAGATGGTTGCTGAATTGAATACACCAATCACCGATTATGAATTCACTAAATTTGAATACAGACATGAAGGAGAATCCGACGGCTTCACTTGCATTTCTTCTCTCCAGTACCACAACTCTCAAAGGATAACATACGACTTGTCTGCAACGTCTTCTCCCAAACCTGAAATCACCATGACACTGAAAATGCCCCAGCAGCAATTAATGGCCTCTGGATCGTACGAATATAACTGGCCACGATATGCTGTCAATGGCAAACTCGATGCCGGAGAAGGTCGTTCTATCTCTCTAGACGGTTCTCTTGATGCCTCTAATGATATTGTCGGTGTAGTCACTTTATCCACTCCTTTTGATGACTTCAATAATATTGGTTTCAGTTTCAATCACTCACCTAAATCTGACGGCATTAACTCTGAAGGCAGAATTATCTACATGGATGGACAAGTGATCAGCGGAAAAGTTGAAGGAACAATGAGTAAGAACGGAAGAGATGCTGCTTTTGAAATAACCACTCCTTTCTCCGGATATGAATTTACCAGATTTGAAACCAAACATACTGTCAATAAGAGAATTATCAAGACAATTAACAAACTGGTCTACGGTAGCAACCAGAAAATTACCGTCGACGCTTACAGCAAATTCAAACCAAGTCCAGAATTCTCTTTTACTATCACAAGCCCATTCTCCAAAGATATCGAGGCATTTATTTCTCTCGACAATACTTGGCCTAAATATGAGCTGACATGCAATATGTCCCCTGGAAACGGAGACAAGTTTACAATGGACGGTACATTTGACGCCACCAGTGACATATCTGGCTCTTTGAAGATTAGCACTCCATTCGATAACTTCAACAAGATTGGCATGAATTTCATGCACTCTGGTGACAGTGCTAAGTTTGGAACTGAGGGTACAGTCAATTACATGGACGGACAAGAGATCTATGGCAAAGTAAACTTCTATAGATATATGTGGCGACGTATTGATGCTTCTTTGGAACTGACCACTCCGTTCAACGGAATGGAAAACACCAAAACTGAAATCAACTTCGAAGATAATTCCAACAGCATCAGCACAACTGCAGCATTGGAATACAATAATGGCGAGAAATTGAACGGCAACGTAAAACTTACCTACTCTCCCAGCTACGATGTTGTGATCACACTTAATACTCCAGTCGATGTTATCAAAGCTCAGGGGGCGTTAGATCTCACTTCTCCTAACTATGAAGCTCTTTGCAGTTTGAACTATGGAGGCAACTTTTACTCAGCCAATGGGAAATTCAACTTCTACTCGGTCGATCAACTGGACAGCTCACTAGAGGTCAGCACTCCATTGTCTGGATATGAATACACCAAAGCTGAATATCAACATAAGATAGAATCAAGCGAATTGGAGGGTGGCATCTCTTTGACCTACGATGATGGTAAAAGAATGAGTTGTGACGTTAAATCTACGTTTTCTCCCAATTTTGATGGCACCGTCACTGTGAAAACACCATTTAGAGGCTTTGAAACCATGCAAGGATCCGCCACATTCGAAAGCTCATACAAGAAGTATGAGACAAGCAGTACTTTGAATTTTGGCCAAGGCAGCATTTTCTCCATGACATCTGAGCTAGATTATTCCATTGAGCCAATGAAAGCATCCACCAAGATCAGCACTCCATTCCAGAATTTCCGTAACATTGAACTTGACTTGACCCATGAGGGCGGTCTGACCAACTTCAAATCAACTGGCTTCCTGTCCTCTCCTCTCACTAATCACGTCAACGCCAAAGCGAGTTTGAGATACGATGCTGTGATGGACATGTCCGCTGCTGCCTCCCTCCAGACCTCTCTTGAAGGCTTTGATGATTTGAAGGCTGAATTGAAGACCTCTGATATCGCTGGTGAAATGAAGACCAATGCTCTGCTTGGCTGGACTAGTAGACAACAAGTAAGTGTGTTTTGAGATCTTAATCAAAACCTTTTTTGATTTACATGATATACGTCAAATAATATACCATTCTGTGAATGATTTAACGATTTTTTTTCAAACAGTAGAAAACATTTCGCATTAAGCTTGTTGTTGTTTTTCTTTAAATAAGACTTAAAATGATCAACTTGTTTTCGAATATCTTTTACTCCAGATCACATTTGATAGCACATTCCGTAAACAAGAAGGCTGGAATGAGGACAAGACATTCGCTGACATCGGCATCACTACTCCTTTTGTTGCAGTGCATAGCGCAAACCTTCACATGGACCAATCAGGTAGGCTACCTAAGTATTTTTATAATATAATAACACCTGTAAAATGCTACCGTAACCAATAATAAGAAAAATAAATAATCTCTGTGAAATTCCTTATTACAATATCAGATTTTTAGAACGACTGTCATCTACCAATCTTAACAAAGTAAAAGAAAATAACAAAATATGTATTACATAGAGATTTCTTTCAATATTGAACAATATATTTTTTTAGACTGCTAAATGAATCTTTTTCTCCACAATTTGGAGTAATATCAAGACTTGATCACTTGAAATGTTTAAGATAAAAGGTAAAAGACTAAATATTGAAGTTCTCAAGGAAAATAAAACCAGTCAATGTAACTAACTTTATAAGTCAATTTGCCCTCAATTATATGTTGTTTCAAAGTCCTGAATGCAAGTGCTCGTACATCAATTTTCTCTTCATCAATTTTATTGAGTTAAAAATTCCTGTATCGTGGTAGTTTTATAAATTTTACATCTTGGTATGCTGATCTGCATTTTCCATTGCAAGCCTCATAGACATGTCTTTTTTTATTATTCATCAGTTGGATCCGACAGTTATACCAAGAAGGTGAACTTTGAGCTCAATGGTGATAGCCTTCTTGACTACGATGTGGAACTCAACTTTAACGACAAGAAGACAGCAGAGGTGATTGTTAGACAGCCTTGGCCCATGCAATACACCGCCAGCATGTCTAACAATGACGGATTCATTGAGGCTGAAGTCTTTGCCGATTGGAACAGGTAACAAAAGCAGTCAGTCTAGTTATTTAGTCATTGCCTTTCCTACAACAAAACTATTTAAATAAAACTCCTGTCAGCATAATTCAAATATGAATTATATCACCCAGCACCCCCACCCCCACCATCACCACCACCACCATCACCACCACCACCATCATCATCATCATCATCATCATCATCATCATCATCATCATCATCATCATCTTCATCATCATTCATCATCATCATCATCATCATCATCATCATCATCATCATCATCATCATCAGCATTATTATTATTATATATATTATTATTATTATTATTATTATTATTATTATTATTATTATTATTATTATTATTATTATTGTTGTTGTTGTTGTTGTTGTTATCATACAAACGTTACACTAACACATGACAAAAATAATAACTGAACTTGAAAAGGAGAGGGAAAGAAAGGGCTTTATAATTACAAAGAAGGGATTGAAAAGGGATAGAGTCTCCATTGAAAATGTAAGAAATGTTTTATTACTTGAAAAAAAAAGTAAAAGAATGGTGTAACACACTACCAGAAAACAGTTATTACTATTTTATATAAGCTGTTGAATCATATCCCTTTTGACAGAGATGAGGATGACAGCAATGTTCGTGCTCATGCCACAGTCACTGACAAGTCCAACAGATACCAAATGGAAAACGGCCTTGATGTCAGCTTAACTTATGCTTCTCGAAAGGTTGGTTTGGTCAACTCCTTCTCCCACAAACCTTCTCAGCAAATTTTGAGTACTGGCTACATCTACTGGGATTCTGGAGACGAAAGCAAGGTGTCCTATGACGTCAATGTCAATGAGAACAACAGACGCGGCAAGCAGATTGTGGATGGAAGTTTCAAAGTAGGCCTCCCTACCAGAACACTTGGTTTGACTGGATCATACAGGTAGAGTTAACATGTTGTCGAATATTTTTTTTCTTTAACTTCTATAAATAGTTTTAAGGCCTGTAAAATGGGGTTTTTTGGGGTTTTTTTTTTTTAAACCTTGCCTATACCTATAATCTAAGAAAAGCCCAGCCATGGTCTGTTTAGTTTCAAGACTGTCTGGTTCTGGGTCTGTTTTTAAAAAAATAATTTCGATAGTTACTTTTTAATGTTAATAGGTATTATTGGCAGAAAAAAATAGCGTATCGATGAATATCTATCTGGAATTAAGAAACTTTGCTTTTCTAGTTCATTTCAGCCTATCACTAGCTGACATTTCAGGAAAATCGTTTATACAGTTTACATAAGTTTCTCTTGCATTTGGATGTTTTTGACCGTTCTTCCCATAAAGAGGGAATTATGTTTTACGAATGACAGCTAAAAACAATCCATTTTTCTCTTCATCAGCGAGAACTCTGCCATGGTATCTACTGATACTGCCTTCAGCTGGGACGCCGATCGTGACGACACCAAACAATTCGGTGTCAAGACCAATGTCCGCCGTGGAGACAACCTGAAGGGAGACATCACTTTCAGCATGCCCTCGTTGAGAAAGGTTAGGATTATATATGGAACTCTCAAGTTAAAGGCTTCTTGACAAATAGGGGGTCGTCTTATTTAATCAGATATTATGTTTTTCAGTCAAACAAAAAAAAAAAACAGAAAAAAAGATATTAAGTCAAAGTACGGCATTAATATTCCTAAACAAAATAATTTTAATAAAAACGTAGACATTAGACATACCTTTACAGCTCTTTGATTTAGAATCAAGGATAACATAGGATCGTATTTGGTTACTGTTTCAACCCCCCCCCCCCCCCCATAACCCCTCCCCTCCACCAACAAAATAAAAAGGAAAACCAGCAAATAATATAAATTTTATTTCGTTAAACAGGATAATGCTCTTCTCGTATGATAACAATCCCTTTGAACCCTTTGTATTCCTGTTGTAGGAAATCCGTGTTGACGGTGAAGTTATGTTGAACAACGGCCGTGTGATTCTAGATACCAAGACCGACATATCGTACTCAAGAGACTCAAGGAAGACTCTCACTCTGACATCCAAATTGGAAGACATTTCTACCCGTTACAGCCACTTCAACTACAGCTTGGCCTTGGGACTCAAACACGCCTACACCAACGTGGACATTGCCATGAACTCCCACATTGGAAGCTCTGACGAAAGCATGACTCTTGGAGTGTCTGCCAACTACTTGACCAGCAAGAGACAGATGAAGAACTTGGCTCTTCTCAGTGAAATCAACATGCTGAAGAAACAAATCAGTGTGCAGGTCTTCAACCCAGACAACAGCATTGAAGTCGTTGGAGATATTGTCAGCGAGACCCCATACAAAATGCGTCTGATGAACAAGATCAATGGACAGGAAACTTTCCGCTCTGACATGACCTTTGATAAGGCCAAGAAGGCTTTCACCTTCAACACTTTCACTGATGCAGGTAAAATGTTCTTCTAGAACCCCCCCACCTCTCTCTCTCTCTCTCTCTCTCTCTCTCTCTCTCTCTCTCTCTCTCTCTCTCTCTCTCTCTCCCCAATCGAATGAAAATGGGTAAAATGATTTACTTCTATCATAGTGTGTCACTTCAGCTACAAAGACAAGAGATATAATAACACTACTGTCACTTCTGATTCGACGAATTAAGTTCACTTATTAGTCTTTGTAAAGTATATAACGGGTTCTTTAAAAATGTTTTCATAATGCCAACAGAATCAATAACAATTTTTGCCTTGCATTTAATTTCAGATATCCTGACTTTCGCTGCCAAATACCCGAACAACTCTGCATTCCGTGTTAACTTTACCCGTCACACCCCAGACTATGATCAACAGGAAGCATTGATGGCCGTCCGTCTCAACACTTCCCGTTTGCTCCACACCCGTCTGTCTTGGCGCCCGGACATGATTCAGGACTTCGAGGCCTACGCGTGGCCTAGACTTATGGAGATGTCCGAATCGGCCATTCTTGGTTTTGCTTCGTTCAATGAAGAATTCGCCGAGGAGGTTTGTATTCATTATTTCACATAATATTTTAAAAAAATAAATCAATACTACTTAATTGTTAATTACTTCTTATATTTCCTTAAAAAGTATTCAACTGTCAACACTTTTTCAAATGTTTGCAGGCAAGCAGTTCTGATCGATGATAATAAAACAAAAGAAAAACAGTCCGCTATAAGTTGGATTTAATATTTTTTTTCCAGCTCTCAAGCAAGTACACAGCCATCGCCAATGAAATGAGCCAAGAACTTCAACCATTCATCACTGCTTTGCATGACGAACTCGCCCTTGTTGCTGAGAAAATGAATGAACTCTCTGATGAATTGAGAAAGATGTACGACAACAATGACTTATACATTCAAAAAATGGGAGAGGGAGTTCTCAAGTTGCAGTGAGTATTCTTTTTTAACACCTTTGGTCATTCTTTATATATTGCTGTTTTATGGGAATTATCTACACTAAGTCAAACATTTTAATACTTCTTGTTACCTTTAATGTGAGGGTGCAGGAACAATGTTTTTCAATATTGCAAGGGGTGGAAAATATGCCTTATCATTTGTAAATCACTTTGAGTTTCTGAATATGCTTTATTCAACTCGCAATAATAGTATAATATAACGCTTAACATCACGATATTTTATATTATTCACAGAGCTAAAATGGAGAGACTGACCAAACAATATACCACAACATACACCCAGCTTATCAACTCTTTGAGAGAGAACCTGTACGAGATGCGCCGTTTCCAAGCCGGTGCTCAATACAAACACTTTGTGGCTCAAACATCAGCCTGGCTGGTGTCTGAGTCCATGAAATCTCTTGCCTCCCTTGAGTTGTACATGGCTGAGGTTGACCAAGTCCTCCGGGAATACAAAGAATCGATGGTGGCCATGAAACAAAAAGCCATGGGTTAGTTTCTACATTCATGTTTATGTACTGACAGCTTTTCTGGACAATCTTTAAGTACGACTGACGCTGGACTCTGTTTTTATGCTTTTGACTTAACTAGTTTGGAAATGATAACGTCATATGGTATTAAATTTGAAACATGCGATAATTATCAAATTTATATAGATGATATTTCGCAATGTAAGTGTATGATTGCATTCCACTATTTTATATCAACAGATACCGTCTATAATGCAACATACGTAGACTACTTGTCCAGTCAAATTGATCAAATCAGTGGCGTGGATATCTCTCCTTACATTTCATCTTTCAACCTCCCCGAGCAATACACTAATGTCGTCTATGATATTCCATCAAAATTCAACAAAAAATTGAACGACATGCTCGACAGGTCAGATGCCAAATTTGTCAAAGAGGGCCTCAACGAGGTTTACCAACAGGTAATTATTACGGTATTCAATGTTGGAATAAAGGTGCTGACCAACACAAAAGAAAGGAATGACCGTTTTATTTATGAAGCATGGATGAATCTACTTCAGTATCAACGTCTTCCTCTTCTTTTTTAAGATGCGTCTATAACTGCTGGCAGCTAAAAAAAAACAAACATGGAAAAACACCCTGTTGGCATTTTACAAACGTTGAAAGAATTTGTTTAAGATAAAATCAAAGAATATTCTGAAGATTTGCTATCACTTTTTAATTTGAACCAATTTTTAAACTTTTGTTTTTAAGCTTTTTTATCTCTTAAAAAATCATTTTCAAATTCATGTCTTTGAAGCTGAAGGAATTAGAATACTGTAATCAACTTATTGGGCTAGTAATTCTTGGTCATCAGTATAAAACAGCATAAAATATCATCACTACTATTTTTTAAAAGACTGTCTGTGTTTGTCTAATCGTATTCATTATAAAACGATGACGTATTTCAATTTGATCTGGCAATGATTTCTTTTACAATGAATTCTTTCTTTTTCATTAAAGGGTGTGTGGGCCTACAACTACTGGCAGCTAGAAGAAAACATGCAAAAACACGCTGCAAGCATTTTACAAACATTGAAAGAAATTATTGAAGATGAAATCAAAGAATATTCTGAGGATTTGTTCTCACTTCTCAGAAACCCAATTACAGGTAAATAATTAAGACCTACTCATGCTATGATTAAATGTGTCGATGTAAAAGCCACTCCTTATAACCCATGTCTGTGACGGTCTCTCGTAATCAATTTTGAATTTATTGCTCACCCATCAAATAGGCTTACCTATAAAGGTCGGAACCAACCGTTTTGTTAGTATTATTATTTTCTGTTGAAATTAAATGCAATTACAGTGTAGCATGAAATATTTTTATGAACACCTTGGAAATCAAGCATTGGCTCTTAACAAACAATCCCTGTTGGCTTCTCTTTCTATCCTCTCAAAATATTTTTATTTCTATTTTCGTATTATTTCTTGTTCTATTAAGAACTTGAAAACACTTTGCATCATCTTGAGTATCTAATATTACTATGCCAGATTATTCGCTCACGCCATTTGTCACTTATTTCTATACACAGTGTGGGACCCCGAGCACGGAGACATCCAAGCTGAAGTCCCAATGCCAATCGCTATTAAACGTCTTGACCAAGTCCCAGACATGAAACCACTTGTCGCCAAGGTCGAAAATTTTGTAGACACCTACTTGCCCGATGAGAATACATGGGGCAACATTGCTGATGTGAGTTTACTTCTTTCACACGAATCATTCCTATATTCATACGTATATTTTGTTTCTATTCCTACTTTTGTCTGTTTCAAATAATTTTTTTTGTTTGTTTGTTGCTTTAGGTCTCTTCCAACACAATTGAGGTTATATGAGAGACCGCTGAAACAAAAAAACAAGCAATCTAACAAAAATAGTACAAATGTAAATCAAAATCATAACCTAAAGATATCATAAGCTAAATTATAAATAACCAAGAACAAACAGGCAGAAGATTTACAGAAAAAAAAAAATATCCCCTGTCAAAAATACAATCACAAACCAAAGAAGCAGGATAGGCTAGTAAAGAGAAGAAGAAACGACATCACTATCGGATCGTACACCCATGCGAACATCATAGGTATATGATTCAAGGGTGATGCTCCCATCCAACCACCCGTGTTTCAAATAATAATTTATTAATTAATGGAAGCAAAAAAGGGAAAACGTTGCTCAACTAAACTGCCAAAGTTATCATCACACATTCATATAATATTATTTCAAAAATTAACACAAGCTGCAATGAGACTTAATGTGCTGAATTATTGCTTATTGTGTTCAGTTGTCTGAATAAGCTAATAAATCCATTTTCTTTATTGGGGGCGTTATATATTCATCGTGTTATTAACGAAGGAGAGAAGATGATTATGCATGGTTCTGCTGGGTTGACTTCGGCGAAGTCCCGGGTTTGAGAGTTTTTGCCAAGATGAGAGTCATTTAAATCGATCGACATTTGAAGGACGAGTTTTCTGACCAAATTTTTAATATGTCTTTTTTCAGAGTACGGCAGTATTAATTGTGTTTGTTGGAGTTGTTCAATGTAATGTAAGTAACGTTTGACTTGATTATATAATTTAACAAAATTTGTGTCTTTTTTTTGTTTACAGTCTGTGTCAAACATGTGGCCAGCCAACGAGACAGGTGACAATGACCTGGTGATGGAACTTAAACAGCTGACTCCAAGGAGAAAATACCGCAAAGGCGGACGTAAATTCAGGGTCAAGAAATCCAGGCAGTAATTTGACCCAAAGAAGTCCAAGGAAAAAGTTGTGATGGACCAAGCCATTTTTAGAATAGTGTAGACTTATCTTATTAATTATTTTTTTAAAAAGTATCTTTATTTATTTATTGTCACCCAACTCTTCAATGTCCTGACTGAAAATTAATCTTCTGAATTAAGACAAGCTATACAAGTATATTTTGTGTATTGATGTATCAAACCAAGTGTTGTGACTCTCTTGTTTAAATAGACGAAGAGAAAATATGTGAATAAATAGGTAAAAAAAAAAAAGGCGATCTAAATTATTCTTATCACATGTTAATTACAATGTTCTCCTTCGGAGATATGGGTGACATTATTGTTTTGTTGAACGTAAATTCTTGTTTTTATTATTTCTTTACAAATAAATAGGAGCATAAAATTAATCCCGACGTTTGTGTTATTTATTTGATACTAATTATCATACATATGTATAACTAAACGCTGTCACTACGTGCACATATTACGTAGGTGATATTCACGCATATTGTAGATCAAGTAGTCTTTTATTGTCTTTGACAGTTTCACTCTTTACAAGCTTATAATACATCATTTGTTTTTAAGGGTTTTGCGGCGCTTGCAAAACATTTAGGTCATATCAGCGCCAGTAAAAAGAAGAAAACGGAATCGTCAAAATATTCTAGATTTACAACTAAATCACCCAAGAAAAAGTAAGACAAAGGGGAATTGGTTCAAAAAGGGAACAGCTGTAGATTCCAGAGCAAACCATAAATGTACTTAGTTTAAAGTCTCATCCAGACACCAGCACAGGATCTTACTAAGAGGAACATACTCAAATGTTTAGAGAATACATAACTAACAACACATAACAGAGAAGTTATTTAAAAGGAAAAAATATAATCTCCCAAAACTAAAACAATACATTTGACTGCTTTCCTCCTAGTCAAGGACTCCAGCCAGGGATGGGACAAAACTAAGTAATCCCATCCCAAGACACAGACAGAAAACAACTTGAAAAACAGATATAAATGGATAGAAGACATAGCGTGACCTCCTGTCCACCATGAGAGGTCAAAGGCCCCCGCCCAGTCTAATACATTAATTCACAGATGGGCCATAAGCAACCCAATAGCATTTCCGACGCTTGTGCAAAGTCCAAGACAATAATATCAGATATTCTGCCAGAAACTCGAGTCAGGTATTAATTCAGGAGTAAAGTGGGTCAGATTCTGACGAAAAGAATCAATGTTTAAGCAACGCAAATGTGTTTTTTTTACACAAAGTTGTTTTCACTGTCAAAGTGACAAATTTGGGATAAAGCAGTTTTATAAGATCCCCAGTCGAAGCAGGCTGATTTTTTCTTCTTTATACTTTGTCTGGCACTGTCTCATAAATCCCTCTACAGTTTTTTAAAAAATATTTCAGTCAACAGATAATATACTAATTCAAAATGGTCTTTGATCTCATCCATCTGTGGTCATGCGTGTTGTCGCTTGGTAGAATGTTAGAGTCATCCGACCATCAATGCCATAAATCAGTTTTACAAGGATCCTAGAGCATGTGGAGATTATTTAACGATAGTCCATTTCGCTTTTCACAAACCGAGATAGATAAAATTTTAAGAAATCATCACATAGAGACATTTATTGTCTTCATGTCTATTTCAAGAAAAAAGACTAAAGTGACCACATTGTTAGCCGCTGTGCAGTACCGCAAAGTGAGTTGTGTAATAAATGTTTGGTAAAGACAATAACAAAAATAAATAAATTAATTAATTAAAAAAAAAAAAACCCAGGCAACAGAGGACTCGAAGCCTGGGTCTCCATGTGAAATTAGAGAGCGTTATATAATCAACTATTTTTCTTACAATTGATATTGTCGGTTGTGAGAAGTAGGCAGCAGTCACTATTATTATTACTACTGCATTTCCTCTTAACCACTATTAACGGTCGCTAACGCATCAAAGTGAGCGTCAAGGTTGAATTAGATAACTTTAAAAACGTGTTGATTCATTGTATTTATTTGGGATCAATATGTCCAAGCAACATGAGATACTGGATGGTTGTGAGTAGGCTTAAGTAATGGACATGATAGAGGCCCCTAATATAACACAAGCGGGCTATGGAGGCTTTGATCACGTGTACAGAAAAGATGGACTGGCTGGATGATGTAGAGCATCTTGTAGAACTGAGAACGCTTCAAAAAGTTTATTTAAGCCCTTCATGGCCAATAACCATAACTTTTCTATTAACAAAATATATCATCATCAACAACAACAGAAACAACACAATATTATTGATAATAATAATAATAATAATAATAATAATAATAATAATAATAATAATAATAATAATAATAATAATAATAATAATAATAATAATAACAACAACAATAACAATTATAGCAATAGTAATAATAATAAAAAGGTTAAGGCATTGCACTGTGATCCGGAAGGTCCCGGGTTCGAGCCCCTCTTCAGGCCAGGCACTTTGGTTTATTTTTCCTTGGGCAAGATTATGAACCCCCAATTTGCTCACTTGGCCAGCGTGGGTGATTCCTGTTGACATCAGACATTCTGTTTGATGGATTAGCTATACTATATTCCTTCATGGAACGAATAGGCGACGGGATCTTCTTATGGTGCCGTTCCGAAAGGGCGTAAGAAAAAAAAAAGGAATAATAATAATAATAATAATAATAATAATAATAATAATAATAATAATAATAATAATAATAATAATAATAATAATAATAATAATAATAAAACAACTTTAGGGAACCTCAACTTGTCAAAGAACCAGACCCGAAAATGCTTAGAAGTCTCAAGTGGTGGGGGCATCTTAATCGGTCAATATAAATTTTCTGGCTAAAATGAAAAAAAACAAACAAAAAAAAACAAACAAACAAATAAACAAATCTTTCATCAGTGTGCAGCAGATAAAATCTAGAATTGTAGTGTAAATTGTCAAGTTCTGATGCCACGGTGGCTGAATTTTCAGAATAGCATACCAAAGAAAATAAATGATGAGCTGTTTTGCTTCTTTTTTTTTTCTCAGCATGCATGGCGCCTTGGTCAATTTCAGGTCAATCATCGCCTAACATTTGTTGATTTTAAGAAATGTAACGGCGCCTTGTTATACACTTAGGTCATTTCAGCGCCTAAGAAACGGAGAATGGCACAAACCACAAAAGAACGGTGAGACAGATAGCTGTAGAAATGTGTGTCTTATTAGATACATGAGGGCAAATGGAATAAATCATTACAAGATCTCAACAGCAATCTAATCCTGTGCCCTGCCTAAGGTCATCCAAGGTCTCAAATAGACTACGGCATGGGATCCAAAATGGAGAAACCCAGATAGTTCCACTTAAGGACAGTCACTCAATATGATTTACGAACATAAAAAACATAAAATAAAAATAAAGAATTAAAACACTAACATAGCCGCATAGCCGCATCCCAAGACAGACGGCCGGGGCAAAACCTATTCACTTCACTTCCTGACGACAGAAATTTACAGAGAAAGGAACACCATATTATATTGGAGGGGAATTGAAGCTCCCACCAACTGCGCCATTTAAAAAAAAAAAGATATCCATTTGCATAAACAGGAGCCCAAGAAGAAACACAAGTACATAGGAGTCTACTTCGAGACAGATAAAGAGGATAATGCGGGATAAATTTCATACGTCTAGTCTGAGACTAATATTCGCAATTATCGGTCTTGCCTTAGCTTCATCTTAAATAACAAAAAGAGTTGTGAATGTGTGTGTGTGTGTGTGTGTGTGTGTGTGTGTGTGTGTGTGAGTGAGTGAGTGAGAGAGAGAGACAGAGAGAGAGTGAGAGAGAGAGAGAGAGAGAGAGAGAGAGAGAGAGAGAGAGAGAGAGAGAGAGAGAAACCAATAAAGCCTCACTATTTTCTGCCCAATCCCTCTCCTTCTAGAAGTAGAAGCGTTAACCTCGCATAAGGCCAACTTAATTGACTAGAAGAACGGGTTATATTATTTGTTATTATGAGTTCTACAACTTTTGCAACACTTGGATCATTTCAGCGCCAGTAAAAGAAAGATGATAAGAGAAAAGTTGTAGAGTTAAAAGCACGAAAGAAAAGGTAAGATAAAGGGGACTGGTTCAAATTGAAAACAAGATGCCATGAGCAATCCATCAATGTGCCTATTTTGGCATTACCGTACTGACACAAGCAAAGGATTTCCAAATCGATCCCACATACATACTCAAATGTTTACAAAGAACATAATATTATATTCAAAATTAAACACTTTGATACCATATATATATATATAATTAATATAACAATAACACGACAGAGAGGTGATTTACGAGGAAAAAATATCTACCAAAAGGAACTATATATTTGACTGCTGCCCTCTCGGCTAAGAACCTCCAGGAAAAATAAAACTGAGCAAAGTCAATCCTGAAAAAGAAGACGGCAACGAGAAAACGAAAAACAGATATAGGATTGGGTGGGGGTCTGGATTTCTTACTTTTTGAAGTCATAACTAAACGGTAATACAGGATCCCTTCTGAAAGTATCTCAATGGTTAAAACATGTGTTTTTCGAAGAATAGAAAAGTGCTTAATCGAGACTGGCCTTTAAAGCGACGATTCTCATTCCACGGCTGCGGGTTGTCTTGGGAAGAATACACATGAAAACCAGACGAACTGGAGGGGAACGTCGGATTAGGGAGGTACAGTAGTAGAAAAAGTATGTGTGTTGATTTGACTTGCTTGTAAAAATAGAAAAAAACTTGAATTTAACTAATCGGCGTCTTTGTGATCTACTGGTATAATACTAGGCTTGGTCGAAGGTTCCAATCTCGCGGTTTGTGGTGTTAAGGCCATTTTCTCAAATTCTTAACGTTAACAGCGTTGTCTCTGTCAAGCAGCGTAGTATAGTGTTTGCGCTTACAGTACAGGCACCAAATAAAAGGTACAAGTTTGTGATAATAATAATTCTTTCAGAGTATCGAGTCAAGCCATGCAACCAGGGTTTATCCAAGTTTATATTGCAATTAGTTGCCCTCTGGATAGGACATTTTTTCTAGATCTTACGGACAGCTCCTCGACAACTCGGGAGGGCGGGGGTGGGGGGGGGGGGGGCAGAATCAATCTCGACTACACCCAGATTTGATTCCGTTTGTTTATGAAGTAAATGCTCTACCAATGATCAACCGAGATATTAGGACTCCCAACGAAAGTAAAGGAGCCATGCTAAACAAGAAATCATCACCCGACAACATTATGTCATTGATTGGGGACATCGCCTTGGAAACAGGCCAGCTCCCATCCCATTACGACATGGAATCACTTCTCAATCCACATTAGACCTCACAAGCCAGAGAAGTAATATGGCTAGAAATTGGCTAAGATAGAAGAATTCGATTCCTCGTCATGAAATGCACCAACAATGGTCATAATTTCTTTCCAGTATTTCTTGTGACTGCATCATAGCATTTGTGTATCTAGTGCCTATGTTTTAAAAATTGCGTCTTAATACTGTTTGGGATCGTTTTGTTATTCACTACTTTTAAGTGACCAAATAATCTCTACATTGGTTCCAAAATCGGTATAATATGTAGTATAATGATCTGAAAAACTGTGTATGAAACAGCCAGTCAAAGCAGGAAAGGAAAATAAAAGAAAAAAGAACCCATCCCCCAAAAATCAGATTTAATTCCTATATTTCTTCACAGGGATAGGCGTTTCCGCAGTGAACACTCACCTGCATCACAAAACACAAATATGTATTGAACACCAGGACGAAGACGTACCATTGGGGTAACTCCATTTCGATTTTGAAAATAAGGGGGGAAAAAATAGGTGAAAAGAAAGAAACAGCACCGTAAATAATCTGCCTGCCTTGACTTGAAATCGAGCCCCTACTAGGCATTGCTCCAAACCATACATTCTTCATGGCTGCAATCTGCCAACATTTATCCTGTCTCCTCCTGAGATTTGTTGCAAAAATGTTTTCAATAAAAGAGAAAATTTGATATAATTAATTCTGTCACATTTCGACCTTTGACTCTATTTTAACTTTATACATTCATTTATTCCAGTTTAGAGGGCAAGATTGGTGCTCCCCTCATGGGAAATAAGCCTTCAAAATGAAATCCGAATTTAAACTTATAAAGTTGCATGATACAACATGCAGTTTGCAGACAAGGTAGAGAGGGGAAAGACTTCCTGGTGTAATGAGCAGTAAAACAAATATACCAATCACAACAAGCTTTTTTAAAAATTTCTTTTTGGTAAAAACACGTATTATCTATTTATGGAGACTGCATGGCCCCGTTTTCATGAACACGGACTTGATTTAGATAGTTATTTACTAGTCTAGTAAATGACTAGCAACGTCTTAAGCCTTAGCGGAGCAAGTGACTAAAAATAAAATCGGATTCCATGAACGCTTTCTAGTCTCTGATTAGCTAGTAGCTAGTCTCTTGCCTAGAAGTGGGCGTTGTAATGTTTGTTTTTGTTTTTAAGGGTTTTACGGCGCTTGCAACACATTTAGGTTCTATCAGCGCCAGTAAAAAGGAAGAAATGAGATAGTAAAAAGTTCTAGAATTACAATTAAAGCACCCAAGAAAAAGTAAGACAAAGAGGAACTGGGAACAAATAGGGATCAGATGTAGATTCCAAGATCATACCACCAATGAACTTAGTTTGAGATCACCTATAAGCCTCATCCGGACACAAGCCCTAAATCCAACAAAGAGAAATACACTCAAATGCTTACATTGTACGTACATTCAAAATAACAAATATAAACAAGGGAAAAAATATCATCTCCCAAAACAATAACTATGCACTTGACTGTTTCCCTCCCAGCTAGGATTCCGGCCAGGGCCAGGACAAAACCAAGACAAAGACAGAAAGCATGTTGGAAAACAGATATAGGGCAAGGGGATAGAAGACATGGTATGTACCCCCCTCCCCATTATGGGAGGTCAGGAACCCCACCCAGTGGGCGTTGTAAGGACGGTGACTAATTCGGCTATTTTGTGCTGGTAACATCACGCTCTCTAGTAAACGATGGCAGGTAAGACACCAGCCTTCATATTTTAAACACAAAAGATTTCCAAAGAAGAAATTAGCAACACATCCGTAATATATAACATTTCGTTCTTTTTCATATTTTAACTTACTTTTGAAATGATGAATCAAATCATGTGATATTCACTGTCGACTGATATACTAAAATTATTTCCATGGTCGACTGCCAATTCTATATTTAGGCCAATGAAAGTTTCATTGAAACTCAAACAAATTGAACCAAAAAAAAAACAAAAAAAAACAACAACAATGAAACAAACAAAAGAGAGAGTGTGTTCTGATTCATTTTTTCCCCTCATTTTTTTCTGTACTTTCGACAATCTCCACTTATCTTATATTTTTTTATAAAGCCAGTGACACTTTTTGCCTCGGTCATTCGTAACTGACAACTTTTCTTTCTGAATCGAAGCTCTCTCAATCTAAAGTTAGCTACCATCTTGTCAACGCTATGATGTATCCTAGTAACTAGTCTCAGACCAAGCTTAAAGTCCTGCCTCAGCAAATGACTAAAACTAGACCAAACTTAGTCTAAAGGTGCTGTGATTTTAGTCTGGGACTTGCTTAGTCACCTCACATGAATTCTGACTTTTTCAAGTCCTTGACTAAAGTCAGAGATAGTCAGAGACAAAGCGCTTGTCTGCGTTCATAAAACGGGCACAGGTTTGATAACACAATTCCTTATGGGCACATTATTATAATGGAAATCTCAACAAAAAAAAATATGCAAAATATTGTCCATTACAAAAAATTTTAACTAGGCCCATAAGTGGGTTCGGATGTCAGACCTGCATATGTGTAAGTCAACTTATGGCATACATAAACAAAAGTTCTTTGCATCATGTCAATATAATCTTTTAATATCACAACTTTCCTCACATGAAATATAAAATCTCTCTCTCTCTCTCTCTCTCTCTCTCTCTCTCTCTCTCTCTCTCTCTCTCTCTCTCTCTCTCTCTCTCACACATACACACACACCACAAAAACACATTCACATACATACTGCATACAATCACACAAACACATTTACGCATAAATTTATTTGTGCACAAATATTCACCGTTATCCACTCAATGTCCTATCCGAATCATGAAACTGGTACATTTTAGGTGCATGATAAACTAAATATGAATATTTACAATATCAGAATGATGCAATGGTTCAAACACAACTGTCCATTAGATTCCATTGGCCAGACTCACATTTTCAGTACACTCAAATCATAATTTAAAACCAACAAAACAAAAACACAAACCCCAAAACAAAAACTACAAAGCACTTCATCCTCACATGATGACAGGAATCTTCCACGTTGGCAATATATAATCAGTTATCCTTTTGAGTTGAATGCTTCCAACATTTCTTTTTCTTTACGCAACTCTGATTTTTCGATGTAAGCTTCTATCAAGTCTTTCTGAAATAGATAGAAGAGTACATTAAGTATGATTAAAAAGTGATGCTTGTGAATCAAGTAAATGTTTTGTTTCTTTGTTTCTTTGATTTTAGAAATCTTGGAGAAGAGAGAAAATGTTTCTATTTTATATATAGTATATATATTTATTTTTTTTTCTATTTTTTTTTTTCAATTAAAGCCATAGAGCTTATTAATAATGTTATTTTAGAGCAAAATGACAATAACAAAAAGCATGTCGCTACAAATTGAATAGGACATAGGTCCATTGTAAAGTAGTTTCTGTCAGAAATAACTTATATCCATCATATTACTTACTCTTTGTGTATGAAAGAGAAAAATAAAACTGATTATGTTTTGAACCAAATCCCCTTCGAGTGTAAGATACATGATCTACCAGGGCTCTAACATTATTTTTCATTCCACTGTCGCCCCACATGCTATTTCACAATCATTGCTTACCACTCCTATGACACCTTTTACAGCTCTACCGCTGCCCTTTTATGTATAAATAAATAAAAGTTCCTAAATCATCATCCCCTTCCCTTATCCTATCGACCATCATCTTATCCAAGACTGCTCGACTTGTGTCACTTTTGACACTTGGTGCTAGCCTGTCTAGGCTGACATCATAAAACTGGGAGTGTCTACAGAATTCATGCAATTGAACAGTGTCAAATAATGACATAGGAAAAGATTAAATGGTGTTGATTTTTCCGTTCCGCCTGAAGTACTCCCCAAACCAATTCAGAGATCATGCTGATGATCCCCCCCCCCCCCCTGGCAAAAAAACCCAAATAACAAGGATTTTTTTTGTTCAGATGTAACTCTCACATGAACATAGAATACGTCGGCGAAAATGTATGAGATGCTGGAAAAGATAGAATTAAGAGCACTGAAATTTGACACCATTTTCAGTTCAATAGGTCAGCAGAATGTTCGACAAAATCTTCTGGCATTTTGAAATCAAGACTATTCAAATTAAGATTCTAAAGGCAAAGTACATTTTAAAATGTAAACAAAGGCCTTTACGGTTACTTTGACTTCATAGAATTGCAGTTTTAATCATCGAAATATAACACTAAATCAACAAAGTCATGGTCGAGAAAACGATGTATATGAATCCTTAAAATGGGATAGATATATTCTTTGACTTGCTGGCTCAAATCGCATGAAGGAAATTACCAGGTGTGAAGTTTGCACATCTAAGATGCTTTGCAGGGGCAGGAAATTTTGCATTTAAAAAAAATATTTTTTGGAACTCTATTTTTAAAAAAAAACTTTTCGCATGACTGAAGAAGGTTAGTGGATCAATTGTTGACCAATACTGGTTAGTTGGAGATCCTTAGATTATCTAATAGTACTTACTGCTCTAGGATCTTGTGGAGGAAATAATTTTGCCTGAAATTTTAAAAGAAAAATAAAAAAACATTTAGACAAGAACATCTGATGGATGTTTTCTTAGTTTTAAAAGCAGAAGTAAGAATAAGATATTTTATCTTAAGTCAACAAATCTTTTCTAAAAATCAATTAATTGAATACATTTTTAAAAATCGAACTGAATCTATAAAAAAACATTATTGAGTTTGTAAGGGTAATAAATTATCATGCCTAACTGAAAAAAAAAAAATGTACACTTGCGATTTTGATTACCGACAGCGGTAATGGCGAGACTCAAAAAGATATTTGGAAAAGACAGATGAGCTTTCAATCAAAATTTAGATTGAATAGGTCACTTGTATTATTGGTGTTACTACATGGTTGTGAAGCCTGGACAATAAATGTGGAACTAGAGAGGCGAATCAACGTGTTCGAGAGCAAGAGTTACAGGAAAATCCTACGAGTGTCATATCTGGAACACAAAACTAATAAGGAGGTTCTTGAAGATATGGAAAAGTTGGCGGGAAGACAGAACCATTGCTTGAAGTTGGTTAAAAGACGGAAACTTGCATGGATTGGACAATTGTTCAGAGCTTGTGCAAGACAGTCATGCAAGGCATGGTGGAAGGTCAAAGAAGAAGAGGAACACAAAGGAAAATGTGGCTGGATAACATCAAGGAATGGACAGGATTGACGCTGTATTAGTTGACAGAGAAAGCCAATAACCGAGATGTGTGGCACCATGTTGTGAAGGCTGCATCCTGCCCCCGATGACCATCCAGTCATGGGAATGAGTGAGAGAGTGATTTTGATTGAATTTCTACATCATCTATAATCCTATACTTTTATTTCAAAATTACAAGCTTCAAGACCATTACTAGATTTACATTTTATATAAAAGGTGAGACTTTTGTAACCAGGTTAATACAGATGAAGCAAAAATGAAATTTAAAAACATACCCTTTTTTCCATCATCCAGCCTTCAAAGAATTCTGGTTGATTGAAGAAATAAAAAAGGCTAACAGGAAAACTGACGTAAAGGGCCATCTGTGGATGGAAATTGAAATCAAATGTATTTAAATATTTACATAAATAAATATATATAAGCTTTTGAACCTCTGCATTGAAACCCTAACACCATAATATATGAATCATTACCAATCTATTATCTATATGACAGTACACTGTGGAGTATGAAGAATTTTATGTGTCTCTCATTATACATATGAGCTGCGGCTATTCGGACTCAAGTCTGAATAGTCCCCTGTGGCTATTCAGACTCAAACTCCATTGTGAATGTGCAATCAACGAGTTATTTGGAATGGTCTCATGTGACAGTAGAGTATTGTATGTGTGTCTCTTAGTTTTTCTTTTAATAAGAGCGATATCTATTTTCACCTGCTAGATCATGCTAGGTATCGCTCAGAAATGTTCGCCTGATTGGACTGATTTTCATGTTTCCGGTTGTGACCATCTATAATAATAATAATAATAATAATAATAATAATAATAATAATAATAATAATAATAATAATAATAATAATAATAATAATAATAATATGAAGAAGAAGAAGAAGAAGAAGAAGAAGAAGAAGAAGAAGAAGAAGAAGAAGAAGAAGAAGAAGAAGAAGAAGAAGAAGAAGAAGAAGAAGAAGAAGAAGAAGAAGAAGAAGAAGAAGAAGAAGAAGAAGAAGAAGAAGAAGAAGAAGAAAAAGGAGAAGAAGAAGGAGGAACAATAAGATATCATAAATGTAAATAATTTTTTAAAAATAATTAAAATATAATTATTTTGAAAACAATAAACATGAGTAATAAAAAAATAACATTGGAAAAAAAAAGGAAACCCCATTGGAGATTTCAACCCAGACCTTCCAGTTCATAGTCAAGCAGCTCAATTAACAGATTCACTTGACTTGTGGATATATCTAATCATGTCTACGTAGAAGAAATTTTAAAACATTTGAATGCCATTTTTGTTTTGTTATGTTGAAGAAGAAAAATCAATGCACAATTGTTTTTCTTTTATTAAGTGACTCTAATTTTACCAAAGTACTGGCGCGATATCCAGTGTTATGTTAGGTGTCGCTATATTAGACTGTGCCCGCAGTTTTTTGCCATTTTAAACCCCAAAATTTGCAAAAAATGAAAAATCTCAAAATTGGCCGTCAAAATGACAAAATTTTGCCACTGGTTTTATAAAATTCAAACAGGTTAAACAACATTGGTCCTTTGAAATTTCATAAATCAATATTAATAACAAGTGATATAATGTATTTAAAATTTTTTAAATTGAACATAATATCCTTTTTCTGAGTAATATAAGCATATTTTCACTAAATTTTCAGCTAGAACCAAATCTTAAAATTCGGAATCTGGAGCCAAATAAAAAAACACAAAAAACAAAACAAAAAACAAACAAAAAAACAAAACAAAACAAACAATTAAAAAAAACATGGATAGACAAAAAAAAAACAAACAAAAAAACATACTCCCCCCCGCCCCCCCTAAAAAAACAACAAATAACAACAAAAAAAAACCCAAACACCTAGATCTGTTTACACATTTTATAGTGCTTGCGACACATATTAGGTCATTTCAGCCCAACAAAAAAGGAAGATGATAGAGAAGAGTTGTAGATCCTAAGTCAAAATCACCACAAAAGAAAAAGGCAAGTCAAAGGTGACCAGTTCAACAAATAGGGAACAGTAGATTTCACGAGCAATTCACAGATGTGCCAAGTTTGACATTACCTCAAAGTTCCACCAAGGCACAAGCAAAGGATCCCACTATGAAGGATCTGCTAAAAAGTTTACAAAGTGCAATAATATTCAAGACTCATAACTATAATAGTATTTAACAGAGAGATGATTTACAAAGGGAAATGTTATCTCAAGAAAACAGGTACCCAACTAAAGATCTCTGCCCGGATCAGGGATAAAAACATTCTTAAATCAGAACAAAGACAGAGAGCAACAAGGAAAGGGAAAAAGGGAAAAAGAAATAGGGGATAAAAGACAGATCGCATGAACTCTCTGCCCACCATGAGAGGCAGAAGACCAGCCAAGACGCCCCCCCCCCCCCCCCCCCCCCCCCCCCCCACCAAAAAAAAAAAAAAAAAAAGATTCGGAACAGTCAATTTTGGAACAAGTTGGTCATCTTGCGTCTCCAATGAATTGTACTTTAATATGAGTTGGAATGGTTAGTGCCTGTGGCTTGTGGTAGACTCACTACATATTACACCAATAGTGGGAGGGGGGAGGGGCAATTGCGTACTGAAATCTAATATTAGAGTACCTATAAAAGCAAAAAAGTATAATACATTTATTTAAAAAATTAGTCTAAGACTTTTTGTGTTAGAAATAGAATTTGTAGTTAATTGCGGTCAAGGGTAAAATTTGAGTGATATTTATATTATGTTAAGTGTCGCTCTATAAAAGAGTGATACCTAGTCACTTTGATTTATTCTAATTTATTGACAAATACATAAAATTGATGCAAATGAAAATAACATTAATGGTATGAGTATGGTTACTATCAACACATAAATTAATCTATTGTCAATTGAAAGTCCCGTTAGAAATTAAAAAGAAAAGAGTTACAACACTTCATAAGAATTTTATTAACACGCCTAACAGGCAAGACGTGTCGTTGTGTGCTCTGGTGTATTTTAATTGTTTTGTGTTTTGTCTTTGTGTTTTTAAGGGTTTTACGGCGCTTGCAAAACATTTAGGTTATATCAGCGCCAGTAAAAAGGAAGAAAATGGGATGGTAAAAAGTTCTAGAATTACAATTAAAGCATCCAAGAAAAAGTAAGACAAAGGGGAACTGGGAACAAATAGGGAGCAGATGTAGATTCCAAGAGCATACCATCAATGTACTTAGTTTCACAAAGAGGAATACACTCAAATGCTTACATTATAAATTATAACAAATATAATAATACATAACAGAGAGATGATTTACAAGGAAAAAAATATCATCTCCCAAAACAATAACTATGCATTTGACTGTTTTCCTCCCAGTCAAGGACTCCGGCCAGGGTCGGGACAAAACCGAGCAATCTCACACCACGACAAAGACAGAAAGCATGTTGGATAACAGATATAAGGGGATAGAAGACACGGTAAGTACCTCCCTGCCCACTGTGGAGGTAGGGAACCCCACCCAGAATTATTTTGTGATTTCTACATATTGATACCTGGACATTTTTACTTCGTTGTACTCGTTAAAACATACTGTTTCTTATTGTATAGTTTTTATCAATTCTTAAGAAAGGACTACTGTATAATTCTGTATTTTATCATGGAAACTATAAGTTTTAAAAGATTTTTACACAGTCACTTAATGGCCACCACTCTTTTACAAACATTGTTCATCTTATTTTTAGCCGTGATTTACCACCATCATTATTTTAATAATTGTGAACACTTTTATTCAACATCTGATTTTTACAACAGGCCTCGAGGTGGTAAACGTAAACAACGTCACATTCCAGCTGTGATTTTTAACTCAAGTGATCCAATTTTTTACAATAATAGTAATAAGAACAGGCCTCAGGGAGGCAAACGGAAACAACACAACATCTCAATGGTAACAACTCGTCGTCCACCCCGCCCCCACACAAACCCCCGTCCACCACCAACACTTGTAACTGTACCGACCACAAACAGTAACACAAACATTGTTATTGGTCTTCTAAATGCACAGTCCTGCCGTAACAAAACCGAAGTATTAAACGATTTATTAACGGAGAAGAACTTCGACATACTATTTATAGTAGAGACATGGCTCTCTCTGGAGACGACCCAGTTGAAAAGGCAATGACACCCCCTGGGTACCAATTTAGATCGTATCCAAGGAAAGATCAGCGAGGGGGTGGCATTGGCGTATTTTATAAAACAAAATTATCTAAACATGTGGAATTCCTCGAAATGCGCTGCAAAACAATGGAGGCCATTTATCTTAGATTATCCCTCCAGAATATAAGATACAACTTCAACTGCATCTACCGACCGCCAGCAAACAAGAAAAACAAAATAAAATTACCTGATGTTAGGAAGGAAATCAACGAGATGCTAACTTTGCAACACACGCGTCCTGGCTATTCAATTATACTCGGCGACTTTAATTTTCACTTCGACAACGTCACAGACACCACTAAATTGCACGAGTCATTATCGGAGAACAACATGTGCCAGATCGTAACAGCGCCAACCCACTCTGCTGGTCATATTTTAGATTGGGTAATTGTAGAAAATTCAGAGTCCCAAAAAACTAACGCCATCGTCGATTATCTCCCCTTTTCGGACCACTCCCTCATTTCTTTCAATCTTGACGTTTCAAAACCATGCCAAGAAACCACCACCACATCAACCAGAAACATTAAAGGCATTAATTTGGACAATTTCAGAGGCGATTTAGAAACAAAACTTACTAAAAATTCAATGATTTCTCCAGACCAGTGGAATAGTTGTCTCATCGAAACGCTTGACAAACATGCGTCATTCCAAACAAGGACCGTCACCAACCGCAAGTATGCTCCGTGGTATACGTCGGACGTTAAAGAAGCTAAAACGAAGTGTCGGAGAGCAGAAAGACTGCTGAAAACATCAGACCTTACGATTCATCGTGAATTATTCAAGAACACATTTCGTGCCTGGAAGACAACAATAAAAAAGGCGAAGACCACGTATTTTCTTTCAAAATTCGAAACTTCTAAATCTTGCAAACAATTATTTAACATCTGCACTGATCTACTTGGACGTGTAAGATGCGCTTCATTACCATCTACAACCAATCAAAGAGACTTGCCAAACACATTTGTCAACTTTTTTAAAGACAAAATCCATAACATTTGTTCAGAACTAGATCGGCATGAACCATTTATAGATACAAATACATTCTGTGGTACCCCTTTAGACAAGTTCCAACCAGTTTCACCTAGTTTCATAAACGAGTTGATAAAAAAAGCCCCCATTAAATCCTGCGACCTTGATCCCCTACCAGCACAGCTTTCGGCCAGCTCCATCGATACATTATTACCATCCATTACATCAATCATAAATACATCCATACTGACTGGCGAAGTTCCATCGTGCTTTAAAAGTGCCCTCGTCAAACAACTTCTGAAGAAACCATCACTGGACCACAATATATTAAACAATTATCGTCCTGTATCAAATTTACCTTTTTTGTCAAAACTTTTGGAGAAGGTAGTTCTTACACAATTAACATCTCATCTTAAGAACAACAGTTTGGAACAACCCTTTCAGTCAGCCTACAAACATCAACACAGTACTGAAACGGCACTTCTTAAAATCTTTAATGACTTGTTATGTAATGCTGATGCTAACAATATCAATGTATTATGCCTTTTAGATCTTTCAGCTGCCTTTGACACCATTGACCATGACATTTTGTTAAAAAGACTAGAAAATACGTTCGGCATAAAAGGAATTGCCCTTAAATGGTTTACATCATATTTACAGGATCGATGGCAGACTGTCGTGGTGAATGGTGTTCAGTCAGAACAAGTTTTACTAAATTTTGGAGTGCCACAAGGCTCTGTTCTTGGCCCTGTCCTTTTTACTGTATATATGCAGACCCTTTCTAGTGTGATATCCAGATTCAATCTGAGTTATCATTTTTATGCAGATGATACGCAAATATATGATTCAGCACCCCTTGGTAATTTACAGTTCTTAATACAACGAATTACGAGCTGTTTTAATGAGATTAAATCTTGGATGTACCACAATAAGTTAAAATTAAATGATAGTAAAACTGAGATTTTAATGTGTGGAAGGCCGAGTATCCTTAAACAGGCAAATAAATCACCTATTACTCTCAGAAAAAGCACAATAGAATTTTCAAATAAAGCAAAAAACCTTGGCGTCATCATTGATAAAGATCTTTCCATGACAAGCCACGTGAATAACACCATACAATCTATGTACATAGAAATGAAAAAAATAAGCAAAATTCGTAATTTAATACTGAAGCATATAGCAGAACTTTTAATTAATTCCCTTGTTTTATCTAAATTGGACTATTGTAACTCCCTTTGGGCGAATTTAGCTAAAGACAAAATTAGCAAACTTCAGGTTGCTCAAAATAACGCAGCCAGGCTCATTGTACGCAATAACAAAAAATACCCGTCAGCAACTCTTCTTCTCCGTGAGTTACATTGGCTTCCTGTGGATAAAAGAGTTGCCTATAAGATTTGTACTGTTGTCTACAAATCCCTGAGCACGAACAGTCCATCCTATATTAAAGACCTTCTAAACATATATGTCCCCAATAGAAACTTGAGGTCAAGCAATGACCAATCAATCCTTGTAAAACCTAAGCCATTGCGTAAAATAAGTGAACAATCTTTTCAATTTTCGGCCCCCCATTTTTGGAACTCTCTCCCATCACACGTGAGATGCTCGGATTCGTTGACAACGTTCAAATCTCGCTTAAAGTTAAAGTTTTATCTTTTTACATAATGTTGCAATATTATTTTCATATTTTGTTGTTGTTAAATTGAATTCGTATCACGTTTCCTTCACACTTGTCTCACTGTAATATGTTTTGTTTTATATCACTGTAAAGCGCTTAGAGCCTGTGACAACGGGGTAAAGCGCTATATGAATGCCATTTATTATTTATTATTATTATAAGAACAAAAGTAACTGTGGTCTAAAGGAAAAGCTTTTTCAACAACTTTACACGATGTTCTAATAAAATAAGAACAAGATAATATATTTCTGATAGTGTTAAACAGGCAACAATCCTACAGTCACTCTGATATGGGCAAAACAGAATTTCCTCTGAAGTCTTCTTCTTCTTCTATTCAGTTCCACTCTCTGCCCACTGCCCGCACTGTGCTGCTGCCCCCCCCCCCCCCCCCCCCCCCCACTATTTTAATTATGGATAAAATAACATAAAATTAATGTAAATCAAATTACGATTTTAGTAACTATCATTAGGTTGTCTAAACCTCCTTTGTTTGAAGAGAAAGACAAAATCATAGATCAATTGGAAGTCCAGTTAGAAATAAATTAAAAAGAAAAGAGTTAAAACTGTTCAAAAGTAACAAAACAAAGTCAAGTAACGGTGGTATAAATGAAAAGCTTTTGAACATAACAGGATGTCCAAATAAAATCAGGACAAAAATAAATAATTTTAAAAATACATATTCAGATAGTGTGAGACAGGCAACAATCCTTCTACTTCTACGGTCCAAAGTGGGGTATGAGTATGAGCTGAGTCAGTGAGATGATTGTGATATGGGCAAAACTTCTGAACTCTTTATCAGTTCCACCCTTTGCCTATACTGCCCACATTGTGTCGTACTCCCCTCTGTTTGTGCACGTACAATGGAATTTGAGTCCGAATAGCCCCGGGAGACTATTCAGACTCGAGTCCGAATTGACACTTCGACTTTGAATATGAACTTTAAATTCAATCTCACTTACCCGAAACACCTCTAACTGCCAGTTCCCCATATTATACTGGATTATTTAATTATTTTATTTTTAAATTTATTAATTATGATTATTACTTATTATTTAATTATTTATTTATTTGTTTATTTATTGTTGCTTCAAATTCAGTCATCCAGTTACACAAGTAAGGAGACAACTTTCACTTTCAGAAAGTCACATAACAACGTTTTCAAACTGGTCGCAACTGTAATAATAATACTATCGATCGATCTACCCTATTAGAAAAGGAAAGTGAAAGTAGATAAGAAGGGGAAAGACGCCGTCGACCTCCTTCAGTTATTTTTGCAATTTTATCCCCATCTCGAGAGAAGAACAGTATATTTATCATCGTTTACAATGACGCAGCTGCCTCCTCCATTGTCGGCGAAAGACAAAGAGTAAGGAAATAGACGTTTAGTTCATTTTAGGGTAGTATAGGCCAGTAAACTCGGCCGCCTTATCATCATGATTATTATCAAACCACTTGTCTCCTCCCCCATCCAATTCCAATCACAACTTACTAACTCCATCCATAGTTCTTTACAATCAAACAAATCATCACCTCTCATTCTCAATTAACTGCATTAAAAGTAAATCATCATTATTATTATTTTATTATTAAATTATTATTATCACTAGCATTATTATCTAATAATAATGACAAAGATAATAATGCTAATGACTATAATAATTATAATAATAACAATAATAACTTTGAAAAAGAGTTGGGAACTTGTGGTCTATTGTGTTGTCAAAACAGGTGAAAACAACCCAGAAATAAATGATTGAGCTTTTATATAGTGCAATATTCACTAAACGGGCTCAAAGCGCTTTACAAAGGGTCCCTGATGAACAGCAACACGTAACATGTAGAACGAGACATGACGCCTGTTAGGCGATATTACAATCTTTTTTGGACAGAGACAACACTGTTAACAGCAGGTACTCATTTTATACCTGAGTACAGTGAGGGAATGAGCCTTTTCCAAGGACTCAACTATGTGCTGAGCAAGGCTTGAACCCAGGACCTTCCGATCCGAAAGCAAATGTCATACCACTAGACCACATAGCCACCAAATAGACGTCAACAGGGTCCTCTTTTATCAATCACAAACTCTGTTCTGCACATACATGCATAAATTGTCCCACTCTTCCTTGGGGAACTGCACGGTGAAACTTCCTCTCCTCCAGTACCTGCTATGGAAGCAACATACACTTGAGCATGGAAATCTCGAACAAGTCGGGACCGGGCCTTTTTGTTTGAGATTTCTGTGTTTTCAAGTTTTCCGAGTTGAGTATTTTACAAAGGATATGAGGGGGGTAAATGTGGGTGGTTTTGATATAAGTCACATTATAATGATTACTCCCCTTATTGTGAACTCGGTCAAGAGTTGAGAGTGAGACAATTCAATTTTCTTTCATGGACCATCTTTTACACAACTATGAAGCGAGTTTTACTGGTGTTGCGTTTAGTGTGTCTTGTCTTGTTCAATTACAGAAATGGAATGGCAATTCCCACTGTGTGTGCTTAACAAAAAAAAAAGCCAGCATATCGCATTGTGGATTACACACTCACACCCTCACGCTCTTCCATCTCATCCATAGCAGGCTAAAGAGAGAGGGCATTGCTCTCACACAGCATCATCTATGTAATAGATGATAATGCTCTAACCCCATCTACCCCACCCCTAATCGCTTGTATCATTTTGATACGTAACAGTTACCATCTAAGGCAATCACTGCCTTGCTAGTCTCCCGTCCCATTGGTACTGGTAAGTTTGTTTTGGCACTGGTCATGATAATGGTACGGGTACACAATAGAATGTGAGGTAACGTCGTCTAATATAAGAAGTCGATGGAGTGATGGGTGTTGTGCATAAGACCCTGGTCAAACATGCTTCGCGATTTCACCTCAGTTCAGCATGCACACACGCATAAATATGGCACACACACATACACGCGCGTAACACATTAACTGACACTTAGTGCTACAGGGAGAGTGATGGCATCTTTCGTTTCCATTCAACACAAACGAATCGCAGCTTTTTTTTTTTAATTCACTGGACGCGCAAGGGAATGTCCAGTTTGTTGGAACTTTACGTGAAATTTCCGTGTTGGCCTCAGAAATTGTTTGAGATTTTCGTGTTGCCAATACTATCAAAATAGAGAGATTAAAACACGGAATTGCACAGAGTTTGAGATTTCCATGATTTCAAGATTTCCATGCTTGAATGTATAAAGGCATAGGTGATGACAAGAGCACTGCTTTAAACATATGTGATTACCACTGCTTTAAACGTATTTGATTACTCTGTTTAGAAAATAAGGCTTATAATTGCAAAAGAAATGTGTTCTTAAGAACAAATACTCACACTAACAACTATTGTTTGCTACATCACAGAGGTTCAAGTGTAAGGATATGAAATAAATAAGCAAATATGAATCTAATAAAAAGATATATACATGTGTATAAAATCTCATTACAAATTTACAATTCAGTCAGTTGATTTAAGTTAGAAGGAAAAAGTGTCTTTTTACAATACAATTTGCAAAGATTTATTTTCTGTTCAACCAATTATCACTCTATCTTCTATTAAATACTTTTAATCAATAATTCATTTCACTGAATGCTAATATTTTACTTTAATTTCTTTTTATTTAAAGATGTGTTGCTTACACAACTTTTAAAGACCGCAAGCCTGTCATCATTGCAAGAATCGCTGATTCCCTGAATAGAAATAAAGAGCGTTTGATGGAAAGATTCAAAGGGCCTGTAAGTTCAGACATTGCCAATTGAAAAGCATTCCAGAAATTCCCTCTGACTTGCAATGATTTCTGCATTGATATCATATTAATTTTTCAAAAGTCAAATTCATTCACTTTTTTTGGTACATATATATATATATATATATATATATATATATATATATATATATATATATATATATATATATATATATATACAGTCGAGGGCAAATATATTGACAACGTCGGGACGGCGGTAAAATGTCGATATAAGTGTGATGTCGATATATCAGTCATTTAATAAAATGAAAGGGAAACAAATGAGAAAATGCAAGAAATTAAAAAGGGGAGTCACTCTTGATGATTTGGTGGCCTTTAAATGTGGCCGATTTTTAAATTTATGATGGTTCACTTTTTTTACTTTTAAAAAGTCTGTTTTTGTGGTCTGTCTAAATCCCAAGAATAATTATATGGACCCTTTCCTCAACACTGACAAATCTTCAAATCTTCAATGGCTTGCATTTGCAAAAGGCCATACGGACCCATCATTGCAAATGTTCAGTTACAGTCCAATCAAAACCGGGAACAGTCACAGATTACTTTGATGAGTAAAGACATTTATAACTATTCTTTAAGTTTCCAAGTGTTCAACATTCGCTATGTCTGGACAACCAGTCATTTATTGTTCATGGGAAAAAGCTGTGTTTGTGTGTCTGTTCTTGTAAATGGTTGTATGTATTGTGATTCATTGTATCTAAGGGCAGTGTACCTATCTGATTTGCTTTTTATGTAGTTTGGGATGATGATCGATGAGTTTGGGTTGTTGATGGTTTGTGTAAGGTAACAATACGGGATACCTTGCGCCGGTTTTTCAATGGTTTCCATTCAAGTAACTGGAGGGCGGTCGTGGCACAACTCGGGTCTCTAGATTTGCATCCCGGCTGCAAATCTTGCAGCTGCTCTTTGTACTTTTTCAATCTTGTCTATGTCATTTTTTGTGTGGGGAGTCGCACACGGCTCTGGCATTTTCTAATATTGGTCTGATAAGTGCTGTGTATGCCTGGGCTTTAATTCTTCATGGGCATTGGTTTATGTTCCTTTTCAGAAACCCTAGCATCCTACTTGCTTTTGCTGTGATATGTTCCCTATCGGTTTTCCACTTTAGTTTCTTATTGAGATGGAGTTAAGGCATTTTATGGAGTCAACATATTGTAAGAGAAAATTTGCATTGTGCAATTGTGAGTATAAGGCTCTTTCTTGTTTGATATTGACATGACATAGCAATTTGATGGATGGGACTTCATGTGCCATGTATACCACGTCTGGAGGGAATCAAGATCTTTCTGGAGTTCATGTAGTATCTGTGCTACTATCTATTGTCATGAAAAGTAGGCTATCGTCTGTGAACAGTTTAAGCCTTGTTTGTAGAGATAATTTTTTTCCAAGGTCATTTATAGATATCAAGAAGCATAAAGGCCCAAGTATTGTTCCTTGCGGTACTCCTGATAAGACATTACATTTTTCGCTTGAAATTCTGTCAATGACAACTTGTTGCATTCGATTGCAAAGCCAGTCCTTGGACCAAAGTAGAATGTTTTGCGGTTGTTGTTCCATATTCTCTGACTGACTGGTTTCATTATCCCCAATATTCTGAATTCTGCTTTGCTCAAGTTTTAACAAGGATGTCAAATAAGGAAGCGCCCTCATGAAATTTTTGTCAATGGCCTTAACCATCCCCCACTCGAGATGCGTATACCACAGCCTCTACTATAGTTACATCATGGGTCTGTCTCATTTACCAACACTCAGTTCCAGACCAGGCAGCTTACAGTCTCGCACATAGTGGGTAGTGTGGGGAGCGGTTCTCATTAGCTTATTTGTTGAAAGCTAAGTAATATTGATGTCGGGAATACCCATTACTGGTATCAGTTCCGAGAAATGCTGGCATGGCCCGGGACAAGACTTGACCACTAACATCACGGCTCTGATCAATGAACAGGATGTCATTGGACAATAATCTCACATTTCATTTCACTGTTATTTGACATCACAGCGGGATATAACTGTATTTTCATTGACTGTTGTGTTTTACTTCATTGCAAGTTATATTGACCACATACGGACTTTGATTTCATGTTGATATATCCGCTCTGCACTGTATATGACAATCTAAAGAAATCTGCTGTAGTCTTAAGTTGTTTTATTTATCTTAGAGAGATGTATTTTATTTTAGAATATTCCATTATTGTTTAATTACTAATATTTAAAAGTAAACGTGAGAAGGCATGAGTGGTATCTATGTTCAGTATTAAGTGTTTGTTAACCATTCACATTTTGGAATTTTCTGGATTGTCATTATATTATTATTTGTGATCTTTAATCAGCATTGGGATCTACAAACTGCTCTTTTTCATTATAGGATGTATTTCTTAGACTACCTTGGTATGATTTGATCTGTTCAATGTTCTCGTGTGTTGGCAAGGAATTGCCAAGGAATATAATCCATTCCCCGACACTTTGAATGACATTACAATATGCTACATAATGATGCAGAAGGAGATGATTAATCAGTTAGTTTTTGTTTTTTTTTGCTGACTGTAGAATGTTTTGCTTCTTAATTAATTGTTTCTTATAATGGATTTTAGCCTTTATTGAAAGTTTAATTTTTTGTTCCATACTTGTACAACTTAGACAGTTTTGTATTTATGTTCTTTAAATAGATAGCCTTAATTAAATGAAAGCTTACACAATCTTTATTCCTTTATCTTATTGTTACTTATGTTCTTCAACGATAGAATTGTGATGAACAACTAAAAACTGTCATTGGGGCAATGTCAATGTTACGTCATGAAATAATGACCAACAAACCAGCTGCACCATTGAAGGATGATGGGCCTGATGCTGTAGCTTGGAATGAGAACTTGGAGAGACAAGTGGAGATAAACGGAGAGCCCATGAAATGGTTTGACAGTGAATGGCTTTGGATGGAGTGTTACTTGTACCGCCGTGTCCAAGAAGCTGTTCAAATGAGGTTGGGTTTTTTTTTAAAAGATCAAGGCACAAAATTTTAAAAAATCAATCTGTTCATGCTGCTTTACCAGGAGTCCCCAGCCAACAACAATACTAATATGTAGAATGATACATTTTTACACATTTCTTTTTGACATAGACACTTTTTCAAGGCATGCACTCATTTTACAACTGAGTATAGTGAGAACATTTTAGAAAAAAAGCCTTTTCCAATGACTTTGCACTGCCTACAACGGGACTTGACTCTTTGACACACAAGGCCCTAGACGTGTGTGACATACCACAAGACAACAAGGCGACATAAACTGGAATTCAGTATGCAGTCTGGTTGAAAAAAAAAAACAACTTCGTTACATGTATTACTTCTCAATTTCTGCCATTATATACATTTTTTCAACTGATTATTTCATTGACATAAGTAGGGATACTCTTTGAGCATTTACAAGTATAATTTTGCATATTATTCTAAGTCGCAGCATTTTTGGTCTTTTGAACTACTTTATCCATTTTTGCAGGATTTGTAATAATCAGGATTCAATCTGCTGCCCAGATTTTTCGTCTGTTCCTCTCATTGGAATGGCCAAATAATTACAGAGGGTTTTTGTTCTCCTGAAGCACAATTGTTCAAGCCCAATTTTGCGGAGATAAATGCGAGAGGGAGAACTATTCAAGCAAGTTGCACACACTTTCTTATGCAGCCACACATTTCTTTCACTTCTGATTGTTTTAATCATCACCTGTTTTTATTATTTTTACAATGATCCTATCCTTTCTTTCTAAT
Organism: Berghia stephanieae; assembly: GCF_034508935.2. Classification (NCBI taxonomy): domain Eukaryota; kingdom Metazoa; phylum Mollusca; class Gastropoda; order Nudibranchia; family Aeolidiidae; genus Berghia; species Berghia stephanieae. The sequence continues at coordinate 8,076,146 of NC_088360.1, read as the reverse complement.
CCCTATGAATGTCATCCTCGTCCCATATTTGGGCGAATATCTCGTGTAGCATATCGACTGAAGTATCAATGCCTTCTTTAAAATTCTTCCATCCTTTAGTATCGATATAGATTTTCTAATCTCCGTTTTTGAGGGTTTTTCACATTTAATTGACAACATCTTTAGCTGGCGGTGTGTTTTTAAAATTGTCTGGGGCTTGTCTGTTGAGAAGTTTGGAAAAATGCTCTGCCCATCTTCTTCACCGCTCTTCTGGTGTTTTAAGTATATTTCCTTGTTTGTCTCTAATAGGCTTATTTTTTGTTGGAAATTATTAGCTAATTTCTTTGTGAAAAGGTATAAGTCTCTCTTTTCCTGCACCAATCTCTGCTTGTTTCGAAATTTCTTCATATAGTCTGTTTTTATCTTTCCTGATAAGTCCTTTTACTTCCTTATTCTTTTGGGTATATTCCTCCTGCACTTTTTATTTTGCTGCTCGTGTTTTTGGCTGTATCCTTTCGAAATACTTTATCCATTTTTCACTCAGGACATGGAACAATCTGGAGTCAGTCAGAGAGAGCAAGATGTAACCTAAACATTTGAGGGACCAGGGCCAAAAGCTATTCAAGCAAGTTGCACACATTTTCATATGCAGCCACATATTTCTTTCACTTCTGCATTATTTTAATGAGTTGATTGGAAAAGCATCATTGTGATTTTACTGTACGTCTTCATGTGTTTACTATTTCAGTTCATGCTACAAATCGTTGGATGTATTTGAAGAGCAAAAGCAAAGTGCCTATAATAGCTCATATGAATCAATTTCATCAATCATGACGTATTTATATGGATTAGTCAAAGGTGATCCCAAGTCAGTGGATGACTATAATAGCCATTTTAAGGAATTCTTGCTGGTAAGAATATATGTATATGTTTATTTACTTTTTACATTTTACCTTGTCGTCATCAAGCTTAAATCAAATGAGATCATATTCTATAAGAATAATTTTATTTTTAAACATCTTTTTAGAAGCGACTTATAATAGTGGCACCTTGTTTTTGATATTTTAATACACTTTGAATTCCAAAATATGGTAATAAAAAAATTAAAAATTATGCCTTTTGCGCCACGATATCATAAGATATCGTCGCCTAGGCATTCCACGAAGGAATATAGATAACTCATCAAACAAGATGTCTGATGTCAACAGGAATCACCCATGTTGTCCAAGTGAGGGATTGATAATCTTGCTCAAGGAAAAAAACGAAAGTGCCTGAAGCGGGGCTCGAACCCGGGTCATCCTGATCACAGTGCAATGCCTTAACCACTCGGCCACTTCACCCCCCAATATGCTAATATTGACTAAATTATGCTAAATGCAAAAAGTCGGAGTTTGTTACAAGAAGGGGGAAAAATGATTAAAAGTTGTTAAATAATGTCTTCATCTAGATGAGAATCTTGAGTAGCCAGATGGATGATCGGAATTTCAGGATTTTCCTCTATTAGCTTGATAAGTCTATATAAATTTGGTGAATGTTAGATTTGAAATATATGGATAATCCACAATTCTTGCGGAAGCTCCTGCTCAAACTATGAGGCAGAGGCAGTTACAATAGAAGCCTCACTGCGACACCTCTCTTCTGTTTTCCAACTAAACCCTTCAAAACTTCAAAACACTGTCATCTTCACAGACTCCAAATCGGTTCTCCAAGCTCTCGATTTAGATAAACTCTCCTCAACGTTCAATAGTTTAAGATCTCAACTAGATGAATTCCTTACAACACACAGAGTAGACTTATCTCTCCAGTGGATACCGGGACATTCAAATATACCAGGAAATGACAATGCAGACAGACTAGCCAGACTCGGATCAACACTTTTACAACCATCAATTCCAGTATCCTTAGACACAGCGAAACAAATAATCAAAACAAATAAGAGAGAAGAATGGATGAACAGTTGGGCAATGAGCACCACGGGTAGATGTTTTCCCATATGACCACTCCTGTAAAGACTGATTGCCTAAATAAGCTCAGAAGACACCAGCAAAGCATCATCTTTCAACTAAGAACACAACACTTACCGCTCAACAACCATTTAAGCAAAATTACAAAAGACACATCCCCTTCCTGCCCCCTATGTCAACACCCCAATGAAACAGTAACACACCACTTGCTTGAATGTCAACCTCTTGAAGACCTGAGATGCACATTCCTCCCACCAAATCCAAGCATCAGTAACACACTTTATAGTCACCTGGAACAACTACAAAAGACATCTAACTTCTACGTCATGGCACAAGACCGAAGGGCTAGAGCTCAGGTGGTCGCTGGTTCAGATAAGTAAGTAAGTAAGTAAGAAATATGGATGGTTGCTTATTGGGGGAAAAACATGAGAAAATTAGCATAAATATTTTGTAAAGTATGATAAATCTTTTCAAATGACTAAAGTTGGTTGGCAAGTCTTTGGTAGACCCTTGCTGCAACTCTTTTAACCACTCGCAAATCTGTGAATAGTGATATAGATTTATCCCTAAAAACTTGCATTGTCAAACAAGTAATGGTGAATTTGAAGCTTCAATTTAATAAACCAAGGCAAATAGTGTGGACGTTTTTGACTTTTAGTCATCAACCTTATAGACACATTGCAGTTAGCATAAAACCTATTGATGGGTGGGAGTTGATTGAATTGGTTGTTAGGTATAAAACCTTTAAAAACGCATTTTAGATTTTTTTTAAGGCAGTACCTCTGGATAGAGACATTGACCTCTGGTCCTGTTTTTTGGGGGGTTTTTTTGTTTGCTATACGTTATTAGTAATTAAAATCCCAAAAAAGCGACATACATTTTTGTAAAACCCCTGTTTAGTGACATTGATATAATAGCAATAATCAGCAGTTGACAAGAACGCTTGATACCAAAAAAAATGAAGCCTAATTTTGCGACCAACGTCTTAGCCAATAAAGACTTTTTTTCCTGTCAATGAGATGTCCGTCTAATGAAAAATGAGTTTGTCATCACTTTATTTTAATGGCTTAACCTTGGAGTATTTTTGTGGCGATTGTTACGAAAACAACAGTTTGACACCGCCTCAAATGCACAGACTTCTGGCCCCATCATCTGTGAGCAGGCAAAAATTATTGTGGACAGGCTTGGCAGATTTTCAAGCGAGCAATGGTTGGCTCAATAGAGTTAAACAGCAACATAGCTTTGTCTTTAAATGAAAGATTTGAAAAGATGTGTATGAAAAGGTACCCGACACATTTTTATCAGATCTTTATCTTATACCAATGCCTGCTCCTTAATTTGTCACTTTCTTATAGTCTTCAAAGTAGCCTGTGAAGAGTCAGTTGAACACTATTTACAATTTAAAAATGACAATACACATTGGAGAGTGAAAGTGAAAGGGATAGTGTAACTGGTAAAATCTCTATCAACAGGAAAATACATATTCCAAAATGGTTAAGACATGTTTATCACTGGTCTGTCCATCGCATCATCATTCCCACAAGTCTCCTCACACCCCCTTTTTCCACCATCTTGACAACCCTGGAATAACAACTAGTGATGATACTTTTCCGCGGATCCGCGGAAATCCGCAGTTTTCTTTCCTTTCCTCGGTTTTCCTCCTCAGATCCTCGATCCGCGGATATTTCCTTCATTTCCTCCTTTTACTTTTTTTTTTATATAATAAATCTTTAAAAAATACCTCCTTTTTAAAAAAAAAAGTATATATATAAAAAATTTCCTCCTTTTACTGGACTCTGGGCGTTTTAAAATTGTACTCAAAAGAAGTCATCCTGCCTACTTTCCTGTGGTGCAAGAATGTTCTAGGTGAGTTTTCCGTTTTTCCGAGACTTTTCCTCCTTTTTGACTTTTTGTGAGTATCATCACTGAACAACATGATTTTCTAGTCCCATGCGATGTTGTTATCCTGGGGTTCACTGTATATGGGACAAAGTTATCAAAATTCGGAGATTACTATATACAAGATATAGTGCGGCCTCTGAGATTTGAACTCCAACCTTCTGATAAAAGATAAATGACTTGCTGCTACAGGATTGGTTCGCTATTTTACAACTGTGGTTATTATAATTTTTTAAACTTCCAGATGGCATTATGGGGCAACAAATGTGATCTGTCTGTATCTGCTGGACATGACAACAATCCTACAGGAAATCCATTAGATCAGCTTGCAAGATTGATGCCTTATGTTCTAGCAGATGATGGGGACAATATCCTAAAACTGTTAAGGGACAAGCAGAAATCTTTGGGTGGTATAGGAGGTACTACATTTACTTTTGTTAGAAATAGAAATGTTTGATATCGTTAATATTTATCCATTTAGTTAAAAACAAATGCCCTTTTCCAAGGCAATATAAGTTACTGTTGCAGAGGCACCCCCATCAAGGAAAAAATAAAGCATTTGAAGTGGAGCAAAATCCCGGAAGCCTAGGTTGCAGTTCAACGCTTTAACCGCTTGGTCACTTCATCTCTGTGAGCATTTATTTATACATTGTTTCTTTCTGTAATATGTTAACAGAACTCTTGTATTCTGGCACCTCCTGTTTCAGTAGAATTATTTATCAATTAAAATGTCAACACAAACATAGATTCGTTTTTCCATTGTATCTTTTAACTTGTTATTTTCAATTAAATAATTGTTTCAATGAAAGAAATGATAAGAAAACAGCTTTTTAAAACAATACATATCTTTTGAAAGGCAAGGTAAGACCATCAGATCAAATTAAGCTAAAGTTTAAGCTAAAGTAAATTAAACATGCTTTGAATAACATTTGAAATTCTATATAAATTTAATTCCTTTATCCTTTATTTTTAACATTTCAGCTAAGATTACATATGTCCTGGACAATGCAGGTTTTGAATTTATGACCGACATGTGCCTAGCCGAATTCCTCCTTTCAAGTGGACTGGCATCCAGTATTCATTTTCATGGTAAGGCATTTCCTTGGTACGTCTCAGATGTCACAGAGGCTGATGTCACCTGGGTCTTCCAACAGATGGAAACAGTGAATAATGAAGCTATGAATGGGCTTTGTCAATTGTGGAGACGTCGTTTGCAGGATGATACCATGACATTCCAATACAACTCTTTCTGGACCCTGCCTCATAGTTTCTACAAAATGGAATCTTTGTGCCCAAATCTGTATTCAAAACTTGGTCAGACTGATTTAGCTATTTTTAAAGGCGATTTGAATTATAGAAAACTTGTATCCGATTTGAAATGGGATACAACGACAAGCTTTTCTTACGGTTTGCGAGGATTCCATCCCACTGCAGTCTGTTCCCTTCGCACTGTAAAGGCTAATACTGTTGTTGGACTCAAGCCAGGACTAGCGGAAGAAGTGCAGAAGAAAGATTCAAGTTGGATGGTATATGGAAATTGGGCAGTTATATCTCTAGATGGTTAATGTTCAAGATAAGTAGAGTTACTTTTTGGGATTGTTTAATTCTGTTATTATTATTTCTTTTTTTAATAAACATATATATTTTTAATATAATATTACATTGTTATGCAAACCAACAATAATGAAATATTGTTCACTTGTATCCTTCTGCAGGATTTTATCATATAGATATATGTTGGTTTTTAAATTATTATAATTTACGGTTTAAAGCTTAGAATCTTATCACAACATGTTGAAGGTCAACTTTGAATTCCACAAGAATTGGTCAACTGAGAGTGATTTAATAATGCAGGGCAAAGCAAAGGTCATGGTATATGAAAAATTGGTTAAAACTTGTTTTGTTCAATATAGTGGCAAATTTTCGTTTGCCTGTGATATTCCAATTTCATGAAAAAAAAAACATCATTGACAAGTTTTGTTTGTTTTGGCCTGCATCTATCTCTGTTGTGTCATGTGTGACTTTGATTTGGGCTTTTTTGTTTTTGTTTTTTTGTATAGCTTCATAAATTGTGAGCCACTGTGTCAATTTGGTATTATATTTGGTTATACAGTCCTTTCCGGATAATCGCAACACCTTGTTGAAAATGTTGCGATTAACCAAAGTTGAAATTCCTCTCTACTATTGCAATATTTTTCAAGATGCCATGTTTTTTGACAAGTTCTGTCTGTTGGTTTAGGAGATAGATTGAACTCATTGATGCTTTGATATTTTTTTTTCTGTAATGCGATATCGTTCCTCTTGTTATTGTTATGGAAAGCCATGGTTTCTCAGTCTTCATGTTTTTGTTTTTTTCAAGCTACAGTATCTTTGGTTGATTTCAGATAAAATGATGGGAAACTATTTTCACCATAACGTGTTTTAAGTCTTTATAGCAATTTTGATTTGACCACAAGTCAGTTTCATACCATATATGGTAAAATCAAACCAGTTGTTGTAACATTGTTCCTTTTACACCACAAACTAAGCAATTTGATTGAAACAAAAACCATACAGCAGTCCTGTATAGATTTTGACAAGCAAAAGCAGCTTTGATGCAGGCCGACATCTTATTCAGATTGGGTTTACTTTCACTCTTTTGTTATCAACATTTGTAAGAGTCGAAAGAGATTATATGTGATGAGCGACAATAAGCTGACCAATGCACAGTTGTCAATCCCAAAACCAAGGATATAGCTCAGTCTCTCCTTACAACTGTCATTGTCTACCTGTTGTCTGGACTATGCCCACCCTCCTCTCCTCCCAGCTAATGGTCACGGATGACTGCACAAACCCATATTGCAAAACTTCACCCTCTTTTGTCTAATTTAGTGGTGACGCACTACTGTAGCATTAAACCCCGCCCACGCTCGATTCTTCAACCTGTCATGATTTCGTCCATGATAAAATTTGACCATTAGATTTTTATTATTTCTTGAATTTGCCACATTTTGAGTTCAAAAATTTGTTGCGATTAACCGAAATTTGTTGCAATTAATCCATGACTTTTATAAAGAATTAATTCCATTTCTTGGGAATTGGTGCCATTAACCGAAAGTTGGGATTAACCGAGTTGTGATTTTTTGGAGTGGACTGTACCTGATACTGAGAATGAACTTTTATGTGTAAATTATTAAATTTTATTTAAATAGATATGCTCCAATGTGAAAAATGAATGTAGTTTTACAAACTACCTAGAACTCAAATTTGGTAATTCAAAACTTTTCACTTCATATTTAATTATTTGAATCTGGTTCACTCCATCATAATACCAAATTGAGGCTGTGGGTCACAAATATGCTCATAATGATGATTTAACACACATTTACACATGTGCCATATTTTTTTCTTTTTTTTTTTTGTACTGTGTAGTTGTAAGGCATGTTACAGATTTTGTCATTTTCTGCTCTTATTAATTTTTTTGTAAACTGCCAAAGATAGTTGTGATCGCTGTAAGAACATAGCTGTTAGTGAGTGTGAGATGACTTGCCCAAGGTCACACATACCTCTATTTTTCTACGATGCAAAGTCCATATGTCCTTGTTGTACCCATTACACCATCTGGGGACCTCTTAATTATCATTCAATATGTGCTAATAATTTTATAGTAAGAGTAATAATAATTAACACATTCTCTCTTTCTCCCTCCACTGACGTAAATCCCATTTCGATGTTTGCTCCTAATCTCTATGACACCAGTATTTCTTATTGGATTTAAAAGAACAAAACCAAAACAAAAGACAAGCTGGGACTGACAATTTATACCTCACATTACGATTTCCCACTTTGGTGTTGGGGATCAGTGGGTAGATGAAAAATACCCCAAAACAATTACATGCATTTAGTCTCTTGATCATTAGGCATCATCTCCGTTTTCTAACATTCTTTTTCTTTCGGGATATCCAGTAATTTTTCTCTTACGCACATTTACCAAAACAAAAAAAATTATGAAATGATATGCTGTGTAATTTCGATATAAATATACTCCATGTGAGGCGAGTTTTAAAGAAACTTTGAAAAGTAATAACCTGACAATCTTTATCATGAAAGATAGCTATCATTATTAATTGTAATATTGATCTAATAATAACATAAACACATTCTGTTGGTAAAATCATGCCTTTGCTGGAGGCTTGTGTAATGGACAGATATGCTTTGCTCATCGAAACCTATTCGATTAGATTGGCTTGATTTGTTTTCATGGGAGTTTTAGTTTTTATTTCCAAACCCTATTTAATTTGTTTAAGCAGTATACAATAACTAATAAACATAAAAAATTAAAAGGGTTTTATATATAATTATCATTGTACATTTTGATACTCAGACACAATGATTCCTAACTGAAGTAATATACAGTTGAGGACAGATATATCAACATCATCGGGACTGCAGTAAAATGAAGACATGATGTCGATATATCAGTCATTAAATAAAATGAAAGGGAAAAAATGAGAAAATGCGAGATATTAACAATGGAAGTTAATCATGATGATTTGGTGGCCTTAAAAGGAACAATTTTGAAATTTATGATGATTCACTTTATAGACACCTAGTGGAAGGGAACATAACCATGCCTTATAATGTAAACAATGACAGTGATTGGTAAACATAGCGAACTACACAGATTTCACTATCGATGGTATGTATCTTAGTAAAATACCCATTGTTCTACAGCTTGATCCATAGACCCAACACAGAAAACAATGTATACCTAAAAATGTATAATATGATCGAGAAAACCGTGTGTTAAGTAATCACCCAATTGCCGGTATGAAAACAAAAACACTGATCAGAGAGAGGTCTGTTTCATTAACGTTATTTTATAAACAACTACAGTGTAACTATGTTTGTCCAAGCACATTTGAAGGTGTGTCACAAATTCCATGTTCTAATTTGTCAAAAATCTACTGGTTAATCTGACTTTAAAAAGTTGGTTACTGTGGTCTGTCTCAAGGCCAATAATTGTTTTATATATGAACCGTTTCCTGTGCACTAACAAGGACGTCAAATAAATAAGCACTCTCATGAAATTGCTGTGCAAAACATAGCTACTATAGTGGTATGGCCAGAAACTGGTCCAGATGGTGCTCTATTCTCAACTGACTCCACATCGGCAACAATGGCTTTTTCTAAAACTATCGAGATTGATTACTGGTAACAGTGGCATTGACCTTGCCGGTAATATTGAGACCGAGAAGATGAGCATTGGCACTGCATATTAGAGAAATTGAGAAAGAGTTGTTTTTTTTTTATTTGGTATTTGTGGGAGGGTTATGAGGTCTGTCTCATTTACCAACACTCAGTCTCCGTTCCAGACCGGGATTTGCTGGGCAGCTTACAGTCTCACTTGTAGTGGGTGGTGCGGGGAGTGATTCTTGTTAGCCTATTTGTTGAAAGCCAAGTAATATTGATATCGGAATTCCCAATACTGGTATCAGTACAGAGAAATTCTGGCATGGCCGGGACTAGACTTGACTGCTGATATCACATTTCTGATCAATGAACGAGGTGTCATTGGACAATAATCTTACATTTTATATAACTGTTATTTGACATCACAATGGGATATCTCTGTATTTTCTTTGGCTGGTACATGCTGTGTCTTCTATCCCCCATACCCGTTTTCCAATTGTTTCCTGTCATTATCTTGGAATGAGATTTCATAGTTTTGTCCTGATCCTTGCCGGAGTTCCTTGGCTGGGAGGGAAACAGTCGAATGTATAGTTATAGTTTTGGGAGATGATATTTTTTTCCTTGTAAATCATCTCTCTGTTATGCATTGTATTATGTTTAGTTTACATATTATATTTTATGATTGGTAAACATTTGAGTGTATTCCTTTTAGTTGGGACCTGTGCTTGTGTCTGGATGAGACTTTTAGGTGATCTCAAACTAAGTACTTTGGCGGTGTGCTCTTGGAATCTACATCTGTTGCCTATTTGAACCAATTCCCCTTTGTCTTACCTTTTCTTTTGTGCTTTAATTGTAGTTCTAGAACTTTTTACTATCCCATTTTCTTCCTTTTTACTGGCGCTGATATGACCTTAATGTGTTGCAAGCGCCGTAAAACCCTTAAAAACAAACAATCTTTGGCTGGTTTGTTTTACTTCATTGCAGATTATATTGGCCGTATATAAATTGCATTCTATTTTTTTTTTTTTCAACAAATTATTGCAGGTATCAATGATTTGCATTGTCAATATAACCGTCTTGAGGTAAAATTGATGTTGATATAGGCGATCCTTATTAACTAATGTTAAATAGTGAAAAAAAAACGGGACTTTGATTTTATGTCAATCTAAGCATGCTTTCGATATAAGCATTGTCGATATATCCACTCTGCACTGTATTAAAAATAAAAGGTATACAGTTGGTGTAATGCTGATTGAATTGCTTTATATTTCATAATATCAGACTAATGATTCTAATAAAATCAAAACAGTACATCAATTTGAAAAATCCCTTAAAAATTTTGGAACACTTTCTCTACTTTGTCGTTTTCTCTGTTTGAACCAAGCAATATTGAACGCAGAATTGGTTAAAACATAAGATAAGATATACTTTATTCATCCTTGCATGGAAATTATAATTCTGTAATACAACACAATTCGGTAAGATGTAAGAAAAAATATCAAATGTTTCCAGACTTCCCATAGTGGGCAGGGAGGGAAATACTGTGTCTTCTATCCCCTTATATCTGTTTTCCAACATGCTTTCTGTCTTTGTCTTGGAATGAGATTACTTGGTTTTGTCCTGACCCTGGCCGGAGTTCTAGCTGGGAGAGAAACAGTCAAATGCCTAGTTATTGTTTTGGGAGATCATATTTTTTTCCTTGTAAATCATCACTCTATTATGTATTATATTTGTTATTTTGAATGTGTAATGTAAGCATTTGGATGTATTCCTCTTCGTTGGATTTTGTGCTCGTGTCTGGATGAGACTTATAGGTGATCTCAAACTAAGTACTTTGACAGTGTGTTCTTGGAATCTACATCTGTTTCCTATTTGAACCAATTCCCCTTTGACCTTTTCTTGGTTGCTTTAATTGTAATTGTAGAACTTTTTACTATCCCATATTCTCCCTTTTTACTGGCGCTGATATGACCTAACGGTGTTGCAAGCGCTGTAAAACCCTTAAAAACAAAAACAAATATGAAATGTAAAAAAATTAAATAAAAATTGGCAAAGAATATTAAAATTCTTAAAAGTATAGATGAATAACAAGCAGATATATGCTATGTGTCGATAATACACTTATAATAGAATTCTTGCATTACTTACTTAATCCTCTTTTGGCCTTGAGGAACATAGGGTATTCACCATTTTTTTGCGATGGGCTGCTTTTGCAGTGGCTGTATTTCAGGACAGGCCTGCTTCCTTTAATTATTTCTCCATGGTTCTTCGCCAGGTGCATTAGAATGTTTTTAATATAAATAAATAATCAATTGAGAATGAAGATACTTTATAAACTGGTAAAGGTTAAATGATGTTACTATAATAAAACGCATGCCAGATTGGGTAGATGGATGCCTTTAAAGAAACATTACTTTTTCTTGTTCAAATTTGATTGATGTGCATCACAGTTCATCAACATCTGATCACTTACATTATAAGGGGGATGAAATATGTGGTAAATATGCTTTGTTAACATCATACATGATAATGTACTGTTCCCAACATATTACGCAACTTGTATGTGATTCACATTTTTTTCTTCACCAACTGAGTGGGGATCCTGACCTCCCATAGTGGGCAGGGAGGTACATACTGTCTTCTATCACCTTATATCTATTTTCCAACATGCTTTCTGTCTTTGTCTTGGAATGAGATTACTTGGTTTTGCCCTGGCCCTGGCCGGCTTGGAGGGAGACAGTCAAATTCAAATGCATAGTTATTGTTTTGGGAGATGATATTTTTTTCCTTGTAAATCATCTCTCTGTTATGTATTATATTTGTTATTTTTAATGTATAATGTAAGCATTTGAGTGTATTCCTCTTTGTTGGATTTTGTGCTTGTGTCCAGATGAGACTTATAGGTGATCTCAAACTAAATACATTGGTGGTATGCTCTTGGAATCTACATGTGATCCCTATTTGTTCCCAGTTCCTCTTTGTCTTACTTTCTCTTGTGTGCTTTAATTGTAATTCTAGAACTTTTTACTATCCCATTTTCTTCCTTTTTACTGGCGATGATATAACCTAAATGTGTTGCAAGCGCTGTTCAAACCTTAAAAACAAAAACAAAACAACATTCTTCACCAATCCATAAAGGAAAAAAAAAATATTAAAGTTGATGGTTATTTAAAAACGAAAATGCCTACTATAAATAATATCTACATATTTTATTACTTCTTATACCTTAACGCATTTCTATAATTTTGAAAAAAGGATCACTTTCCTTAACATACTTTACATCTTACTTTAAAGTTAAGTTTGTCATAATTCAAATTTTGTCATACTACGTGTGTATGTGTGTGTATATATATAATATATATATATATTTAAATTAAAAATCTGTGGTTGAATAAAGGTCAATATACCTAAGCAGCATGCAATGATTTTTTGTTTGTTTTTGTTGTTCAGGGGTTTTATATCCTCCTAAATCTGTTATTTTGTTCCTGACCTCCCATAGTGGGCAGGGAGGTACATACTGTGTCTTCTATCTGTCTGTTTTCCAACATGCTTTCTGTCTGTCTTGGAATGAGATTACTTGGTTTTGTCCTGGCCCTGGCTGGATACCCTAGCTGGGAGGGAAACAGTCAAATGTATAGTTTTGGGAGAGGATATTTTTTTCCTTGTAAATCATCTCCCTGTTATGCACTGTATTGTTTTGTTTACATATTACATATGATTTTTAAACATTTGAGTGTATCCCTCTTAGTTGGAACCTGGGCTCGAGTGTGGATGAGACTTTTAGGTGATCTCAAACTAAGTACTTTGCTAGTGTGCTCTTGGAATCTACATCTGTTTCCTATTTGAACAAATTCCCCTTTGTCTTACCTTTTCTTGGGTACTTTAATTGTAATTCTAGAACTTTTGACTTTCCCATTTTCTTCCTTTTTACTGGCGCTGATATGACCTTAATGTGTTGCAAGCGCCGTAAAACTCTTAAAAACATATTTTCACGTGGTTTTGGTCTCAAACGCGCTATCTTTTTTCGGTGAAAAGTAATCAGACGCCCTGGGTGGGGATCCTGACCTCCCATAGCGGGCAGGGGGTCCATACTGTGTCTTCTATCCCCCTATGTCTGTTTTCCAACATGCTTTCTGTCTTTGTCTTGGAATGAGATTACTTGGTTTTGTCCTGGTCCTGGCCGGATACCCTGGCTGTAGGGAAACAGTCAAATGTATAGGGAGATATTTTTTTTCCTTGTCATCTCTCTGTTATGCATTGTATTATGTTTTCTTTATATTATATACGATTTTTAAAACATTTGAGTGTATTCCTCTTAGTGGGGACCTGTGCTCGTGTCTGGATGAGATTTTAGGTGATCTCAAACTAAGTACTTTGATAGTGTGCTTTTGGAATCTACACCCGTTTCCTATTTGAACCAATTCCCCTTTGTCTTACCTTTTCTTGGGTGCTTTGTCACTCTAGAGCTTTTTACTATCCCATTTTCTTCCTTTTTACTGGCGCTGATATGACCTAAATGTGTTGCAAGCGCCGTAAAATCCTTAAAAACAAACAAACTATCAGATGCTAGTTTGCAAAAGAATCTTGTGAGATATTTTCCCCTTGTAAATTATATCTATGTCTATTGGAAATTGTGTGTATTATTATTAGTAAAATCATTTTCCCTTTCTTTCATCATATTTTACACTACCAAACACACCTGGGTGAGGTCACGCTGTCTTCTATCCCTGTGTATCTGTTTCACAAGTTGCTTTCTGTCTTTGTCTTGGAATGGGATTACTTAGTTTTGTTCTAACCCTGGCTGGAGTCCTTGACTATTTCAGGTGGTCACCAAAAAAACGCGCTGCCATTATTTATTTCTATTTTTAAAAGTTATAAAGCTATCTTTTTCAAATTTTTATTACTAGCAAAATAATTGAATTAACGGTTTTTTAATAATATAAAAATACCCATATAAAAAATCTTTTAACACCACCTAAAAATTTCGATTTTGAAAAGATGATGCCACTTATTGTGCCATTGCGCGTTTTATTTTTTAAAGAAGACACTTGTTGCTATGCCTGAGATACTCTATGCTGATAATTACAAAACTATTGGAAGAAAATCTTTTGTCAGACTGTGAACACCTTTACCCAGGAAGGATTTCATTTTTCAACAAGATGGTGTTACATAGGAGCAAAAGAACACAAGGTTTTTTTCGAAGTACGAATATTTATTTCATAGAGAACAACTGGCTGCCTCAATCACCCGGCATGAATCCAATGGATTACGGAATTTGGAATTCTTTGACCGAGAGTGAACAAAGATCTGCATTCACAGAAGAAATCTTGAGAGGGAGAGATAACCATTGAGGAAATTCGGAAGTGCATTTCAAGTCGGAAAAAGAGACTATGCTGTATTTGTCATTAAAGGGGACAGTAGTGCTATTGATCACTTAAAGTGCTGTGTAATCGTTTGACCAAAAAGCAAAAGTCTGTCTATTTAAATTATGACGTCCATCATACTTTTGTGAACATAGGAGGATAATTTAATATACATCAGAAAATAACCCCCCCAAAAAATATATTTTTTTAGAAGTAGTTACGATAGAGATAATTTTTTTAATGTACATTTTTGGTCTCTGCCTTGAACTGAATGTCATACTGCTCTCAATCTGAATCATTGGCGATCAAAAAGAAAGGATATTATTATGACTCCTGTATATATATATATATATATATATATTTTTTTTTTTTTTTTTTTTTAAAACATGAAATAAACGACATTTCAGCCATTGGCCTTTGCCACTTTCTCTCACTTATAAAAAGTCCACACCAAATTTCATTCAGAACACAATGCCAGCGTTTCAAATTAATGTTATTGTTATGATTGTCGCTAAATCAGTACAATAGTATTAAGTTTAAATCCAGAAACCAAGGTGTTTTTTTTTGGTATTGTTTTGGTCTGAACCATCTTTTAACTCATCATAATTGGCTTTATTAGATTTTCTTGTGGTATGATACTTGCATCAAGCTGGTAGGCATTGGGTTTAAGTCAGTCTTTGAGCGTAGCATAGTTGAATCCTTGGAAAAGGCTCTTTACTCACATTCTCGCACTGTACTCAGGTGCAAAATGAGTATCTGGGACTTAACAGCGTTGTCTTTGTCAGACAAAGATGTAATATCACCTATCATACGTTATGTCTCCTCCTCCATATAATTGCTGCTGTTGGCTAGAGACCCCTTGTTAAGTGCAATTTTCGTGAATATTGCGCTATATAAATGCGCAAGTTTTTATTATTAATGGTAAAATTATCAGCAAAAGCCCTTATATTTTGGGCATCATGAACTTAAGCCAAGAGTCATTCTATATCTTTATTCAATCTATGAGCAAAAAAGAAAAAAAGAGAATAATTGTTAAAAGCAATGAAGACAATGACATGAATATGGAATGCCATCAAAGGTGAATAAAGAAATATGAGTTATCCGTTCAATTTTAATTTTAACTATAAAAATGTATGAATTGAAGAAAATAACTTGCCACAGTAACGTCAATTGGGGAAACTTTGCCTCTTGAATTTTGGACCAAAGAGAGATTGTTTAGTTTTGTGGCAATTCTTCCCTTTAATAAAAATTTGAGTCTTTTAACTGGCACAATAACTGCAACAAAGCTGAGATTATTCAAAATGCCCCAAATTCACATAGGCAAAGTATCCCCCTGAGGCAAAGTTACCCCAGTTGACGGTATTTTGATTTTAATACAATGAAACCTCGTGATACTGCCTCTTGCTACTTATCTAGTTTATCTTAATGACTTGTACGAATTGTATTAAATTCACAATAAATCAATTTTATATTCTGTCAGTTTTGTCCTCCCAAAAAATGGTTCCAAAATGGCAGTATTACAAGGTTTTACTGTAAATTTGTGAACAAGCAAAGAGATGTATCAAAAACACTTAATGTTCACATCGTGCACAAAATACAATCGCCACTTCTCAGATAAGATGACATAAATTATTCGGGAAAAAAAGAAATAATGACTTAAGTCCCAGTTTCAATTAAAAATCTGCTATCTTCCACAAATGTTAACTAATTACATTAAAATATTATAGTGAATTGAATATCAAATAGGGATCAGCCAGCTACCATAAATTTACCATAGGAATGTTCTTTATCATTTGAAGTATTGAAATCATACATTTTTGTTGCATAGATAAAAATAAGAGTTGTAGTGTCGTACAGTAATGATGTCTTTGCCTTGTAACCCTGAGGAATCAAAGTCTCATCTCATCGTCATGCTATGTGACCTTGAGTTGGTCACTTGGTCATGGCACATTAGATTTGTTTTTTACTCAAAGAAAAATTTCCTCATTGAAATGAAAAAACTACACTTGTATTTTTAAAAAAAGATTATGATTTTATATCATACTTAAAATAAACAACAAAATATACATCTATTTTGACTTTTATCTAAATTTTTAAGCAAAACACATAATTCTTCTCATTATAAAAAAAAGAGGATTTTTCTTTTCTTTTCATTTCAAATCTAACCAAGTCTCCTACTTTATGTAATTTTCAGTGACTGGCATTACATACAGTAGGAGACTAACAGAAAAATGTATTAATTTAATGTTAAACTTTTTCATTTTCTAACAGATAATTGTATATTTTCATCTGTAAATTCCTCGATGCTTCTGTATTCAATGACCTGGTAAGAGGAAAGATAAAGAAAAATTATGATAACACTCAATGTAAGCTCATAAAAATTTTTTTAAAAGAGTGACAGCTTCAACCAGTGAAAGTCCAAAAATAGTTGTTTTTCTATAATTATATCATAGATTGGAGGCGAAGTGGCTGAGTGGTTAAGTCAATGCACAATGACCCAGAAGGTCCTGGGTTCGAGCCCAGCTTCAGGCACTTTCGTTTTTTTCTTTGAGCAAGATTATTAACCTCCAATTTGCTCACTTGGACAACATGGATGATTCCTGTTGACATCAGACATCTTGTTTGATGAATTATCTATATTCCTTCGTGGAATGCCTTGGCGATGATATCTTATGATTTTGCGGCGGAAGGACATAATTTTAAAAAAATATTTATCATAGATAGCACAGAAGACCCTCTTACTCAATTTCATGACACAACAAATAAGTAAAATACAGTGGAACCTCCCGATTACGACACCTCCGAATAGTGACAACCTCCTGATAACGACATTGGCCCGTGGTCCCGATTTTTTTTCTATTTAAGATCAGTAAAAAAAAGCCTCCAAATAACGACGCAGTTTTTGATAAAACCTCAGAATAACGACATCATTTTGGCGATTTTCGGCAGTTTTCGTAGATATCTGATATTAAAAATACAGAGTATGAGTACTCAAAGTTTATAAAAACGATTCCTGCTTGAACCAATGATAACGCAGCTTTTGAAACCAATGAGAACGCAGCTTTTTTTGACGAATCTTGGCTGATATGCATTAATAAAAACCAAGGTATAAATGTAAGTGTAAGCAAGTAAACACAAAATCTTGGAAAATGTGATATTATGTGGTGATAGAAGTAGTAGTAGTAGTAGTAGTAGTAGTAGTAGTAGTAGTAGTAGTAGTAGTAGTAGTAGCAGAAGTAGTAGTAGTAATAATAATAATAATAATAATAATAGTAGTATAGTAGTATAATAGTAGTAGTAGTAGTAGTGGTAGTAGTTGTGCTTTTGTGGGAGGAGGTGGAATTTTATCTAACTCGCGGCGTCCGAATTACCTGTTTTTTGTTTGTTTTAAAGGGTTTTACAGCGCCTGTGACACATCTATGTCATATCAGCGCCAGTAAAAAGGAAGAAAATTGGATAGTAAAAAAACATTCTAGATTTACAATTGAAATGAGATAAGAAAAAGTAAGACAAAGGGGAATTGTTTAAATAGGGAACAGATGTAGATTCCAGGAGCACACTATCAGTTTACTCAGTTCAGATCACCTAAAATTCTCATCCAGACACACGCACAAGAACCCTCTAAGAGGAATACACTACAATGTTTTGTTTGTTTTGTCAATGTTAATAAAAACTGGTCCCGCGGGCCTTACCACGCCCACTTTGTCGCCATCTTGGAAACCTCTAAATAACGATTCCTCCGGATAACGACATAAAAACTCGGTCCCGTGGCATGTCGTTATCGGGAGGTTCCACTGTAGTCATATGAGCAAGATTTACATATACATATATACTTGCACAGTTAATCTTAAAAGACAAAATTTTTCATCTAAAGTTATGCATACCAATTTAAGATTGGTTTCTGTGACTGTGACTGTATATTATTTTTAATCAAATACATAATTTATGATATATGGAGAGGTACTATGCACAAATAAAATCACAGTTAAGAGGTCCCATAAAATGAAGCTTAGTTGAAGAACTAAGAAGTACAATGTAAGAAAAATAGGCTTTGAATTGTGCTGAACTCAGATGTTTGCTTCGCTGACTTGAATCATTTACCTGAATTTGCTCCCATCACAAACTAATTCAATATATAATTAAATTTTTTGCTGAATTTGGTTTCTTGTCTTACTTACCTTCTACTCGAGATCTTGGATAAGATTGGAGATGCCATGAAGCACCATCCCTCTCTGATTGGGTTTTATATAACTACAGTTAAACTGTTAAGTGAACCTTTTAACCATAATGTGCATGTCTTCCTTTTATAAGAGAAAGGGGGCTATCGAACCATGTGTTAACTAAGTCATGTTTTATACAGTTAATCAACAGCAGGTTTTGCTATTCACACTAAGGCATGTTTTGTTTTTGATTGGGATCTTTAAGAAATTATTGAGAAACCTCTGAGTTTGGTCATCTAAGACTAGCAAATGTCTTACATTGCTTTTAGGATCCCATTGTAGTTTTTTTAAAATTCCCTTGTCATATTTTCAGCAGTCGTTGACTTAATAATTTTAATGATTCTATCATCTCCCTTTTACTAAGCAGTAATACAAACTTAAAGTTTCACAAGTGCCCTTTACCCTCTGAAAACAAACAAACATGTACTTCATGTGGGGGAAGTGTGGCTCAGCGGTACAGTCCTGGCTTTGTACCAAAAGGTACTGAGGTCGATCACCCACCACTGCGCTGTGTGGCCTTGAACAAGTCACCTCGCCCTAGCTCAATTTGTGGCGCTGCACTGCGGCTGACGCCTGGGTTATTCCACCAAGGGAATAGACCCTCGAAACAAATTTCCCCTATCTTCTAATCTTTTAAAATTTACTCAAAATGATCAATCATACCTTGGTAAAGCCTCCTGCTGTAACCAATTTACCTTTTGATCCAGCATACAGCATTTGAAGCTCAGGATTGCAACCTGTGTTAAGAAGAAAAAAAAATCGATTCCCTGGTATTTATTGCATATTACATTGTGTGATAGGCCAAGAGGGATGATGCCTTATCTTGTAACTACTTGAAGGAATAAAGTGTGTGATCAGTGCCCTTCCATGGTAACAACAGTTAACAAACTCTGGCCCTGACAACGAGCCTTTGAGTAAGGCAATTTAAGCATATTATCTCATTCGACTTACTTATGAATGAGTATTTAGCATATGCAGTCAGAAATTGTGACAATGGTAATTTTAAAAAGTACATCTTACAAAACAACTTGTACTATTAGCAATGAAAGTTTGGCTCCATACAGGAAAATTCATTAAATATATTAAAGTGCATTTAGCATGCTGATACTATAAAAATGCTCTTGATTTACTTCACAACTAGCTGTACCAACAAAAGTAATTTTCAAAAGTAATAAGAAATAGGACAGCAAAACATGGTTCCATTTTGGCTAGTGTAAAATATATCCATTTTGTACATTGTGTTATTATGTCATGAAAAACACTTCATCTTGCATTTTTCGTACAATGGAGTTTAAAACAATATTTAAAATATTATATCAAAAGAAAGTGCTAAGCAACAATTTGAGATGATGTAATATAAAGCAGAAATTTTAAAGATGAAAGATTTCCTGAAACTAGGGCAGAATTAAACAGATGAAATTTTCTTTAAGAGTAAGAGATAATAATGATATCTAATGTAGAATGACTATAATGATTAAAAATTGACAAAAAAATGTTTTAATCATTATCATGTCTTAAAGAAAATATATATAATATTTTAAGTATAATTTTGTTCAACTTCTACAATATTGTTTCGAGCATTTACTCTCTTCAGGAAGTGAAAGTGAAAGTAGATTGTTGTGATTAATTTTTATTTCCGGTTGTCATATCGCGTCTTTGGCTTGGTGGTTATGGTGGTTCATAATTGCATAAAAAGTGTTTGTTTCTATGTCTGCATGAAGATGTCAGTTTGTTTCTTTTATTGACTGTTGCCATGTTCGGTTTTGTGATGATGTAGAATTTGTCTTCCAAGCAGAGGTTGCAAATTTTAAATGAGGGGGTGTACGACTGTACTCTGGAGATGGTTTTCCATGTAATGCTGTGTTGTATGTAGTTTGTGTATGTTTTTGAAGGAAGACTTGTGCAGGTTGTATCTGGTTTAGAATGAACACTCTGCCAAGCCTATATATGTTTCTTATTTTGATGTATCTGATCTTGGGCTTGGTAGAAAACGTTTTGTGTCAGGCAATTGCCATTTCGTGGGCATGTTACCTGGATCCTGCAGTTATATTTTTTCTGCCAGGTGTCAGGTTGCTGTTGGGTTGTTCTGGCTGTGATAGTTTTCGTTTGTTGGAGAAAATGTTTTGTATGTTTGGTATGTGGATGTATTCTATTTTGATGGTGTTTTTGTTTGTGATGGGGAATAGGATGTGACTTGTGGGAAGCATTTTTGTAGCAGATTGAAGAACTTATTACTGATGGAGGTTGTCACATTCTTGCTGTAGGGTGGGTTGAACCACGTGTTCTATTTAGTTTTCTTTGACATTGTTTTTTTTTTTATTGGAGTGGCTATGGTGTTTTCTTCATATTTTAGCTTATAGCCACTTTTTTTTTGTAGTTCATCTGTGTATGGTGGAGTTGCTTAGTTAAATATGTGGTTGTTTGTTGAGTTGTTAGATAGTCAATTGTTTTTGGTCTCTGGAATGTTGTTTATTATAGATGGCGGGTGGTTGCTAAGTCTATGGATGTACAATGGGATGATGTTAGGTTTTAGAAATATTTGGTAGATGCCATTGACGTTGATCAGATTGATAGTTATGTCAAGGAAATTTAATGTCTTCTTGTTTGCTTCGATTGTAATTTTAAGATTGTTGTCCTGGAAGATTTTACATATTTTTTAATTTATATTTTCAGTCTCTCTTTGTCTTTTATTGCACAATACAAGCCCATCATCTCTGAATAGTCCTATCTTTATGTCAAGATGTTGTAGTTGGGGAAGTAGGTATAGTCCGACAAGCATGCATGTTTCTGCTCCATTGTAGCTTCCCATGGTGACATCAACGTTCATGAATTTTTGTTGTCGATGCTACTCCATTGTTATGTAATGATGCTCTTCGAGTGCAGGATAATATGGGTTTCCTCTTCGGTGATGTTGACAAAAGTGTTCAGGAATTGTAGTGCTTTAAGAAGTAGGGTTTTGGTAACCGAATGGTAGAAATTATAGATGTCAAAGACGACTGACTGTGTTTTGTTAATGCTTGTTTTCTATGTTCCTTTACCAATTGATAACTTCCTTGGTGTTTTTCCATTGATTGAATTCAGTTTCCTTGATGATTTTGGTGTTGATTATGTCTAAGATCTGATTGCTTATTTTTCTGATTTGTGATTTGCATGGGTTTTCGAGTTGGCATTGGACATTGTTGCGAAAGTTGGGTTAGTGGTCTTAATACTTAATAGTGATGAAGGCATTTGATTTTGCTGTGGTGTCTATTGTCACTTAGTGGTAGATTTTTGGCGATGCTTTTGTCTTCTGCTGTAGTGTCAAGTGTCGTAGATGGTGTTTGTTTCCTGTACTCTGCTTGGATGTTTTTGTCAAGTAAATTAATGTAATCCTTAGGGAGCAGTTTGTAGAAATTTGTGGTTTTGTCATATATATATTATAAAAATAAAACCATGAAATAATAGTACTCAACTTTTTGATAAAAGGAGCTATCTATAAACTATTTCAAGTATAAGTATGATCAACTTCTACAATATTGTTTACAGTACAATATAATGTTGCAAATAAAAGTCTATGTCATTTGAAAGTTTTGTTTGTGTCTATTAAAATTTAAATGTTTTTCTTGTATAACGTATGCTTTACCCTAAATCTTTTAAGGCGCTCTGTTTTTGCTTTTTCTCCCAGTTATTGTATTATAAGAGATGAGGGAAATATGTACAGAAATCTCTTTTCACCTTGTGGAGAGAGAAAAACAAATGCCAACGGATAAGACAGACGTCCATCATCATGTTTCAAAGGGTAACAGATGGCTACATATCTTGGCTGCTGAGGTGGAATTTCATTAACAATTTCCTCAATTGTCGTATCCTAAAATCAGAGATAAATATAAAAATAATTCACAATCATTCTTTTATTTAAAGGAAATTATTCTTTATGATTTCTACAATCAAGCAGTTTCATCTTTTAAATAAACTGCCATTGTTAGTGCAATGCACCTTGAATGAAAAATTTATATTTTAAATTTGTCCACATTTTTAAAAAAATTTAAATTATAAAAAAAATTAAAGAGATTATTATCTACTAAGACAAATCTTTACCTCCCACTCTTCTTCCACATCAATTAGTAGCTTGGCCTTTTGAATTTTCACTGGGAGGAAAAAAAGGTAAGAAAGAATATTTTAAAATGTAAAAAGTCTCGCCAATTAATTTGAAATTTAAAGATAAAAATCGGTTATAAATTCAATTAGTTTGAAAATACTCAATCACAATAAGTGACATTGTGCCATAGGTGTAGAATAATGAGTAAAGAAGCTTGTGGTTGTTATTTGTTTGTTTTTTGATTCAATGCACCTATCTTTTATCCTCTATTTCTGTGAACTGGTTCCGACTGGTGCAGAGTACAGCTATGAAGCACAAAGTAAACTTGTCATGTACTTTTGCAAGGGAGTTAAGAATAGAAAAGTGAGGTGTAAACCATACACTACTTGCAAAGCATTTTGATAATTTCTGTTAAACCAGTTTGTCAATCCTTTGTATAAAAAAATTATGTACTTTACATGTTTAGATCCTTTATTTTCTTATATTTTTGTAATTTTAAAGTATTTGTAAGAAAATTGAGTGTGCTTATAAGCCGAGTCCCTATCAGTAATTAAGGGGAAAATTTATATATCGTATGGTAAAATTTCTGTTTCATGCTTATTGTTGGATCATGCTTATAAATGGAGACCACTGTATTATTATTATTATTATTATTATTATTATTTATTATTATTATTATTATTATTATTATTATTAATTATTATTATTATTATTATATTATTATTATTATTATTATTATTATTATTATTATTATTATTATTATTATTATTATTATTATTATTATTATTATTATTATTATTATTATTATTATTATTATTATTATTATTATTATTATTATTATTATATTATTATTATTATTATTATTATTATTGTTATTATTATTATTATTAATGAATTGATTAATTAACTAATTAATTAATTAATTAATTATGCTCTTCCACCACAACATCATAAGGTATTGTCGCCTAGGCATTCCAAGAAGGAATAAAGATAATTCATCAAACAAGATGTCTGATGTCAACATGAATTACCCATGTTGTCCAAGTGAGCAAATTGGGTGATAATAATCTTACCCAAGGAAAAAAATGAATGTGCCTGAAGCGGGGATCGAACCCAGGACCTTCCAGGTCACAGTGTAATGCCTTAACCACTCGGCCACTTTGGCTGATATTATTATTATTATTATTATTATTATTATTATTATTATTATTATTATTATTATTATTATTATTATTATTATTATTATTATTATTATTATTATTATCATTATTATTATTATTATTATTATTATTATCATCATCATTGTTACGTGTTGTCATCATAATATAAGTTGGTTACAACAATAAGTTAATAAGGTTTGTTAAAGGTCAAAGCGTAAATAGTATTTTAAATATAATAAATGAACAAGGATGTATTCAGGTTAAGATGGGTACTTACATAAAACAGTGCATACATGATATCTAAACGAGAGTAGGAACACAACTGGCTTTAGGCTAATACTACTAGATATAATATAGGCTGACAGGATGCAAAGGAGAGAGAAGGGTACAATACATTCCATTGTTAGGTGTGACAGAGATAAGTACTGGGGAGAACGGTCATGATTAATTACTTATATAGAGAAGTTGGATAGGTACTACAAGGGTAGTGCTACAAGTGTATACGCACATAACAATCATCATTATTATTACTATTATTATTATCATTATTATTATTATTATTATTATATTATTATTATTATTATTATTATTATTATTATTATTATTATTATTATCAACATTATTGTTGTTGTTATTCTTGTTGTTGATGTCATTATTATTATAAAATAATTACTGAATTGAAATAATACTGAAATAATTAATCAGTCTCTGCAAACTGGTATCGTTCCCTCTTGTTTTAAGGCAGCTCTGATACCCCACTTTTAAACAAACCCTCTTTAGACCAAAATGATTTTTAAAACTACAGATATGTATCAAACCTTCACTTTATTTTTAAAATCATGGAAAAAGCAGTTCTTCACCAATTAAATTTGCATTTAAAAGTGTATTATCTATATGAGCCATTCCAATCAGCTTATCTGTCATCTGCATTTTTTGCCAAATTGGGACCTAAAATTTGCCAAAAGTTGCCAAAAACAACCCCCAAAATTTGCCAAGAAATTTGCCCAAAAAATTTGCTGAGGAGAACTAAGCGTTTCAGTAAAAATTAACAAAAATATATATAAAAGACAATTTATTACATTTAAGGAGGCTACATTTATTAATTTACACAATAGCGTTGTTACAAAGATTTTAAAGGATCATTATCCGTAGAGAGTAGCTTCCCTTGGTTTGGGCCCAGGCAAAGCTGCAACATTTCTCAAGTTTCGCACTTTTTTTTTCATTATTTTGTTTTCGCTTCTTTTTTTTGCCCAAAATTTGCCACGCGATTTGCCAATTTTCCCAAAATTTGCCACGATTTGCCAATTTTGGGAAATTTGCCAAAATTTGCGGATCGCCCTGATATTTGCGGCTGCAAAAAATGCAGATGACAGGCTTATAGGGAAAACCATAGAACATAGACTGCACTGTTAAGGGTGGTAAATGATTTGAGTTTAATTGCTGACAAAAATGAGGTGGACATTTTATGTATGTTGGACTTATCGACTGCATTTGACACGATTGACCACAACATTCTGTTGAATCGACTCAAACGTCTTTTTGGTATCCAGGGATATGCACTGAAATGAATCTTATATAACGAATCGTCGACAGACTGTTGTGATTAAAAATGTCAAATAATCTGATCATCCTCTGAAAATTTGGTGTGCCACAGGGATCAGTACTGGGTCCAGTTCTTTTTACAGTGTACATGAAACCCCTTGGATCAATTAATTTCTGATTTTAATCTAAATTACCAATTTTATGCAGATGATAGTCAAATCTTTAAATCAGCAACTTACGACGATGTACATATTTTAATTGAACATTTCCAATCTTGCTTTGTTAAATTAAAAACTTGGATGGAACTGAATAGACTAAAACTTTACGATAGTAAGACTGAAATAATATTTATTGCTAGGCCAGCAATCCTTAAAAATGTAGAGTGTGAATCAATCGTTTCAGGAAATAGTGTAATTGAAACTGCTAAGGTTGGTCAAAGTTTAGGTGTAGTTATTGATTCAGATTTGTCTTTTACCAGCCAATTACAGTGCAGCCCCGATGTAACGACATCCGTTATAGCGATATTCCCTGTATAACGACATGGTACTCAGGTCCCATTTTATTTTACTATATATCATTAGTAATAAAAAACCCTCTATAGCAACGTACATTTCAGCAAAACCCCTGTATAACGACATTTCTGGTCCGACAAACCTTGAAGGTGTTTGTCTACCATGAAATTGTTCGTAACTATTACAAGTGGTATATTCCATTCTATGTATGTTGTCTACTCGTAATAAGCCCAGAGCTAGTTCTTATTGTAGCCAATGAAAACGCTTCTTTTTCAGCCAATCAATAGTCACATTTGTACAACACCGCAGCCAATCAGAAGGCTCGCATTTCACCCAATGAATGCCTGTGACAGGTCAACACTGGACTGTTTATAAATCCTTTGTCCACTCTCCATTCATTGCCGGTCCCAAGCCCGGATAAACTACAGAGGGAAAATGAAAAAGTATACATTCACTACACAAGACCCAAAACACCTCCTGATATACACACATAGGAAACCTCTCTGTAACGACATCCCTCTATAACGACACGTTTTCCCGGTCCCGACGATGTCGTTATATCGAGGTTGCACTGTAAATCATATCGTTAGTTTATGAATGTGGAAATTAGAAGAATACGTAGTGTTAGATATCTCATTACAAGAGACATCTCTGCCTTGTCAGTTAATTCTCTAATACTGTCAAAGCTACATTATTGCAATTCTCTCCTCTCATCCTTAAATAAAGTCAAAATAAAATCCCTTTAGGTAGTCCAGAACAATGCTGCCAGGCTTATATATTAGAAAGAGGAGAAATCAATCTGCATCGGGTTTGCTAAGAGAACTCCACTGGCTTCCCGTTGAGAAACGTATAGAATATAAAATCTGTACTATTGTTTTTAAATCACTGCACTCTGATTGTCCTGGATATATTAATGACAAGCTTAAATTCTACACCTCAGCCAGAAATCTGAGATCAAAGTCTGATAATCACATACTTGTGAAGCCAAAATTGGCGAGCATCTGTTTGAATATTCGGCACCCCTTATCTGGAACTCCCTTCCAAGATATATTAGAGACATTAATGATGCAGAATTCTTTAAAAAATACCTTAAAACGTTTCTTTTTAATATGCAGCACTGTAGAATTATATTGATTTGTTTCATATTGCATTTTTGAGTGAAAGTAGCAACGTGAGTGTTAAGCGCGTTGAGCTTGTTGATATACGGGATAAGGTGCTATATAAAAACGATATTACTATTATCATTATTATTATTATTATTATTATTATTATTATTATTATTATTATTATTATTATTATTATATTATTATTATTATTATTATTATTATTATTATTATTATCATCATTATTATTATTGTAGAGAGAACATTTCAAAAAGCAAACCTACACCTATTATTGTTGTCATTAGTGTTTCATTGTACTATGAATTTTGTACATTTATGAATCATGCGATCATGACCAATTTTCAACTACCTGTGTTCTATGATTATGTATGAGACAGTATTTTTCGATTTTACATTGGTGTATTGATATGTTTTTCCTTATATTCAGAGTTGTGTGGAACTGTCTCTGAATGATACAATGCAAGCTATATGAGATTCTGCAATTATAAACTATTGTACAAGGCTAATAAAAGGATAATTCCTATATTAAGCCTTTAGTAAGATAAGATAAGTGTGCGATGGAGGTGAATGTTAGGATAAGAAGCACGAGAAATGTATGTGATGTCACTGCTTTAAAATCATAAGAACAAATACACACTTTCTTCATAAATGAAACCAATACCTTAAACAATCATAACCATTTTACTTACTCAATACTGCACCCAATGTTTTTTCCTTTCTGAATCTGAATTTCTTCAATTTTGCTGTCAATTCTTCAGACAAGTCACAGATCGCATAATCTTGTGCCTGAAAAAAGACAAGGTCAGGTATCAAAACGAGCAATAGTTCAATTTTTACAAATAATTTAAGAATTTAAAATGAGCAAATGAAGATGTTTATTTATTAAATATAGCTAGAGATTACTTTGAGTTTTCGTGGTTTATTTGAATTTTTTTTTTTTTGGGGGGGGGGGGGGGGGGGGGGGGGGGGGGGGGGGGGGGGGGGGGTAATATGATTTTCACTTCTCTTTATTGAGTAGATTTAATTAACGGTTTGCCCTCCTTAAAAATGAAGGACAGACAATACCAAAAAAAAAAAAAATATCTAAAACCCGTAAAAAACATTATAAACTCAAAAGACTTCCTGGCTAGCGGCTCATTTCACTACGATAATTTGAGTTTCGCTGGTCTACACTCCACCCAGGAATCAGAAGGCTGTCATTTTCTGAATTAAAAATTCACCCCATACACCGGAGCATACTCAATGTCTCAATCGTTTCTATGTTATATGTTTGTGTTGAGAATATTGGCTATTAAGCTTAACTGCTGGTCAAAGTTATTCGCGATGGTGGTGTACGAACGAATCGGCGGTCTCAAGAAGTGGGTGAGAGAGGGATCTAGTAATGACTTTGAGTTTGAAACGAATATTTTTGTGTTCGTGGATAGCTCACACGGTAGAGCCACGCTCTCACCTGCCAGGCGGAGTTGTCGTACCAATAAGGTCGCAGGTTCAAACCCCACCACCGCCGCGAAAAATTTTTATTCTCTATTGTCTTCTGGCACTTTTCTATTCACTTCATATCTTGTTGTCATTATTCCCAGACGCCTGTCTGGGGATAATAAAAATTCGTTATCCCCAGACAGGTGTCTGGGGATAACCAATTTTTGTTATCCCCAGACACCTGTCTGAGGATACTATCCCCAGACGCATTTAGCAAGTGGGCAGAAACATTTTATGCAAAATGCCAAACTAGGCGTGAAAAATACCAAATATTCTGGAAAAAATACTAGTGGTTGTGTCCCAAAACAGTTAATATATCAAGTGATATTTAACACAAGATGAAAGTAAATAGTGATCAAATGTCAAATCCAGCTCTTTAAAAAAAAATATTTTAAAGCAAATGGATCAATGAAATTTCTTTTGTTACTTTGATCTGAAAACGTCAAACTGGCAATTCGACTTTTTATTTTCAACCAGGAAGAAAGTTGTTAATCATCAAATCTGTTCATAGTCCACCAACCATTTAAATTTTCATTACCAACCTACCTGTTAACTTTATTGATCATCTCTTGTTTCTATAATTTGCTCATTCTGGCCACAATTTTGGGGACGACGGGAATAATTTTTATGTCGCGGACGAATTCCTAGGCCATGGTGTTGTCCGCCCCAAAACCCAAAACCCACACCTGTTATTTTCCTGTCTGCTTCGCACAAGACAATACAATTTAGTATCACACGTCCACAAAACTAGATCCAACAACATATTTTTATTCGAATCAGAGATGAAAATAACTACCAAAACAAGGAAGCAAAAATGGTGGAAATATGTTTAGCTCATATATGAATTTAAAATATTCCGATAGCGGTATGGATAGGCAGCTCAGTGGGTAAGGCCACCTTTCATTTTACTCCTTTTAGCTGCACAGATTCGACCCAGACGCGACCGCCCCCCCCACTCATTTTTTTTTTTTTTTTTTTCCCTTTTCTTTCTTTCTTCCCAATTGATTTTCATTGTTTTCACTTTTGTTCCGAGTTCCGAGCAAGAGGTTTTTTTTAATCAGTTGAATTTTTTATTTCTCCGATAATATTATTTCATTATTTAATTTGCTCTAGATCTATTATTGTTTTTTTTTTGTTTTGGTCAATGATAAATAATAATAATAATAATAATAATAATATATAATAATAATAATAATAATAATAATAATAATAATAATAATAATAATAATAATAATTTAATATTTGTTATTATTATTACTATTACCATCATAATCATTATTATATTATTATCAATAATAGTATTATTTTTATTATTAATACTCTTATTATCATACTATTATTATTATTATTATTATATTATTATTATTATTATTATTATATTATTATTATTATATATTATATTATTATTATTATTATTATTATTATTATTATTATTATTATTATTATTATTATTATTATTATTATTATTATTATTATTGTTAACACTATTCCCTGCTCCGAGGAAAATCTCTCTTTTTCTTTTTTCTTTTTATATTTTGACCTAAACCTTAGAGTTTTTTGTTTGCTAAACCTTTATGTAAATGTTCCGTTTCAGAGCATGAATTTCTTAAATTGTTTTTATTCTTAAGACAATTATTGTTTTTACTATCTGATTGGAAAAAATATTATAACTCTTGCTTCTTAACTAAGACGAATGTTGAATATAATGTACTTTTTCGACTGTTCTTGTTAATTAAGTGTAATACAGGAACATCAGTCCACTCTACTGTTTTAAATATAATTTTATGACATCGCGAGTGTGTATCTTTGAGTTGACTGGAGACAGTAAAATCGTAACTCTACCGAGTATACGAAATGTTCGAAAATCGTTATTAGAATATAACTTACCATTTCAAATGATTGTCTCGATTATCCAGAAATTTCCTATTCAGTTCGAAAAATACCGTCAGTTTCTATGTTTTGATATTATTCCAATATTTCCTGAGATTGACGATGCTTGTGGGTCACGCCCACTTTTCAAATTGCCTGATAGTCAATGATAAAGGTGTCAAAAGCAAAGATCCATAAACCCAAAGAGAAATCATATAATAAATTTGTACCTTAAAAACAGGTTGTTGTAATGAGGGACAAATGCAGTCGTTTTTTATGTCGATTGGATATCTTTTACTTTTTTTTTTTAATTGACAGTGATAAATACAAATAACGCGCAATTTTACCCCCCGTTATTTTCATTGAATTGATTAAAACACATTTTATTTTCAAAGGCATTCTAAGCATATGTCAATGGTATTTCAAAAATATGATTTGATATTTGATAATTGAGTTTCTTTTTTATAATTGGTTTTCTCCATTTTTCTCCCCCCCCCCCCCCCCCCCCCCCCCCCTCAAACGCTCAATAAATTGACAACCATGCAAAAATTAATTCTTGTAGAGTGATACCAGATGTGCTAATTTGAAGGAACTCCATTCCGTTGTCATGTAAGAAACTTGCCATCGGACTAGTAGTGCATTAGCCACTCCCACGCCTCGTTCTGAAAAAAGTCCGCGAAATTAAAGGGGAGGCAAGAGAAAATCAGCTGATCGTTAAAATAGTAACAGAAAAGTGGAGGTGCTCGGCAATGAATGCAAGAAAGACATTTAAAACGCCGTAAAAATGTTTAAAAATCACTTAATGTTATAATTACCATCCATAACAACCTGTCAAATTCACATATGTAAGATGTCAAGCCAAAATTAATAATAAAATAATAAAGAACACGATTGACCGGTGGTCCGTTGACTACACATGCATACGAGTACCAGAAATATTTTGTAAACAATGTAACACAATATAATGTGTAAGTTTCAAAGCAAATGCAACCACAAATAACATCAAAGAACAATGTGGGACTACTGTTTTAATTTCATAAAACCAAACGTATATTTTCTGCCCCCGATATTGAACGTGTAGTTAGTATGTATCGTACAAACAACATTCGTTTAGACAGGTAGTCGGGATTCTAGCGCCAGTTTTATTTGGGCAACCATGATTGGGATTTCACTCAATGCACTTATTATTATTAATTATTATTATTATTATTATTATTATTATTATTATTATTATTATTATTATTATTATTATTATTATCATATAATAATAATAATAATAATAATAATAATAATAATAATAATAATAATAATAATAATAATAATAATAATAATAATAATAATAATAATAATAACAATAATAATAATAATAATAATAATAATAATAATAATAATAATAATAATAATAAGCAGTTGAAAGGATATAGTCTTTGGTGTATAAGTGCATATGTACAATATTTCTTATAATAAATGCTTCAAAACAAAACAAAACTAAAAAAAATAAATAAAGAATAAATGAATAAAAATATCTATTTGGGCATTTACTTACATTAATAGTCTTGAAAATCACAATCACAATCCATGAAAATTAAATATCCCAAAATCCGAAGAAGACATGAATTTAATCCAAAATCCAACACAGGAATGTATTTTAATAGGAGACAGATATCCTATTAAAACCATAGCATTACTTGCAAACAACAATACCCCACTCTGTGTTTAACGGGCTTGTGGCCGTCACATTGTAAATTGTGGCCGCATTAGGGTAATCGGTGTCCTAAAGACTGACATACTGACATACAATCAATGAGAACTATAAAGAATCCATTCTAGAATTCAACTACAAACTGAAAAGCATGATAAATATCACTCTCTCAAATAATTTCCTTTGCTCAGGTTCACTCACACTCTCCTTTATTGCAAAACATTGATAAGTGAGATAAAGTTTGTATTTCAATTATAAACTTAATCACATAACCTAAATGATGGAGAATAAAAACAGCTAATTATAAAAATAATTCACAGATCAAATTATCTATTTGAACTCCGCATATTTAGCTTAATTACTCATTGACCATATATTTTTTAAAATGGCATTGTTTCATTTAAACAAGACCATGACGCTTATGCCTGGACCGGGTATTCACAAATTCTGCTTTTGTGTTCCACTTTCGAATCGAATATATCTCTATCTTATCCGTTTATTTGCAAATTTTCTGCACTTTATAAATAAGACCATAACGCTTATGTCTGGACCGGTTGTTCGCAAATTCTGCCTTTGTGTTCCACTGTTCGATTAGAATTAATCTCTATTTTTTCCGTTTATTTGCAAAGTTTCTGCACTTTATAAATAAGACCATAGCGCTTATGTCTGGACCGGGCATTCGCAAATTCTGCTTTTGTGTTCCACTTTTCGAATCGAATTAATCTCTATTTTATCCGTTTATTTGCAAAGTTTCTAGATTTTATAAATAAGACCATAACGCTTATGTCTGGACCGGTTGTTCGCAGATTCTGCCTTTGTGTTCCACTGTTCGATTAGAATTAATCTGTTTTTTCCGTTTATTTGCAAAGTTTCTGCACTTTATAAATAAGACCATAGCGCTTATGTCTGGACCGGCATTCGCAAATTCTGCTTTTGTGTTCCACTTTTCGAATCGAATTAATCTCTATTTTATCCGTCTATTTGCAAAGATTCTGTACTTTATAAATAGGACTATGACGCTTATGTCTGGACTGGGTATTCGCAAATTTTCCTTTTGTGTTCCACTTTTCGAATCGAAATAACATCTAGTCTATCCGTTTATTTGCAAAGTTTCTGCACTTTATAAATAAGACCATAACGCTTATGTCTGGACCGGGCATTCGCAGATTCTGCTTTTGTGTTCCACTTTTCGAATCGAATGAATCTCTATCTTATCCGTTTATTTGCAAAGTTTCTGCACTTTATAAATAAGACCATAGCGCTTATGTCTGGACCGGGCATTCGCAAATTCTGCTTTTGTGTTCCACTTTTCGAATCGAATTAATCTCTATTTTATCTGTCTATTTGCAAAGATTCTGTACTTTATAAATAGGACTATGACGCTTATGTCTGGACTGGGTATTCGCAAATTTTCCTTTGTGTTCCACTTTTCGAATCGAAATAACATCTAGTCTATCCGTTTATTTGCAAAGTTTCTGCACTTTATAAATAAGACCATAACGCTTATGTCTGGACCGGGCATTCGCAGATTCTGCTTTTGTGTTCCACTTTTCGAATCGAATGAATCTCTATCTTATCCGTTTATTTGCAAAGTTTCTGCACTTTATAAATAAGACCATAGCGCTTATGTCTGGACCGGGCATTCGCAAATTCTGCTTTTGTGTTCCACTTTTCGAATCGAATGAATCTCTATTTTATCCGTTTATTTGCAAAGTTTCTGCACTTTATAAATAAGACCATAGCGCTTATGTCTGGACCGGGCATTCGCAAATTCTGCTTTTGTGTTCCACTTTTCGAATCGAATGAATCTCTATCTTATCTGTTTATTTGCAAAGTTTCTGCACTTTATAAATAAGACCATAACGCTTATGTCTGGACCGGGCATTCGCAAATTCTGCTTTTGTGTTCCACTTTTCGAATCGAATGAATCTCTATCTTGTCCGTTTATTTTCAAAGTTTCTAGATTTTATAAATAAGACCATAACACTTATGTCTGGACCGGGCATTCGCAAATTCTGCTTTTGTGTTCCACTTTTCGAATCGAATTAATCTCTATTTTATCCGTTTATTTGCAAAGATTCTGCACTTTATAAATAAGACCATGAGCTTATGTCTGGACCGGGTATTCGCAAATTCTCCTTTTGTGTTTCACTTTTCGAATCGAATTAATATCTAGTCTATCGGTTTATTTGCAAAGTTTCTGCATTTTATAAATAATAATAATTGTTCAAAATTTTACCTTACACCCGATATTACAAGTACAAGTGAGCCAGGTGAAGAAGATTGTCAAACAGTGTTACAGATGAAATAGGAAGAGAGAGAGAGAGGGAGAGAGAGAGAGAGAGAGAGAGAGAGAGAGAGAGAGAGAGAGAGTGAGAGAGAGAGAGAGGGCAAGAGAGAGAGAGAGAGGGTAAGAGAGAGAGAGAGATATTCGTTTTTTGTTCAAAATCTCTCTCTCTCTCTATCTCATTGCACAAGGTTGTGCTATTTACTACTATTTATCAAGAACAGCCAAGCTGGCAACCCAGTCTCTGTATAAACTAAGCAAGATGGCAACAGGGACCTCGCTCCTTATCCAATGCCGAAGCTTTAGTTTGAGTCAAACGGTTTTGTTAAAAAAACCCACCCAAAATAAGTTCGTGTCGTAAGTGATGGAAGTTGAAGTCGGCTTATTATAAAATCGTTTTTATGGTCTGTTTGGATTACCCTTTTTAAATAGAAAAAGTGAATATATCATAAACTTGAAGAATAGGCAAGCTAAATGAAATTTAAATTGACTGATTAAATGAGTACGCGAGGCTGAGTTGCGAACGACTACTGTGTTCCGACATTCCGATCCCAGTGTCATTCATGTTCACCGTACCGTGTTACTGTCTACACACTACACTGCATTGTTAGTGACTGGTCATGTCTTTTTTTGTTTGTATGTTTTACGCAAGCTTAATAAAAATTAAATTGACTGATTAAATGAATACGTGAGGCAGAGTTGCGAACGACTCATGGGTTCCGACATTCCGATCCCAGTGTCAGTCATGTTCACCGTACTGTGTTACTGTCTACACACTACACGGCATTGTTAGTGACTGGTCATGCCTGTTTTGTTTGTATGTTTCTTTTAATATGGGTCAATTTACAAAGAATAATAATAGAAATGTTCAAAACAAAAACTAGATTCACTATTACGTGCCTGTAATGAAGTGCTTTCCACAAACCGTGAGCGAGAATGATGGTGGAGGTAATGGCAACCATGTGGGTTTGTTATTGTTTCCTACCTCCGTCAACCCGCGCATCCGGTTGCGCACCCACGCTGATTCTGACCAATAGATCACCCAATTCATTACGGGCTAATTGGTGTATTGGAAATCTACAAGAAATTGACGCAAAATGGTGTGCATTACCACAATGTTAAACTAGGCCCGCGATTGCGTTCGGATGTCAGACCTACGTATATGCACACGTCGTGCATCGCCTATCCATTTGATTGTCTATGAATTTTTAACAAATAAATATGTTTATTCATCTATTTATTATTCATTTATTTATCATTATTGTTATCATCATCATCATCATCATCATCATCATCGTCGTCGTCGTCGTCGTTATTATTATTATTATTATTATTATTATTATTATTATTATTATTTATTATTATTATTATTATTATTATTATTATTATTGCTATTATTATTATCATTATTATTATTATTATTATTATTATTATTATTATTATTATTATTATTATTATTATTATTATTATTATTATTATTATTATTATTAATATTATTATTATTATTATTATTATTATTATTATTATTATTATTATTATTATTATTATTATTATTATTATATTGTTATTAAAAATGTAGAGTGTGCAATTGGAGCTGCTAAGGTTGTTCGAAATCTGGGTGTATTTATTGATTCAGATTTGTCTTTTACCAGCCAAGTAAATCATAGCGTATGGTGAATGTACTTAGAAATTAACAGAATACGTAGTGTTAGACATCTCATTACAAGGGACATTTCGGCCTTGTTTGTTAATTCTCTAATCCTGTCAAAGCCAGATTATCGTAATTCTTCTCTTCTATAGATAAAGACATAATAAAATCCCTTCATGAAGCCAGGCTTATTTATAGAAAGAGGAAAAATCAATCTGCATCGGGTTTGCTAAGAGAACTCCACTGGTTTCCCGTTGAGAAACGTATAGAATATAAGATCTGTATTATTGTTTTTAAATAAATCACTGTACTCCGATTGTCCTGGATACATTATTGAAATGCTTAAATTCTACACCTCAACCAGAAATCTGAGATCAATGTCTAGTATTCCCATTCTTGTGAAGTCAACAATGACTCGTTGAATATTCGATATCCCTTATCTGGAATTATCTTCCAAGATGCATTAGAGACAGTAATGATGCAGATTTCTTTCTTTTTTTTTTTCCTTCTAAATCTCAAAACGTTTCTATTTAATAAATTATCATAATATTGTAGATTTATATTGCTTTGTTTCATGCTGCATGCTTGCGTGGTTTCGGGTACAAGTACAAACCCTTAGTCAGCACAACAATAAACATTGAAAACATATAAAATGAAATTTTATGGAGTGTAAATGATATCGTGTGTACTTGGTGGTGGTTGGAGTGTGAATGAGGTGTTACGGTTGCATATCTTTGTAAGTAGAGAGTCCCTAGGGTGTGATAGAGCTCATAAGGGCATCCGGAGGGGAACTTTCTAGAAAATAATGGAAGATAAAAGACATAATAGAAATGTAATAGTAGTTGTAGTGTTAGTAGTAGCAGCAGCAGCAGCAGCAGCAGTAGTAGTAGTAGTAGTAGTAGTAGTAGTAGTAGTAGTAGTAGTAGTAGTAGTAGTAGTAGTAGAAGTAGTCGTAGTAGTCGTAGTAGTAGTAGTAGTAGTAGTAGTAGTAGTAGTAGTAGTAGTAGAGTAGAGTAGTAGTAGTAGTAGTAGTAGTAGTAGTAGTAGTAGTAGTAGTAGTAGTAGTAGTAGTAGTGGTAGTAGAGGTAGTAGTAGTAGTAGTAGTAGTAGTAGTAGTAGTAGTAGTAGTAGTAGTAGTAGTAGTAGTTTTACTGTTGTGCTGACGAAGGGTTTGTACCTGAAACGTCCATTGTCTGTATTCCCATCCCAAGCCTCTCATTTATCAATCTTTCGTTAGTATTTTCACGATCCCAGGCTTATGGCAGCCTTGACTGCTCTCCGCGTTACTGTTAAACGCTTTGAGCTTGTTGTGATACGGGGTAAGGCGCTATATATATTTTTTTAAAAACCAAAACAATACAAACAAACAATAAAAAATACCCATTATTATTATTATTATTATTATTATTATTATTATTATTATTATTATTATTATTATTATTATTATTATTATTATTATTATCATTATCATTATTATTATTATATTATTATTATTATTATTATTATTATTATTATTATTATTATTATTATCATCATCATCATCATCATCATATTATTATTATTATTATTATTATTATTATTATTATTATTATTATTATTATTATTATTATTATTATTATTATTGATTTGGAATGATCTCCCTCAATCTGTGAGGTTTTCGAGCTCAATAGACATTAAAAAGAAAATAAACACTACTGAAAACATATCTTTTCAGAAAATATTTACTTAATTAATTTTAAATGTATTATATGTGACTTTTGCATTGATGATGTTTTTGATGCCCGTTTTATGCTCTTAATTGATTTGATATTTTGTTTGATTTGGACTTGCAACATTATTGTTACCTAGGTAAACAATGCCCTTTTTTTTCTTTTCTTTTTTTAAAAAGCGCTTTGAGGTTTCGACGAAATGCGCTATAGAAATATTCTTCTTCTTGTTCTTCTTCTTCTTCTTCTTCTTCTTCTTCTTCTTCTTCTTCTTCTTCTTCTTCTTCTTCTTCTTCTTCTTCTTCTTCTTCTTCTTCTTCTTCTTCTTCTTCTTCTTCTTCTTCTCTCTTATTATTATTATTATTATTATTATTATTATTATTATTATTATTATTATCAGTAATAGTAGTAGTAGTAGTAGTAGTAGTAGTAGTAGTAGTAGTAGTAGTAGTAGTAGTAGTAGCAGCGGCGTAGCCTGGTCATTTAGGAGCATGGGGCTGGATTTGAGATGGGTTGCCGCATATATATATATATATATATATATATATATATATATATATATATATATATATATATATATATATATGTATATATATATATATATATATATATATATATATATATATATATATATAATATAGAGAGAGAGAGAGAGAGAGAGAGAGAGAGAGAGAGAGAGAGAGAGAGAGAGAGAGAGAGAGAGAGAGAGAGAGAGAATTTGATGCACTCAATTATTTTACCAAAATTTGTATGTTCTTTGTAACTTGTTCATCATGCCTGGCTAAAGATAAGCGATAGCCACTGTCAATCTGTGCACCTATGTGAAGAGTACCAACGGTTTTCAATCTAGTGGTGATATTTAAATGTAAGTTAGACTTCTGATGGTTCAATGCTCTCTGTGTTAAATTTTTCAAACAGCTAAATCCACTTCTTGTCCAAGACAATTCTGTATTGCTGTTATCGCCAAACAAAATACAATTAAAAGAAAATAAACTCTTATTTTCTATTCTCACCGATAGCCAAGGAAAACGACTATACCAATCTTTATCAAATTAAATGACCGATTCTGTTTCCCGTCTTTAATAGTGAGTACAAAATCGTTTGGTTGATGGGGACCGAGACTTTTAATCAAAAGTTTATTTTCCCTATTCAAAGAACTGGTATTGATAGTCAACAGATAATCAACGTGATTCATCACAATTAATAGCAATTAATTAAAATTTTAAAAACAAACACTGCACACATCAGATTAACACACTCAAGTTAAAAGGGACAATATCACATGCCTGACACGCCTCGAAGAGGGATGGGTAACAGGTACAACACGATTGCCATCAATGGAACAATTAGGTCATTGTGTGTGGCTGCGAGTAAGACAGCCACAATGACTCAGTTCAACGTCAAGATGCCTCTTGATGCCCACAGTCATAGCACACGGCAAACGTGAAATGCATCGCCTGGTTGTACCGTGGGAATATGGCTGGAAGCCTTCTCCACCTTTAAAGCCACACGCTGTACTGATTGGTCAGGGGCACGAGTACAACTCGAGCTGTAGTAAATTCAAAGCGGTGTGATTGGTTCAAGTTTTGAGGCTCTGTAAGGGTTTTTTAACACCAGGTCAACAATGAATTTCATTGTTTGTGAAACAGAAAAATTAAAAGTGTGACTTTTTATTGTTAAATTCTTACATACTTTCAAGACAATGACGACCTGTGGCTTAGCCTTAATAGCCTTTAAGGCCCTACGCCACTGAGTAGTAGTAGTAGTAGTAGTAGTAGTAGTAGTAGTAGTAGTAGTAGTAGTAGTAGTAGTAGTAGTAGTTCGGTTCGAAAAAAAAAAAAAACGTAATATCGCCTAACGTGTTAAGTGTTGCTGTTGGCCTGGGACCCCTTGTAAAGTGCTTTGGGACTTCAAGTGGATATTGCTCTATATAAAAACTCAATAAAGATTACTATTACCATTAAAGTTGTTCTTGAAAGAGAAACTATGAGTTGATTAAAACTCACATTATATTTTCAAAGGCATTCTAATCTACAAGGACATCTGCCAATGGTATTTTAGTAGTATGATTTGAATAAATTGTGATTCGTCTGTAAAATGTAGTTAGCTCTGAAAGCCTTAAACAGTTCAAAGACAGAATCGCTTCTCTGCCACTCAACCACCAAGATGCACACCATTCTCGTATAGATAGTTCGAAGATGACGTCACTCAGGCCTTTGTTATTGTTTTTGCCATCCGCGTTTGTGAGTTGTTCTCACTAAACAGTATTAACCTGACTATAAAGGTTCATGGTTTCACAGAGTTTGTGTGTTGGTCCGTTATACTTCCGGATCTTCTTCTTCTTCTTCGTCTTGTGGAAACCTCCAATATTGTCGAGGATCACTCCACAGTTTGTAGTGTTTTACATTTTAAACTTGCTAAAACTCTGCAAATAATACTAAAACCACATAGATTAAAAAGTCACGTTGTGAACTCCAGCAATCGCGTGAAGGCATGTTGGCAACCGTTTTCAGCCACTTCAGCTGGGAGGCTATTCCATAGTCGGGCAGTGGAAGGGAAAAACGAATACATGTGGGCGTCTGTTTTTGATGTTGGGATGGTTACTCTTGCTGTGTGTCCCCTCGTATTTCTTGTGCCGATATCTTTGATGTCGTTTGGAAGTTTAAGGCACGAATTTTTGTAGTAGATCTTGTGGAACAATTTAAGTTTATCTATCTTTCTTCTCTTTTCCAGAGGTTCAAGGCCAATCCGTTGTGATATTTCAGACGCACTTGAGAAAGGATCGAATGTGTTTGTGATGCGTCTTGCTGTTTTTCTTTGGATGTTTTCTAAGGTGTCGATGTTTTTCTTTGTATATGGGTCCCAAATTGAGCTGCCATACTCCAAAATTGGTCTAACAATAGTTTTAAAAGCAGGGGTTTGAGTTGTGATTGGGCATCTTTTTAAATTGCGGGTGATGTAAGCGCTTGTTTGATTTGCCTTTGAAGCCAGGTGACATATGTGGTCATTCCATTTGAGGTTTTTAGCAAACTCGATGCCAAGGTATTTTGCTGTCTTTACATGTTCCAGGTTTTGACCATGAAGTTGGTATTCAAATATTATAGGTGCTTTCTTATTTGTGATGGTTAGAACATTGCACTTTGATACGTTAAATTCCATTTGATTTATTGTTTCCCATTCTTGTAATTTAGCTAGATCGTCATTTAGTGTTTTGCAGTCGTCTGTTGTTTTTATCTGATTATATAATGCTGTGTCGTCAGCAAAGAGGCGCACTTTTGACCTTATACCTCGTGGAAGATCGTTTATGTACACTAAAAATAGGACGGGCCCAAGGACTGAGCCCTGAGGTACGCCCGATGTCACCATCCCGATAGTGGAAGTCTCGCCGTCGACAAGAACTTGTTGGGTGCGATTGTCCAGAAAAGTTGCAATCCATTGTAAGGTTTTGTTCCTGATACCAACGTCATACAATTTCTGGATTAACCGATGGTGAGGGACCTTGTCGAAGGCCTTGGCAAAGTCCAGTAGTACTAGATCAATTTGACCACCTTTATCAATAGCAGCTGACAGATCATGTGTTAATGATAGAAGTTGAGTTTGACATGAGTGGTGCTTCCTAAATCCGTGCTGTTCATCACAAAAAATACTGTTAGTTTCGAGATATTCAGTTATTGAGGATCTCACTATATGCTCCAACAGTTTGCAGCAAATGCAGGTTAATGAAATTGGACGGTAGTTTTGAGCCCTGCTTCTATCACCTTTCTTGTAGATGAGTTGGACAAGAGCGTGCTTCCAAACAATTGGTATGTCTCCCGTTTCAAGAGAGAGTTTGAACAAATGTGTGAGGGCAGGTGCAAATTCGTTACTCAATATCTTTAAGAGACGGGATGGTATTTTGTCTGGGCCACATGCTTTCTTTGGATCTAGAGTGGCGAGGAGTTTGGAAACGCCCTCTACTGTCTCATTGATTTCGGCCATAGTGTTGGAATCGTTTTCTTCGCCTTGTAGTTGTTGAGTGGTAATTTTGGTATGAGCTTTTGAAGCAAAAACAGAGCAGAATTGGTTATTAAGTATGTCTGCTTTTTCCTTTGCATCAGAGTATAATACACGATCATGCTCAAGGGGCGCTATACCAACCGAATCGCACCTCCTACTTTTTATAAATTTCCAGAGCTTTTTGTTTGAGTCTTCACTAACAAGTTCCTTAACATGATTATGATAGGCCTTTCTACTCTCTTTTTGTGTTTCTTTTTTCAGTCGGGCATAATTGTACCAGTCTTTCTTACTGTTGGACTTTCTCGCTCTGCTCCATGCCTTTTGTTTCCGTCTAGATAATCGTTTGACGGATGGCAATGTTGTGAACTCCTTGGCCAAGCGCATTCTATCTATAGTAGGAGGTTTGCAAATATTATGCAGGAAGAAGAAGAAAGTAATTCAAATATTCGAAATATTTTTACACGGAGACAAGGGCAAACTGCTTCATACTGCCTTTCCAAGCTCTAGGCTCTATCCATGAGATGACTTGCGCAGTTTTCCTCGTTCGTAGTTTCGTTCTCTTCCCAATGCCAATGTGAGTGTGAGTGAAAGACTATGGACTACGTGAACGTGGTGGCTGTTTTCTGTCTTTAACTTACTGAAACTTTGTGGCAAGTTGAAAATTTAAGTTATGGTTGTTCCTAATTTTTATTTATATCCAATCCTAAAATAACACTATAATTTTCTCTCCTGACTGATCGTTTTGGCATATTTCCCATCTGTCACTTTCACTTTCACTTACTTTTTTTACTTTTAATTTATTCCATTGTCCATTGCATGATTATGATGATAATATCCGATGTGATGTGTCGGTTATGATTCACGATGCCTTTAACTTTAGTTAGACTGTACTGCAACACCACTAGACTAGTACAATTGTACTCAGTTCAAATTGTCAAGAAAGCTAGGGAGACCAAGATTTTGGTCTCCCGGCGTAAAACTGTATTTTCGTTTATAAAGTTATATTGTAACAACTGTAGGATGTTTTTGTTAATAAATTTATATAAAAATAATAATAATATAAAACCAGAAAATAGAAGTTGCATTGGAGATAAAATAATGTTTTAGAAAGACCTTATTGAATTTAAATGTGATGAGCAGTCAGGTGGCTCCGTAGCGCAGTGGACAAGCTGCCACTCTAACCTTGAAAGTACTGGGTTCGACTCCCATTGTAGACATTAAAAAAAGAAGTTTACTTTATTGAGAAAGACATCATTTTTGTTTGTTTGTTTTCTTTCTTTTTTTCCCTTTTTTTTTCAAAAACTTCTTATTTTTATCATGTTTTTTAAAAACTTCGATTTTAATTTTCTAAAATTATTTATTTATTTGAGATCAGTATTTGTGTGCCATGTTTCTTTTTACCTTTGATTTTTAAAATTGTTGTTATTATTCTTTAATTTATTATCATTGACCTCCAACAGAGGTGCATAAAAACGCCACCTTTTTTTTAGGCAGTGTCTACGTCATGGTAACCGGGCACCTAGCCTCAGGATCTACGTACACGGTAGCTCCGGTAACTGGTTTGCTGCTACAATACAAGCAATGGATGGACCTCGCTCTGTATGTGTGTGTGTGTTAGTTTTAAAAATCAAATAATACAATTTAACCATTAAAGGTGAGATTCAAGGTTACCATGTATAAATGTTACCATGTACGCAGATCCTGAGGTTAGGTGCCCGGTTAGTAAACGAAAATAATGATACCAAAATATCTGCGATATTCCTCTTTATAACGAAGTTATCCATCTTTAATTGAACCCCCCTAAAACTTTCAGTAAAAGCGAACGGCAATTTCAGTCATAACTTTCTTTTGGGCGAGTTGGGTCACAATTTGACTCCCATTGCTACTGCTCACTAAACTGCCTAAAGTTACCGTGGACGTAGTAACTCCGTTTTTTTAAACAATATTTTTAGATTTTTGCTAGGTTAACCGTGTATTCATTTATAGAAGTGCTTCTTCATATTGTGGATTTTTGTTGTGCGGCTATGTAGTCTCGTGGTGTGACACTCGCTTTCGGATCGGAAGGTCCTGGGTTCAAGCCTCACGCTCGCGCATAGTTGAGTCCTTGGAAAAGGCTCTTTACTCACATTCTCTCACCGTACTCAGGTGTAAAATGAGTACCTGACTGTTAACAGCGTTGTCTTTGTCCGAAAAATTGTAATATCGCCTAACAGGCGTCATGTCCCGTCCTACATGTTACATGTTGCTGTTGACCAGGGACACTTGTAAAGTGCTTTGAGCCTATAGTGGATATTGCGCTATATAAAGCTCAATTATTTTTGTTTTGTTTTGTTTTGTTTTTCTTTATGTTTCTTTTTTTTTTTTTTTTATTTTGTTTTTGATTTTATTTATTTCTTTTTTATATATTG
The DNA here is from genome assembly GCF_034508935.2 of Berghia stephanieae. Classification (NCBI taxonomy): domain Eukaryota; kingdom Metazoa; phylum Mollusca; class Gastropoda; order Nudibranchia; family Aeolidiidae; genus Berghia; species Berghia stephanieae. The sequence goes on along the minus strand of NC_088360.1, from coordinate 8,032,038 downwards.
TTTATTTTTAGGCCTTCTAGCTAACATTATTATCATACCCTGCATTGAAGATGTGAAGAACTGGATGGTAGCTGATAAACTGAAAATGAACGATGAGAAAACAGAACTCCTATTATGTAATCCTAAAAATAACATTTGTGAACAAGACCTTTTGATTTGTATCGATGATGTGAAAATAACGTTTTCTGAAAACGCCAGAAACCTAGGAATTTATTTCAGCAGTGACCTGTCCATGGAATATCATGCGACACAACTTTGCAAAGTACTGTATCGTGAAATTCGGCGTATTGGCCAACTTTCGGCATTTTAAAATCAAAATTCCTTAAAGACTCTAGTGTCTGCTTTTGTTTTTACTCGTTTAGACTATTGTAATTCACTCTTATCTAATTCCCCAGGTTTCTTACTTGATAAACTGCAGCGGTTTCAAAATCAAGCTGCTAGAATAGTTTTAAGAAGAAATAAGAGAGAACACACGACTCCAATGCTTTTGACTTTACACTGGCTTCCCATTAGGGTCAGGGTGCTCTTTAAGGTTGGAGTCATGCGTTTTAAATGTTTTCACGGAAGTGCCCCTGCTTATCTCGATGATCTTGTCGAACCATACATTCTGCCCCGTGCATTAAGATCAGGTGATCATCATCTACTTAAAGTGCCAAAAAAGGGTAAAAAACTCTATGACAGATCCTTTAGTCACTTTGCACAGACTGTCTGGAACGCGGGTGGTTGGATGGGAGCATCACCCTTGAATCGTATACCTATGATGTTCGCATGGGTGTACGATCCGATAGTGATGTCGTTTCTTCTTCTCTTTACTAGCCTATCCTGCTTCTTTGGTTTGTGATTGTATTTTTGACAGGGGATATTTTTTTTTTCTGTAAATCTTCTGCCTGTTTGTTCTTGGTTATTTATAATTTAGCTTATGATATCTTTAGGTTATGATTTTGATTTACATTTGTACTATTTTTGTTAGATTGCTTGTTTTTTTGTTTCAGCGGTCTCTCATATAACCTCAATTGTGTTGGAAGAGACCTAAAGCAACAAACAAACAAAAAAACAAACAAAACTGTCTGGAACAATTTCCCCTTATCTCTTCGTGACGTCCCTACTGAACTCGCTTTCAGGAAACACTTAAAAACGTATTTATTTTGAGAATTCTTAATTTATTAGTTATTTTATTTGAGCAGACGATGATCACAGGATATGTGTGTGTATATATATATATATATATATATATATATATATATATATATATATATATATATATATATATATATATATATATATATATATATATATATATATATATATATATATATTACTTTATTTTTTAAATATGTTAAATAGTTGGATGGTGGAAGGTTTGTGTGTGTGTGTGTGTGTGTGTGTGTGTGTGTGTGTGTGTGTGTTTGAGAGAGAGAGTTAGAGAGCAAGAGAGACTGGGAGTGAGGTAGATAGAGTTAGTGAGAGAGAGAGAGAGAGAGAGAGAGAGAGAGAGAGAGAGAGAGAGAGAGAGAGAGAGAGAGAGAGAGAGAGAGAGAACTTTGAATGGATTGAAGTTATTGTTATGCGCCTAGAGCTTTATTGTATAGAGGAGTGGGCGCAATATAAATAAATTTCATTATTATTATTATACCCCTACCCCCCACCCCATAAGAAATTTATTTTTGTACTCTTCTTTTTTAAATTCAATTTTAGCAAGATAGACCGTGATGTATTATGGTCTCCCTTGCACCCAACATCTCGGTTGTTTGTGAATCGCCCCCCTCCCCCCACACCCCCTTCCTCCACCACCAGTTTATAATTAATTTTCTCTCGGTGTCTAAAGAGGGCTCTGCATGCATTGTTATCTAATATTAAATAACACAAGACTGATCTTCGTAATAGTTTCTTTAACCAATGGAGCATTTAAGAAAATAAAACTTGACAGTAATTATCTCGAGGTTTTGTTCTTGTTGCTTGTGGTTTTGTTCTTGTTGCTTGTACGTATATATCTGATTTCTAAATAGCGTCATGATTTTTTCCGTTTAAAAAAAATTCTCCTACCATATCTGGCCCCGCGGTTTAATGCATTTTAAAAATGAAAAATATTCATTAAGGTTAGGTGAATATGCATTAAAAAAAAAGGAAGAAAATATGCAAAAATATGCAGGCTTAAATGATATACAATAAACAATTCGGACTCAACATACAACTAAATTCTGTAAACGGGGAATCCCCTCCCCCCCCCCCCCCTCTTTTTTTTCTTTTCTTCTCTTCATTGACTTTAGTGAAAAAACTCTTCTAGAATGAACTAATCTCAGACTCATTTTCTACTGAGACATTCAGTTGAACTTCAAAAAACAATCTAAGATCTGCTGTTGGCGTCAGCTCACAAGAAACAGAGAACGACGATAGAGTGGAGACTACCTCAGGCCTCATCCTACCATGTGTTAGGGGTGGGGCAGGGTCAGTGTCATTTAATATTAGATAATAGTGCATGCAGAGTTCTGTCCTAAATACGGATAGAAAATGATAAACTGATGACGGGGGAAGGTGGGGGTGGAGGGGGAACCCCACAAACGTGTTGGGTGCAGGGGAGACCATGATACGAGATCAACGAGAAAAAGCCGCAGCACTTGGATGGTGTTTTTAAAACTTTCCTATTTTCTTCCTTTTTACCGACACTGATGTGACCTAAATGTGTTGCAAGCGCCATAAAACCCTTTACGAACAAAGGCTTTGTATTTGTCTTTGTACTTTACTTCAACACTAAGTACCCCCCCCCCCCAGAAAAGAAACCAGATTTTTTTTAACTACATAAGAGAAAATTGAAGAACAAAAATGAAAATGAAAATAATTTTTGTGTTGGCGGTTGATAACTCTGTCTCTCTCTCTCTCTCTCTCTATCTAAAAAAACCCCAAAAAACAACAACAAAAACTGCCTCCTCAACATCATAATAGTACAAGAAACAGTTCCATAGTTTTGAGTCGGAAGACCAAAATCGTGTCTTCTAGCAAAATCCTAAAAATATTGTTAAAAAATAAAAGTTAAATTTTGATAACTTGCAATCTCTTCTCTGACATTTCCCCCCCCCCCCCCCCCCCCTCCAAAAAAAAAGAAAGAACAGCAACAAAAACAAACAGGCAAGCCATGAATAACTAGAAGAAAAAACTCACCTCTTTAACATAAAGAAACAGTTCCATAAACGAAAATACGGTTTTACGCCGGGGGACCAAAATCTTGGTCATTTTAAGCAGTTCAACTTTTCCTTCAAGTCTGAAACTTGACAAGATCGTGTGTTGTTTTGTTTTTGTTACCCCAATCCAATCCATGAAAATTTCCCCGTCCCCACCTATCTGACTTGATCATTCGTTCACATCTTGAAATCTATCAAATCAGCTTATCTGTCAGATTACTTAAATGAGAATAGTTTCGTCCCCGTTTATTGTATTATTTACAGTTAGTTAAATATATTTTATAAAGTTCCAGGAATCTCCTCTCTCTCTCTCTCTCTCTCTCTCTCTCTCTCTCTCTCTCTCTTCTCTCTTCTCTCTCTCTCTCTCTCTCTCTCTCTCTCTCTCTCTCTCTCTCTCTCTCTCTCTCTCTCTCTCTCTCTCTCTCTCTCTCTCTCTCTCTCTCTCTCTCTCTCTCTCTCTCTCTCTCACCGCTGCTCGACTCATATCTCGATACTCCTGCAAATAATAGAAGTTACCATCAATAAACTACCTCTACTACTACAGCCTCCAGCACATCATCATTACTACTACCACAGCAACCTCCATATCGTTATCAAAACAGCAACCACCACCACTTTTACATCATCATCCCCCTTATCATTATCACTACCATCTACGCTACAACCACAACCATCACATCATCATCATTACTACCACTACCACATCGTTATTAAAAGTCCACCACCATTACAACATCACCAATATCCTGATAGTCATCATCACTACCATTACTGCATCATCACAACCACCACATCAACACCACCATCACTACACAACAACAGACACATCGTCATCATCAATGAAACGCAAAATAATAATATTATTTAAAAAAAATAATTAATAGATAATAATAATGATAAAAAAGAATTAAAGAAAAATTAATAATAGTAATAATAATAATTAGTTTATTTAATTTAGCGCCCAATCCTCTATACAATCAATAAAGCTCTAGGCCTGAAGGCTACTTCTGCAAATAACTGAAATGAATGATATCTACTTGTTGCAGTACTACTGTGAATAACGAATACGAACGCTATCTACTATTCGCAGTACTACCGTGAATAGAGGAAATTTATTTTACAAAGAAAAATAACAAAGGATCAAATGAGAATTTATAATAAAATTTAGGGAGTCTCTATGTGCATCGTAACTGGCAGCCAACCTCGGGATCTACGTAACACAGTGACATACACAGTAACTGTGTTTAAGAAAGGGAGGGGCAAGGGGACATTGAGTCATTAAGCTTGTACACGGTAACTTATTTTATGATTATGAATGACCTTGACTTCTTTCACCCTTTTGTGTATTGTAAGCAGTAGCTGGTATGCCAGACAGCCACATGCGTGACTAAGTTGGCCAAAGGGAGAGTCTTATTTCTATTAACAATTTTTTTTTAGTCTTTGGTCAATTTTTTGTTCATCAAAACTGATGAGTTTTTTCAAGGGGTTGGAGTTTTAGTAGTGTAATGTACCACTGGCCATCTGGCAGCCTGTAATGAGATGTCAGAACAGTTCGACACTTGATATAGCTACATATATAATTGAGCTTTGAAACCAAGACATCAGGTTTTTGTTTTTAATGATACTTTTGAAACCAAAAATAAAGTCTGCAAAACTGTAAACATTTAAAATGCTTGGTTTGCCAAAGGCGTCAATGAAGTTAAGTAATTGTGAGCAATACCCCATCTGTTACATTGGCCAATCTGATAATTCTCAAAAGACACCAATTTACGACACTACCACTCTGCATCCTACACTTCCTTTTTAACTCACTCAATCCTAGAGATTTTTGCTACTTTTTAAATTTGGAAAAAAAAAATGTATTGAAAATGAGCATGTACATAGATTGTTTTATTCAACTACCATTAACATGTAAAAAACTAAAAACATTAGCTTTGATACTACGGCTATAATTTGTCGCAGAAAAATGTTATTAATAGGCATGGGGTAAAAGTAACCGGATAAACTACGAATATAGTCGGTGTTAGGGTTGAGTGAGTTAATATCTTGTGTTCAATTAAACGGCACCCATATATCATTTGGCATTAGACACACATTTTTTGATGTCTTTATTTTGAATCGAATAGCCTAGTGAGAGACAAATTATTTGCAAACCAAGCAGATAGTTTTCATTTTACCATGAGATGGGAAGGGATGACATGATAAGAGACCTTAATGTGTAAAAAGGGAGCATGGGGTAAGATGAAAGAAACAGATGACATAGAACATAGGAGTATAAGGTTGGTGCTTTATGGTGTATGTTTCTTGCAACTATTTTAGCATCTTAACAGCGACACTGATTTCTTTTTCTAGATAATAGTTTCCTGCATATTATTGTTAATGCAGAATAAATTGTTTCCACCCAAAAGAGCAGTAAGAGTATTTGACTTGGGCTTCAATTAAGCCATAATCACATTGCTTGACTTTTGATGATAACAAAGATCTGGTGTTAGGTTAAAGTAAGATTGAATCTCACCTTTAACGGGTTAAATCGTATTGATTAATAAAATAAAAAATAAATAAATAAAATAACACACACACACACACACACACACTCACACACAACAGCAATGGCAATGTCTCATTGCTTGTATCAATGTGGCAAACAAGTTACTTACGTAGATACTGAGGCTAGGTTCATGGTTACTATGTATGTAGACACTCCATAAAATCAAAACTTTGTTTTTTTGACACAAAGTTTGTGTATAATGGCAATGGTCTTTTATTCTTTTCTTGTCATCATCGTTGAATTGGGTGGACTTTCCCACATAGTAGGTCCTTGAACTGGTTCTTTCTCAGCAGAATGGGTCACTCTGTAACTGTTGCGAGTTGTCACAGTGACAGCATGGCAGTAACTGACATAGTACTTACTTATCCGAAAGCGACCACATAAGCTCTAGCCCTTTGGTTTTGTGCCATGACGTAGAAGTTAGACGTCTTTTGTAGTTGTTCCAGGTGACTATAAAGTGTGTTACTGATGCTTGGATTTGGTGGGAGGAATGTGCATCTCAGGTCTTCAAGAGGTTGACATTCAAGCAAGTGGTGTGTTACTGTTTCATTGTGGTGTTGACATAGGGGGCAGGAAGGGGATGTGTCTTTTGTAATTTTGCTTAAATGGTTGTTGAGCGGTATGTGTTGTGTTCTTAGTTGAAAGATGATGCTTTGCTGGTGTCTTCTGAGCTTATTTAGGCAATCAGTCGTACTGACAGAGTACAGACTGGACTTCCCATAAGTTCTATTGGGACCAAGTCTGAATAAGTTAAATCTTAACAATGTCATAGGCACAACAATCTTTTATTGTTCTTAGGGCTAATGAACGAATGTAAGAACTTTATGTTTCAAGGTTAAAACATTGAAAGTTTGTAGTGGAATTAGTTTGGTTTCTTACTGCTAGGTTCATGGTATTTTTCGATCCACCCCTCATTGTCTCCAAAATAAGTTTAGACAATATGGCACTTAGCAATTTTGAGAAGGAAGCAGGATGGACCATAAATACAACGAGAGAGAGAGAGAGAGAGAGAGAGAGAGAGAGAGTAAGGGGGGGGGGGGTTTGGGGGGAAGGGGAGAGTGAAAGATTAACAACCAGGAAGGGGGGGGGGGGGGATGACATCATTACCACTACCCCTGAATGAGACACTGAGAGTGAATTGTGCTTATTACTCACAAGGTGTGGTTCAAGATCACAATGCCTTTTCATTTACTTCAATTTAGTTAAATCTAGTAGAGAGTGTTTACACTTCACTTCATTTTCTGGTATAATTAATGTTTATTTTTATTATTATTATTATTATTATTATTATTATTATTATTATTATTATTATTATTATTATTATTATTGTTATTATTGTCATCATCATATAATATTGTAATATTTTTAAAAAGTAGTCCTCTCGAGCCAGCGTTTATTCCAGTTTCTATAACATGAAACGGAGAATAGAAATTGCTCGCTAACCTTTGGATAGGACGTAAGTCTATATGGCAAAGTTCTTTTCACCAGATTGTACAGATCCAGCAGCTCAATCACTGCTTGGTGGCAGGGGTGTCAGAAAACAATTTCGACTGCACCCGGGTTAGATCTCAGTGTCTTGGCATTTGGGAAGAGTGCTACTCAATTTGTAGAATATTGAATACTGACTGATAATGGTCCAGGCAGTGTGGTACAGTGGTAAGGGCTTTACTTTTACTTTCTACCCGGAAGGTACTGAGTTCGATTCTTTGCTACACTGTCTGGCCTTGAGTGAACAAGTCACATTGCCCTAGCTCACTTTTTAATCCCAGTCATCCCTCGAAATAGAACCACAAGACAAATTTCCCTTGGGGATGAGTAAAGTGTTTTATTGATATTACTCTGAAATGATTTGAAAAAAGAAAAAATAAGCATTTCATATGTATTTTTTTTATTTCTTCTTATTAACAGGCCATCTTCATATCATTTGCAAGGAGGTTTGAAAGTAAAATATGTCGTCACAAGATTTTTCACAACTGATGGTCATCAGTTGTATGACTGATCCTGTGAAAAGATTATTAAAGGAGTCAGAAATTCTGACTTTTTCTCAACTTAAAGACTGCGCTGCTACACTAGATGCCATAGCACAGATGTTTTCCTTCTCCGATTTGCTTTCTGTGACAGATAAAACTTCCAGTCAAGAAAAAGACATCGTCATTTTATCCACAATCAAGGACATTTGTTTTCCCTTGTTTTACTCATTACACTCACTCCCAGACTCCAGTAAAATAAATTCAGAGAGGAAAATAGCATTGTCTTCAATATTACAATGCATTATAGCAGGCCTTGGTAGTTTTGATGATGAGTCTTTAATTTGTAAAGTTGTGATACAGACAATGGTACCATTAGCCACGTTGTTAAATCAAATGCAAAATTGCATCATTTCTATGAAGGATGCTGAGTTCCATGAGCGCCAAGTAGAGAAATTAAATGGGTTAATTGTTTTGGAATTTTTTCAAGTGTCTTATAGTAAACCATGTAATATGAATTCTGTGTTCTCAGTTCTGAGAAAAGCTGGAACGGACAAGGAGGAGTTTCTTAACACTTTATTCAAAATCCTTCTTACAAGCTCAGAGACGCATGCTTATTTCAGTAAAGCAATAAATTCAATTGTGAAACTCTTGTCTTTTTGTCCAAAAATCCTTCAAGAAAAGATTCTTCAAGACATCTGGCAAAGGTTCACCAGACCGCTGCTAATCAGCGTTGATGGAGGTTTTGATAAAGAATCACTTTGGCAGTCATTGTTTGTATTTTACAGCTTCAAAGATTGTTTTTTTCCTCTTGAAAAATTGATAGAGAATGAGCGCTCCTTGTCCTCACATTTAAATGATGAATTTTGGTTGATTGTGCAGTCTGGAATGCTGTCCGCTGAACCAAGTCATAGAAAAATGTCAATGTACCTTCTCAAAAGGCTTGTTGATACCTGCCATCAGAATGATTGTGTTGTCAACGCAGCAAGCAGGGATTTTGGGAGCGATGAGATGAATGGAAAGCAGAATATTGATAAGAAAGGTCAGAATATTTTTTGGTGGCACCCTGAATTCTCAACAGCGTTATCAACTATTTGGGAAGATTACATCATTGTCATGGAAGTTTTGGAGGAAAAGCAAGTAAGTCTGAATATTATTTTATTGTGGATGTCATTTTAAATAACTTGGAAGTTCAATATTTTCTTCCCTCAAAAAGGACATGAACACGGAGGTTAACATTAATTTCCCCTGGATGAGAAAAAAAATTATGACCCTGAGATTTAAAGCTTTCATGTCTGACATTTGTAACAGGTCATCTGCAGTTGTATTAAATCTGAAGATTCCACCAAATAAAACTAGCTTTTTATGACATCTATTCCGTCTTTTGATTGATATTATTGATGTAACTATTATTATTGTTATTATTATTATTATTATTATTATTATTATTATTATTATTATTATTATTATTATTATTATTATTATTATTATTATTATTGTTGTTGTTAATGTTGTTATTAATATTATAGTACAGTACTAATCATCTAAATGCCAACCAACTTAATTCTCAAGTCGTATAAGAATTCTTTCTAAATGTAAAATGTTGCTTTTCAATTAATGCTTTTTCTCGTGAATTATATCCATCGATTCTGCCAAACACAGAGATCACGAAGATCACTACACACATATGAAATTGTTTTGTCTCTACCCACTCATCAAAATAATGTCAGTTAATATGGAGCTTGCTCACTGATTGTGAGAATGATGGTTATAGAAAACTTAAGCCTCGATGTTGAATTCATAAGTTAGGCATTTTGTCACAAGATGTATAAAAGAGTGATTACCTGGCAATATTGTATGAGTTCAAGTATAAAAAAGGATGTCTCAAGATCTGTATTTATGGAATGGAAATTTGAATGCATACAGTCGACTTGGGAATAATGTGAAGCATTGTGAAGTGCATTGAACATTGTCAACAGAGTTGATTTTAAGTAGGCTTCCTATGATTGCCATGGAAGTTGTAGTAGTAGTTGTTGTAATGGTGGTGGTGGTGATAATGCTGATTGTGGTAATAATTGCCATGGAAGTAGTAGTAATAGTTGTTGTAATGGTGGTGGTGGTGATGATGCTGATTGTGGTAATAAAAGAACAGTTGTAACATCAGCAGCACTTGCTGTTGGTGGCATTTTTTTTGTTGCACAATTTACGATAATCGAATTTTGAATGTTAGTTTTATCTGATTTACCCAGGTCCATGTGATAAAACCCGTTCTACCTCGAGTAAAGTCACTTATATCTGCATGTTCTCTACAAATCGTAGGGACGAAGAAAGGTTAGTAACAAATTGTTGCTTTTTTTTTTGTTTGTATTCTATGATTGATGTTTACATAACACTGCTATTATATCTAGTTCTATGACATTTTATATTGTTTCTTTGCAATGATTTTTTTTTCGTTGTTGTTGTCTCCTTCTTTTCTTATTTTAGCTAAGTTAATCACCATACCAATTTCTCCCACTTTTTTGATAGGCTCAACACAGCTGTTGGTGAGAGGAAAGGGCTCAATACATTTGTTATGTGTTTAGACAGTTTTGATTATGAATGTTTACAATTTGCTTTCAGATCTACCTCTCATGCACTCGTCATGGCTAATGACCATGTTTGCAAGAAGCTTTCACCATGAAAGTCATTTTTTGTCAAGATGGGGAGCGCTGACTCTTTTGACTATTGACATGAAAGAGGTACCTTTTGTAGAGCAAGGGCAATTAAAAGTGAGTTTGGTTATTTCATTTTTGATCAGATTAATGAATTCTATTTCCGAACAGATGGTTACTCTTCATGTTCATGATTATATCCATTTATAAATATTGAAAACTCCAATTTGCCTCTCCATTTTTTAAAAATCGCTTCCATCATTTCTCCATCTGTTTCTGACTTCCCACTCCCTTCTCTGTCACTCTCCCTCCCACCCCCCTCTCTCTCTCTATCACTCTCTCTCTCTCTCTCTCTCTCTCTCTCTCTCTCTCTCTCTCTCTCTCTCTCTCTCTCTCTCTCTTTCTCTCTCTCTCTCTTTTTTTCTTCTGTAAATGCCTGCCATCTCTTTAATCAAAGGTCTAGTTATCAATTATTTTATCCTGTATTCTTACCAACTCTTATACATCTCAATTGTTAAAGACATTATGGGAGAAATTATATTGATTCTGTATTTTTGGACTAGCTGAAGCAGGAAAAGTAAAAAATAAATATGCCAGTCTTACCATGACCCAGCAGGTTGTTACTTTATTTGTCAATTATTTATACAATGATTTCCTTACCAAAAGATGTAGCATGAAATTGTGTGTTTCTGTAGGATGAAAATGGTTTTTATGAAGCTAGTATGAATCAAAATTAATGACTCAATAAAAGTGCCACACAACACATAAAGTAATAATGTAAGCATGTCACAAGAGTATGGTCTTTGTTTTGTACCTGTCAGAAGAAAACAAGTTCAATTCTCTCCCACACTGAGTGGCCTCGAGCAAGTCACATTGCCCTAGATCACTTTGCAGCGTTGCACTGCTGCTGGTGCCTGGGTAATTTCAGTCTTCCCGTGGAATAGACCAAAAACGAATTTCCCCTTGGGAATGAATAAAGGGAATTGTATTGATTTATTTATATTTATTTGAATGTCACACCACACTCAAGTGCTCAGATATAGTAAATTCACTTTTTGGATACTTTTAGGTCCATATCTGTAAGATTATCATACAAATACTGTCATACAAACCTTTGGAATTGAATTTTTTTTTTTTTTTTTGGTGAGGGGAGGATGCTAAAGAAAGATAATTATTTATTTTGCATTATTATTATGTATCGATTTATTAGCATTGTCATTTAGAAATGCTATAACCTCAACATCTCTTCTATATTCCATCAGTTTTTCTCAGGTGACCTGATCACATATCTGCAAGAAAACAAGTTGTACTCGAGGTACAATGATTTTTATTTTTTATTTATTTATTTTTTCTCAAATTCATTGCCAGTCTAAAATGTTTACGGAAGTAATGATTATCATAGATAAAAAGAGTGAATAGGGCTCATATAGTTAACAAAGTATTATTAAACATACAACAGTATGACCTTTGATCTTTAGTAGGGAACGACCTATATAATTTTTTTTTCTTCTGACAATTGGTTTGTGCTCTCTAAGATTCTTACAATTTTTGGTGAAAGAAGAACTAAGAGTAAATTAATGATGATCATTGGTGTGAATGGTCCTTTAGAAAGGTCAAATCAGGTAAATATGTCATCATAGTATTTATATTTATATAACATTTGAATATGGTTTCACATGCTCAAAGCGCATAATGTTTAATTTTTTTCTGCCAGCAGGCCATATAGACCAACATTACCTTGCCATACAATTCAAGTCACCTGTTTGGTTTCCTTTATTCCAGCACTCTTTCAATATCCAACATTCTCTAGCCAAGTAGTGCATTAATTTGAGCCAAATAATTGTAATTTGATTATAAAAAAGTTTCAAAATTGTTTGTCCTCAGATATGAAGGCACACAATCTGAAAAGAATTCTCCTGTGCGAGAAGCATTGGTTAACTTTTTTGCCAATTTGTTTAAATCCCTAAGCCAGGATCAGAAAGGTAAGTGGCCATTTCCACCTATCCTCCCCATGAGTTTGGAATTTGATTTTTTAACTTAAGAAGGTCACAGTTTTGCCCTTGATCATTGACAACAACATAAATAATAATAATAATAATAATACTTTATTGCATCCCAAAAAGGAAATTTTTTGTACAGACGTGTTATAATTTACACAATAAGATAAGAATACAATAGAAATAGGATGTATATATTAAAAAAAAGGAGCAGCTCTATAACCAGAGCTGCACTTTATGATATGAATAATTTCAACACTGTATAATAGTTAAAACTGTCACTATAAATTGAAAATTGAAAAGATTGTAAAACAAATAAATTAATAAATTAATATTTATATTTTTAAAAGTAAAAATGAGAAATGATTATATAAAATGATTATTGCTTGTTGTTATAAAGCCTAATACTGGACGGCAGAAAAGATTTTCGGTGTCTCTCTGTTTTCGTTGAAATAGAGAAAGGGCGACCACTTCTTTCTGACATAATAAGTGATGGTCTTAGTGGATGATAGTGGTCATTTAATATTTTAGATATTTTATTTATACAAAATTTCTCGTAAAAAAGATCTACATCGTTGACACCATTTATATAGCGTTTAATGGATTTTTTAATATTTGAATTTATTTTGTTCCTTTCCACTGCTAAGCATGTGGTCTGACTTACTATTTTGCTGATATATCGATTTTGGCTTTTATCTAGGAATTGGATTTTTTAACAGTGATACCTGTATATTTGTTTAAAGTTCATCAGAACGTTTAAAATATTTGGTGGAAACATTGTTGTTTTACTCATCATTTGAACCGTTCCAAAAATAAACAATACTTCATTCATTCCAGTGTTATTATCATACACAGGTTATTGAGTTATTTGTTCTGTTTGTTATATTTTATTTTTATTGTAAATTATATATTGTTTGCCCGTGCCAGTCTGTGTAAATGTTATCACTTTTAGGAAGATTGCCAAAGGCAGTCAGTATGATTATGTATCCATTCTTCTAGCTGTTGTATCCAGTTGTATTTTAAGTTCACAATAAAAGCATTTTTTTCCTTGTATCTTTTTTTTTTTTCAGTTGAATGTTTGACAGACGTGCTTCAAAAGATTTGTAACAACACTTGGGGATCAATACCCCTTGTATTTTTATTTCAAGGCTTGAGTCACATTCCCCAACAGCCGATCCTGACAAGTCAATGCTTTGAATTGATCAGGTACACTCCATACCATTTTTTTTTTCTATAATCATTCAGAATTGAAGGTTGGAAATAAATAGCAAATAAATATCATCAACATACCATTTTATTTCAATTTATTATTGATCACGGAATGGGTAATAGATTATTAACAGTCAGCATGTATATTGTTTTGTTTTTTTTCATTTTTTTCTTCACTGGTAAAAAGGAATCTTTTATATATTTTTTTAGTTTTCATAAAGGTCAGCTTGAATTGGTTCTAATCCTGGAACAGTAAACCTGCCAGTGAATAGTAAATTTGGAAAAGTTTGGAGTTTAATGCTCATATTGTGTTTGTTTTTACTTGATTTTACTAGTGGAGAACCTGCAGTATTTTCTGAAAAAATAAAGGCTACTATGAACAGGCACTTATCTATTTCAATTATTTTAATTTTTATTGCTTTGATCGTAATTGTGGCATGTCAAGTGCTATGTATATCATTATTTTTATAATTATTATAATATTATTGTGGAAATTAACATATATTGAGACGACTCATCAATGATAACTTTGGTCCCGTAACCAAGTCTGTAGGTGGGCGCACGTGAATCTGGCAATAGGGTGGCCGGGTGGTGATTCCCCAAGGCAAGGTCAAATTAAGGACTGATCATTATGCCTTAGCAGATATTCTAAATAATCATTTTAGTCAAAGGATATTACCCTTAATTTAAAATAGATTTGCAAGTTACTCATAATTCTGTGCTCGTTGGCAAAAATTGAACACGGGTAGTATGAAACAATTTAAAACTCCAACCCAGTTTTATAAAAAAAATAGTGATCTTTTGTTTGTTTGCTGAAAATCAGAGACGTTCATTTGTTGAAGTGTGTGTTTTGTAAATTTTTGTGTCTTTTATTTTTCAAAATGTTAGCTTGCAAGATTTTATTTCATGTAATCTGTGTCTACAGTTTTTAAAAGAGGCGTGTTGATGTCTGTGTGTTATGAATTTTATATATGAAATTGATTAAAGTTATTACTATTGCATTGTCAATAATCCTAATCATTTAATAATTAGTTTGCCTTGAAAATTGGAAAAGAACTAGGACAGAATGTTTGTGTCTTAAGAACTGTTTTAAGAGTTAACAAAATGTCATTGTCGGTTATTCAATAACTTTTACTTTCTTTTGATGTTATAGTGAGTTTATTCAACATTGCCATTGGAGCAAATAAAATACAACAACAATAAAAAGGTATTCTTTTTGGAGTTTAGATAACTCCATGTTACGTGTGGTTTTATGTTTGAGCCTTATGATTTGTAAATATTAAGTTTTACCTACCTATTCATAAGTAGCTAAAACATTTATAATATGGGCAATGCTCATTTTTAACTATGTATATTGAATCACGTTTTAAACTCTTTTTTTGTTATTCATTACCCCAAGGTACATCATTCAGGCCTGCCTCACTACTCATGAGGTAGCAACTAGAGGTGCTATTGAATGCTTCATCTGTCAGATGATGATGAATTTGATAAATTTGGTGGGTGAAATCATTAACATTTTTAAAGCAATCTTTTGATTTTGAGATTACAGTGCATTGTAACATGACATTTAATCACTTACTTTTAGGATTTATGCTTTATTTTAGATCATAGGTTTTTTAATTTTATAGAATCTTTATTATCATGATGAATGATTAGTATCGGTTATACACTTCAATTGATTTCAAAAGAAGATTGTGTATTATGAAGTCAGTTTACCTCAATTTGGGACAAATGATACAGAGACTTCAAAAGATGCCAGATTTTAGATGATTACACCCATGGCATTTGTGAACCTCCTTGTTTAAATGTTAGATTAAACTAACATTGACTAGGTTCTCGTGCAGTCTCCTTTTTATTCTTTTGGCAATTAAAACAAGTCATGAAATCTTCTCAAAAGTAAAGTGGAAATTTGTCAGTATCACCTCCCCACCACCACTTTTAAAATAACATTTGAAAGGACATGATTGTTAATATTTGAAATATTCTCTTCATCACCTTCTTAAGTGATGGCATCACTATTACACTGATTTCAGTTTGTTTATATAATGTAGCAATGACTATGAAAATTTTTGTTTTCTATTTTTGTAGGAAATACTACTCTTATATCAAAGCCCTATCTCCACTGAGTAAAAATCTTTTTGAATTTTGAAAATCCATTAATATATAACAAAGTTATGCAGTTTCAAAGATGTCATTTATTTGGATGACTCACAAAGAGAAAAAAATACGGAAAATATGGGACGCTTTTTCTGCGTTTTACTCTGGTTTGTGCCTGTATCTCGCTTAATATGTGGAATTAGATATTAAAACTTGGCAAAAAAATTTATCAGAAAATATGATGAAGACATCAGAAGAGTTCTAACTTGTATAGTTTTAGAGCTGTATGGCTAGTGTCAACTATAAATTTGTTTTAAAATATACATAATATTGATCATTTGGAACTTTTCCAAAGTGTAATCTTGTGTCTACAACCCATACAAATGACACGAAAAATGCCTGCTGAATTATTATCAATCAGTCCCGTGAGACCATGGCTTATGTTAGTTCTAGTATTTATTTGAGAGAGAGAGAGAGAGAGTGTGTTAATCTACTATCCCTATGACATAACAATGAAACAATACCTTAATTTTAAAAAAGCCAGCGAGGATTTGTGTCATCCGTCGTCGCGAACAAGGTTGCCAGATGTCCACGTGTGTGGCCAAATATATAATTTTGTTTCTTTTTTTACATTTTATTCATTTATGTTTGTCTCAGTGACATTTATCCTAGTCTATTCAATTTTCTGTTTGCTAAAATTTAGTTCATTTTAAGTGGGCCAGTCTTAATATTGAAAGCCATATGATTTTCTATTTAGTCACTTTTGAAGTCTAATTTGGTCAGGTTAAAGTCTGGCCATCTGGCAGCCTTGCCTCGCTCAGGTCATTTTCATGTCACGCGATGGTGGAGCAAAATGGCCGTCTCCATATTTTCACTCATTGAAATGCAAATTGGGTTGATGTTTTCTGAGAATACGGGAAAAGTACTAATCATAATCAAATGAAATTTGAAATATAAATAGAAGAAATGTGCATTTATAACCTTATGAGCGACAAAATCTCTCCTCTTTGTAGTTTTAGAAATATTGTACTCCAAAGAGTAAAAATATATTTTTAACGGTCTTCTGGTAATCGTACGAGTTTTGTCGCTTGACATAATCTAAAATTACCTCTTCTCTAACTGTTTGCCAACTTTCAGTCATATTCATCGATAAACAGCGTCGTAATTAATTTTTAAAAATAGCATGTACGAAACGGCTTCGTCCCATATTTTGTCGCGAATTTGGGCACTTCGTGAGCGAAAAAGAGGCCCAAAGATTTGTGCGGGATAGTCATTGCTATAAAATGACTGTACAAACCGTTGAATTCCAAAGAAGTTGTGTAGAAGTTGATTAAACCTTGTTTGTCATTGAGCATTTAAAGACAATGGTCAATCTGCTGTAAACCTTGATGTGATATGATGAACAAAAGTGAATATAACAGCTTCAGAAAGGAAAAAAATACCAAATACAGAATGTTTCAGGCTTGAAACCCTTCTTCAGCCAATAAAAACAGAAATACATTACTTAAAAACCAGATAGACAACAGACTATCTTGGTTTTTAAGTAATGCCGTCATCTTTTTATTGTGTTTGGTATCTTGTTCTTTTTTAATTTTTTGAAGCTGTAATAATCATTTTTGTTTTTACAGTCCACAACCTCTAGAAGCTTAGTATCACATATGATATGATACAAACTCTGTGAGGCTGTTGCTTTCATTTTATAAGTATGATTTTGAAATAACCAATGAAGTTATCAAAATATTCACTTTGTTAAAGAGATATTTAAAATGTGGTCTCTGCAATGCTAGTCACATGCTCTTATTTTGTTATTTATCGGTCATATACATAAAGAGCAAAATGCAAAGACGATATGTATATTAGTTTTCCCTTGATTAATTGAATTGCAGGAGGTCTTTTTTTCCGGTGAAATTTTATGAATATGCATCAGTAGGAACATGTTAATCCTAATTTTTACCTGTATATTTGACTATCCAAAGATGTCATGATATTGCTATGATTGTGTGTCATCAGGACCTTGTGACCCCATCCCAGTTCTTTAAAATTGTGGCTGAACTGAAGAGAGAAGAAAGTTTTCAGAGAGGAACAGTTCTATGGGACAAGATGGTGGAATGGCTCAAGAATGACCACATACAGCAAAAGTGGACAGAGCAACTTATTTTAACTGATGCTAGGGCTTATCTTAAACAAGATAATTGGAAAGGTATGCTTGTCCACTACCTACGTTTTATAATAAACAAATTTTCCTGTCAAAACTGATAATCAAATGAATAAAAATAAAATTAATTTTTAAAAAAATTATAAAATTTATATAATAAAATTAAATAAATTTCTGTACTTAGTCATGCCACATGCACATCCACATGTGCACATGCATCATGGACACATACACTCACTGACAAACTTTCTTGGTATGTTAATAATTTTAAGAACATGGAAATACACTCGACAAACTTTCTTGGTATGTTAATAATTTTAAGAACATGGAAATACACTCACTGACAAACTTTCTTGGTATGTTAATAATTTTAAGAACATGGAAATACACTCACTGACAAACTTTCTTGGTATGTTAATAATTTTAAGAACATGGAAATACACTCGACAAACTTTCTTGGTATGTTAATAATTTTAAGAACATGGAAATACACTCACTGACAAACTTTCTTGGTATGTTAATAATTTTAAGAACATGGAAATACACTCACTGACAAACTTTCTTGGTATGTTAATAATTTTAAGAACATGGAAATACACTCACTGACAAACTTTCTTGGTATGTTAATAATTTTAAGAACATGGAAAATCACTGACAAACTTTCTTGGTATGTTAATAATTTTAAGAACATGGAAATACACTCCGACAAACTTTCTTGGTATGTTAATAATTTTAAGAACATGGAAATACACTCATGACACCGTCACTTTTCTTGTTGTTTGATTTCTATTTAAATCTGAAATATTATCACTCCCGACAATCTTCCTTGTTTTAGGTTTAATATTTTACAGGATCATCGTTGGATATACACTTCAATGACAAAATTATGGCTTGTTTGAATATTTTAAGGAACATTGGAAATACACTCATTGACAAAACTGTTCTGGGATGGTTATAATTGTTTGTAAGAATGGGAATATACCACTCACTGACAAACTTTCTTGGTATGTTAATAATTTTAAGAACATGGAAATCACGCTTCTTTGTTTACACCTGTCACTTTTCCCATCATGTTTTTGTCATGTCTCTATTTAACACTCTGTAATATTATATTTTATTTTTCCTTACTTTTGCAGACTCAGATGCTTCCATTGTTTTTGAAGGTTGTGAAGTAGTTGGTATAGCTAGGATGCTATTGCTGTTTGCTGATATGACAGCTGATCAAAGTGACCCAAAAGAGTTAATGGCTTGTCCCTTGGCATCTGTGCTAAAGGAAATATCAGTGCTGTTGTCAAATATTGGATCAAGGGCTTATGTGAACACCAAACATGTAGATGCATGTCTGGCCCTCTTGAATTGCTTTGTCAGGGAAGTGGAGAGTAAGTCTATATTCTCATCTCATTCTACGAGCAATTACATAATGATGATTACATTATTGACAGATAGGCACATTTTAAGCTTTTAGATGCGCTTTTTTGAGAGGGACCATCTATCCATGTCTGAATAGGTATGAATGGTCGCAGACTGGATTGAACACAGAAAATAGTGCTGATATTTTCTTTTTCTTTTTTAGTGTTACTTTACTTTTGGGAATATTATATTGATGAAGGGGGTATTCTTTATTTGGTTATGTGAAGTATTGCTGTGATCGTAATCATGGCATGTAAAGCGCTATGTATATCATTTATTTTTATTTTTGTGAAGAATAAAATTTGAAATCTTATGTGTCAGTGCATGACATTATCAGTCGGAAGGTGAAAATTTTGGATTTGCATTTTCTGAAAGAATATGCTCACCAGAGCATTTTAATATTTATTTGAAGTTAATCGGATGATTTTTTTTTTTCATGAAGTTATGGTCAGATGTATAGGAAAGGTATCCATCAACTTTTCTCAAATTTCATAATTTTTCAACTTGCCTAGCTGTAAAAAATATTTAGAAGTGAAATTAAGCTTTGATATTTCCTGAAGATGTACAAAAATGGTTGATTTTATCATTTATGACAAGAACTCGTTTTGGATAAAAATTGACCTTCTAACTAAACTTGGCAATATCTCGATTCAAACCTTTTCACCATCCGACTGATTATGTCATTCACTGCAACATATGGACAAAATCATAAAAGCCTTTGCTGTGGACAAAATGTATAAATTGTCTTTCTCAATCATGTTTCACTCATAGGTAAGACCTCCAAAAACCATTCTGAAGATAAAACCAGAGACTTGATCAAAAATACTGTATCTCGTAGCTTTGAGAGCATTGTCACATTTATCATCAACCGTTTATCTCAGGATCTTGTCAAGGTAAACACTTTTAATAAACGTTGCCATGCTTATCTCATTTTTTAAAACATTGGATATCTCTTTGTAAAAAATATATGGATTTAAGTTTGAATTAGCTTGAATCAATAAGCATCTTCTGAAAAATAATGAAGGGTCTTATACCACATTATTCCGGTTTTGGGTGATATGCGTCAAAGTGTATGCAAGTACAATTTTATGGACTATAAAATTGACAAATATTCAACCATATCTAATAGAATAACCTACCGTGTTAAAATGGGCATGTGAAGTTTTGAAGTTCTATTTCATGTGGTAGAGAAATTGAATAATGTAGATATTTCTAATACAATTACATCTGATCGTTGTTGCCCTGGAATGAGGACTTCAAGAAGGAGGGTCTTTAAAAAAAAACTAGAAACGGAAAAGTTTGAGCTTTGAGATAGCTCAATATCCACTAAATGTGCTCAAAGCACTTTTGCTGTTTTATAGCAGTAATCAGCAGAGAATGAAGCTTACCATAGACAACTGTAGCGCTTCATAGCAGCCCAATATGTCAAGGACACAAGATTGATTTAGGCTTAAGATTTAATACAGACAAAAATAACTGCATGGATACCATCCTCTTCTGCGTGAAAGAAATAAACAAGATACAGTCGACTCCACTTAATCGCACACCCTCGGGAGTTCAGGTTAATGTGTCTACGCGGAGTGTGCGATTTAGCGGAGAAGCTTTTAAAAAAAGCATCTAAGCACCAGCTTTCATTTGCCATTTATGTAGGACCTTCCTCTCTGAATTTTCTACAGGCTTAGAACTGTCATGTTCAAGATATGGCCTCATTAGAAGTTGTTTTTTGGTTTTCTTTTCCTTTCTTAATATTTTTTCTTTTCTTTTTCATGTTTTACCGACAACAAAATGTGATATTATTGTTTGTAAGAAAAGTTATCGTGAAGTGCTGATTACTTTCTATTCTGTGCAAGATGTTTATAAACCTTGTTTCCAATCTCACCAATGTTGTTGGGTCATCTGTCAAACAGTCTTCTTGGATATAGTGGCGTAGTTTGTTCAGCATGTCAAGTTTTTCATGTTTGTCAGGGGTGGTAAGTCACACTCTGATGACTCATCCGCATCTACATTATCCAGGCATTGTCTTTTCTGTAGCTGAACGGAGTCCACTAGCTACTGAGATATCAGTTCACCGCTGATGCGTCTATTGTTGTCTATTGTAACAAATCAAACGATTCATTACTTTTTTGTGTATTTTAAAAATATTTTTCTCCAATCAAGATGGAATTAAAGTGTAGCGATTAAGCAAAGAAGGTGTGTGATTAAGCGGAGTGATTATATAGCAAAAATTCAGTTTTTCAGGAATGTGTAGCGTATAAGCGGAGTGTCCGATTAACCAATGTGCGATTAAGCGGAGTGAACTGTATCATAATTTTCTTTTTCAGGCAGAGGATTTAGATGAGATCAAATTCTATGCAGATGTAATCTCCAACTCCGGATCAGTATGTGACAAGTTACAAAAACCAGTTCAGGACTTGCTCAAATTTGTTGGAAACATTTTTCGAGCAAATACAAAACCAAGCCAGGAATCAGAGGTGCAAATCAGTTTTCATAATTAAGTATAAATTTTTATAATTGATTTATGTAAATATATATATAGAGTTTGGAGTTTTCTACGGACATGACAAAATGGATTATGCCGACTGAGGAAGTGTGAGAAATACACAGAAACGAGTCGTCTCGGCAAAAAATGTGAGTGAAATTTTACATTATATATATATATATATATATATATATATATATATATATATATATATATATATATATATATATATATATATATATATATATATATATATATATATATATATATATATATATATGTGATGTGGGCTGTTATGACTGATTTTTATATTTTTTTATTTGTTTTTTTTGTTGCAACGTTGGCTGAGGAGTGTTAAAGTGATCATGATAGTTCTCTATGGAGATAATAGGTATTGCTAATGTTATGGAAGGACTTCTGTTGATTGGTTGCACGTCTAGAGAGGGGATCTTTTTTTTTATTATCGGGGGAAGGGGAGGGGGGGGGGTGGCAAATAACCCCCCCCCCCTTTTTTTTTTTTTTTTTCTTTTTAAAATTTATTCAGCCCTAACTAAAAATACTATAACCTGATGAACCATAATGTTTGCCATCACTTGCAATATCGAAACTGATGGGAAACACAGTAAGTAATAATGGCATCGGCTGGAGTCGTAAATGACAATCAACTAAGCAAATATTGTTTTTGAAATTAGACAAATCCTACCACTTATAAAATGAAACTTATTTTAGATAGTAATCTTTATTGGACAGTTCAACTAATTGAAAGTCGTGCTGTGACACTACGGAAGTCCTCCCATTATTATTACCTTTCTCTCAGATTTCCTCTTAATTTATGAAGCAAACATGTTAATTTGTTGGTGTTGAATTTTTTTCTTTTATCTTCCTAGCTGGACTTGGAGGTTCTCACTTTATCAGCTGTGACGATTCTCAACTCCATATTTAAGATAATTGTGGTCTTGGATTGCCTTCCAGTGCAAGAAAACATCTGGACTAAAATTTTAGAGATGCCATCAGTTCATGACTTGCCAAGACCCTTTACTAATAGAACGGGGTAATAATTAGCGGCTATTATTACACATTTTTAAACTGGATTTGTTTTTATGATTGTTCTTCAGAGCTGTAAGTCCCATGGTTTATCCCGGTTTCTAAAGCTTGAAACAGACAATATCAATTGCTTGCTACCCTTTGGATAGGATGCTAGTCTATCGCAAAGTACGCCAAATCTAACAGACCCAACTACTGCTGGGTTGACAAGGGGGTCGGAAAAATTCTCGACTGCATCCAGGATTGATCTTGGTCCCTTTGCTTATGAAGTGAGTGCTCTACCAACTGAGCTTTCTGGATCCACATGGAATTCCCTTTAAGTGTATGAGGACCAGCTTGTTGTTTTGTGCCCTATTAGTATCACAAAACTTGACAAAGAAGTTCCATTCTTGAATTGGCTGTCTTTGATAATCCACGCAGTTTGAGATTGAAATAAGAAAAGAGGAAACGCCTCTCAAGTCAGTAAGTAAGAGCAATGAATGCAATCATGTTAGTTTGTAAATGGAGACACCTCCAAGGTTTGAGAAAATATGCCTCTCAGGCCTTGTTTTTATATATTGGTTAACTTTCAACATGTCCTCTATCCTAAGGTTGAGTGGATAAGACTTTGTACTTATCCCTGATGATACCTGGTTTGAGCCTTTAACAAGAAACTTAGCCCCGATAGCTCATTTAATGACGCGATACTGCAGCTGACTCCTGGAAGAAGAATTTCTCCCTGGGATTTAATTATTTTTCATTTATTTGTTTATTTCAGATCCAGGGTGTCAAATTTACAAATTGGTCGAGTGATTAGCCATTTTGTATCCAACAAGTGGCAATGTAGAAAGTCAATGTTTGAGATTCAGATCAAAATGAAACAACCCTACACCAGTTTTGACAACTTGATAGATGAGGCAATGGATGCTCTGTCAATAGGCTCTGGGGATTCGGACATTGCAGTAATCCAAACCATGGAGCTGGTCATGGATCAGGTACATTTATGAGTTCTATTCATCAAAACATTGACTATAAAATTCTTGAATATTCATAAAGTGTAAAATCCATAAATGTGCTCAAAATGCTTTGCAAGGGGCCCTACCCAAAAGAAACATTTAAAATGTAGGACAGAACATGATGCCTGAATGGTAATATTACAATCTTTTCAACAGATGCAATGCAGTTAACGGCCAGGTACTCATTTTACAACCTGAGTATGGTGAGAGAATGTGGGTAAAGAGCCTTTTCCGAAGACTCTACTTTGCATTACTCAAAGTGGGACTGGAAATTGGGACCTACCAAACTGAAGAAAGTCTTCAACCTCAAGACCACAAAGCTACACTAAATTCTCAATTTACAATTGTATTTCTGATGTGTCGCATCTTAGTGAGGGTCCTGGTAGCTCAGTGGAAGAACAATCAACTCACAAGCAGAAGAACATGTATCAAATGCTTGCACAATTGAAATATTTTATTATCTCCTTGTCCAACAAGCAGTTAAGGGATAGCTAGCTTGGTCTCTTAAATCTGACGAAAAGTATTTTACAATAAACTAGCATCACATGTGGCTCTGATGGACTATCATCTTGTTGAAAAAAAAAAAAAAATTATATATCATTATCATTGTTTACCCAGTATACCTTGATTCATCTAAAGTCATCTTGATTTCTGTGGGTGATTGTTATGGGATACTGAATGGATATTCCATACCTCTTGTCTGTTGTCGCTTTCTCTATAGCTTTGTAGTTTTTTTCCTTGTCAGATAGTAACCTGCTAGGAGCTGTATAAAGTGATGGACAAAAAGAAAAACATACTAACATCAACTAATTCTCTCAAAAAGACCCCAAGCCAAGGGCTGAGGAAAAGCAAATCACACCTCATTAGATTGAGGAAAAGGACAAAACGGAATATAACTGCTTTGAAAAAGAAAAAAATGTCAAACATTGAATGTTTCAGGCTCAAAATACTTCTTCAGCCAATAAAAAAACTATAAATGGATCATTTAAAATCCAGACAGATGGTAGAATTGTATTTGGCATGTCTTGTATTATTGTACTGTTATTGGCTTAGGAAGGCTGTGAGTCACAAATATTCAGTGTTTGGTATTTTGTTCTTTTTCGAAGTGGTGATATTCATTTTTGTAATTTTCCTCATTCTAATAATGAGGTGATTAAAAATTTGTTTTTTCCACAGGCCTTGGCTTGCTTTTCTCCGTGAAATGATATTTTCCCCCTGTAAATCATCTTCCTAAATTACTGTGCAATAGTATCATCATAGTATCTTTTTTTTTTATGAGGATCCCCTGCCATTATCTGTGAGAAACGTTGGAAAGCCTCAGGCTGGGCACAGGGGTAGATTGCTTCAGGGATTTATTTGTCACTTTTCCTTTTGTCTTTTTTCATCTCAGACACCTGTGATCCAAGTGTTGCAGGCCCTGGCTTCTAAATATATCTCTTGAATTTTTTGTGTTGTGTTCCATCCTTCTTTTTATAATGTGCTGAATGTTGTGTTTTCGACGGGACACCAGATTAATATTGTGGAATCACACCACTCAACTCAATCAAAACCCTCAGAATCCAACACCCCCCCCCCCCCCCCCTACTTAACCTCTATAAGTCCCAGACAATTTATCACAAACAGCCCTGAATCATCAATAAACCGATTGGTTCAGGATCTCTGCCATCCACCAATCACAACAACACATTTTATCTCCTCTCCACATCCAACCACGATCAGCTTTTTAATTGTTAATTTAAATCATCTAAAAAAGTAACAAAATTTATTACAACCCACCAACCCAATATATCCTCTAACTGACCAACTGACCAATTAACCCCCCACCTTTCATGAACGCGTTAGGCTACATTAATATTTCAATCTTATTTCATCCTTTAACCAAAAAAAAAAAAAAAACGAACGAAACAGAAGCAGTTAATGCCAATGCCTTTCTACTGCTACTACTACTAAACATAATAATGAACCTAACAAATAAAATTTTTACTAATTAAGAGGGTCATTAGATAGGATGGGTCTAAAAAAAAAATAAATAAAAAAAAAAAAAAATAAAAAACTCAACTCAGAAGCGCTAAGTGATTAAATGTTAGAAAACAATTTATTACTGAGTATAAGTTAGAGTATATATGAATCTATCGCAACAACATTGTCAGTAGAAGGACAGTATAATATAACTCAAATATGGAAAGTAAGGAACAAAGAGTGCATCCTTCTCAAGGGCATGCCACTCCAATATTTGTAAGCACAAATAATATTTAAACAATGGACTTAATGAATAATAACTAATTAAGCTGTAACTAAAATCAATTAGCTAATAACAAAGGGGAGCAACTCTTTCCTAGTGTAAATCGATGTATAAGTCCATAACACTGAAATAACCTTAAAGTATCACAAGTGTCTTTTGGTTTCTAAAGCTAACCCAAATTAAACTCTTAATTTCTGTAATCAATAAACTCAACTCATCGTAAGAATGCAACACCTTAAGCAGACTCGAAAAAGAGACAAAATATTATTATCCCGCTTGGTTCTATCATAGGAAAAGTTTATATCACTAAACGCTAATTTTTTACATTTTTTAAATTTAAGATCTTACAGGACAATAGTGGCTCAGATATTTCACAATTCTTCAAATTAGCATGGAACAAGCTGATGGAGGAGAGGAAGAATGCTTTGTTCTGGCAGCGGATTGAGACCATTATTCCTGCTGTCTTACATCCTTCTGTCTTGAAACAAGACAAGCAATCTGAGATTGCCTCCTACATTGAAGAAGTAAGCTTTGTCATTACTAAATTTCTATATATCCCTAAGTGCTATAATTTTTGTATGGCCTTTGCACAAGTTGTTGAGTGAGTTTCATGGTAATTGGACTGGATGGGTAACTTTGCCTCTGTGAATTTGGAGCATTTTTAGTTCTCGCAGCTTTGTTGTAGTAATATTTGCCACTAAGCTAAATATACGATAATTAATCCAAAATTAAAGGCAAAGTTTCAGCTTGAAGCAAAGTCACCCCTGTTGAAAGTAACAAGTATAACCTACTTGGGCATAGAGGCATATGGGGATTCCTTACTGCAATCCTTATTACTGGATTTAAAAAAATTATTATTAAGATGCATTACTTATTACTCATAAAATAACTATAGTATTATTCTGGACTGCAATGTCTAAATACCTGCTATAAAACTCTAGCTAAACAAATACTAGACTTGGTTGATCAGTTTTGGGTTCATATTATAAAAGCTGAATGGAGGACATTGAAATAGTACAAAAGAATGCCATGAGATATGTTACAAGTGACTCATTCATTAGTGGTGAAACAGGTACAAATATGAAACAGTAAGATGGTTACATCATCATGAAGCACTGGTATCAAACTTTTGAGCAATATCGAGACCCTTAAAGATGCACCACACTATCAGAAAAGTACCATTATTTTCATATTTCATAATGACCCGTCAACAATGAGTGAGTGAGGAGTTGGATCTGTTAGATCTGGCAGGAAGAAAATGATGATGAAATAGCGTTTTATCCAAAGATTATAAAGCAATTGCTATTTGTTTCATGCTTTAGAATTTATTTTTTAAAATTCTGGCTCCATGGTCATTTTTCTCTGAGCGACTACCCTTTTTTTTTTTTTTGCTTTGTTTTTATTTCAGTTCCTTGGAGACCTTCTGGAACTGGCAGAGGCTAAAACGGGTGTGCTTTATTTGTTGATGCAGCACTTGACCAATGTGATGGCTGAGCATGACCAAGACAAGGCCATAGCTAAATGGCTAGTGGATAAATTGATTGATGCTTCTATCTTTGGAACCATCTATGAAAAAGGGAAAAAGTAAATTTAAAAAAAAACGATTTTTATTTTAAAAATTTTGTTGTAAATGACAGACTTTGAGTTATGTATTTGATTCACCTACGATCAACTCATATTGAGAATAAATGAATTAGCTTTTTACAGTCTATTTGTCCCAACAGTGATGCACAAGAGCTTTTCTTATTTCAATTAGAAGCGGTAGTTTTATTTGAGGACTACAAGGAGTAAAGTTGGTGGTTTGTTCATAATTGAAAATATTTTGACTTCAATTTGATATGGGTCTGTTACCTGCTTTCTAATATTAAAAAAAACAACAACTTTTTTTATGTTTTCAATTTATGACATCACAAGTCTTTAAATTCACTTCTGAATGCCTTTGTTTATGAAGTAGAAATGTCTTTCTTCAAAATATCGATCTTTTAAATATTCTAAAGCAGATGTAAGTTGAGAAAGTTGAAAGCATGATGTGGGTACCAAACAGTTTAGCATTGGATCATCACTCTAGTTTTGTTTCAGGCATCAGAATTAAATTTTGAACTCCTTCTAAAAAGAAAGAATCGCAGACATAGATAATTGGAAATGTTTCATAATTTTATCACAAGTTAATCTTTTTACTCTCTTTGTCTTTTCCTTACTTCCCGCAGATTAACACTTGATGTATTTGCCTACTTAGACAAAATGGGTGACCAACTCGCTACGAATCAAATCACTTCTAGGTAATTACAAATTAAAATATTATTATTATTATTATTATTATTATTATTATTATTATTATTATTATTATTATTATTAATAGTATTGTTGTTATTATTATTATATGATAATAAAGGAGAAAAGCACTGAAATCTTTTTTTTCTAGCAAATCATAGAAATCGTAAAATTTGCATGCATTTACAGTTCTAAATGACTGTACACCCGCACCAATTAAAAAAAAAAATCAAAAGTCAAAGTCCTTTAAGGTTCAAGACTATGTAATTCATAATTTTCATGCCAATTTTTCAAAAGTCGTTGTCCAATTGATGCAACAGTTTAAAAACTTAAAAAGTATGAGCAACAAAATAAAAACAGCAATATTCAATGAGATCTTTTTTGTTTTTAATGAGCATTTAGACAGTGCAATATCTACAGAGAACTATAACTGCTCATAATAATGTTAACTTTTTATAATTCTTTTGTTTGAATATATCGAATTTGCATGCCACATTTTTGTGTCCTCTTTATAGATAATTAAATATTCCCTCTTGTTTCCTCAGTGTTTCAAAGAACGATCTGAACACAAGGGTCATCCTGATCAACTGGCTGACCTCTCTCAGGTTGTCTGTGGCAACAGATCATGAGTTTGCCATGTTGTTTATGAGACGTCTCAAAGAGAAATACCTTCAGTTGGCCAATTTGTCGTCCTATAAACAATTTTCTAATTCCTACCATCACAGACTCAAACATAGGATGTTGTTGATTTTTCTTCCTTTGTCAGAATTTATACAACAGGTATTTATTTCATCCCGTTTATCTTTTCCCTCCTTGCTTTTCAATTCTAGTTTTTCACACTGCTCTGTTTTTATAGCTACATATTCTTATTGTCTGCAGTGAAAAGTGATCTTTCAAAACCAAAGAGATAAGAGTCAATCCCAGTTTGCATAGCGTTAAATGGGAAGTAGCAATCATTTGCTATCCTTTGGTTAGGATGCAATGCTAGTCTATTACAAAATTGTTTCTGCCAGATCTTACAGACCCAGATACTGTATCACTACTGAGTGGATGGGATCATTTCTGGTTTCTTTGATTGTGGTTGAGGGTTCCACCACTAAACCATTAGGACTCCCTCATTATCTAGAATTCAGTTGTTGTGAAAAATAAGTGGCAAGTAATCTGAAACTACAAGAAACGAAAGTTTTTATTTTAACTGGAATTAATTCATACTCTTGTTTTCTATTGGTTCAATTGTATTGGTTTTATTTCATTAAATTGAATTCTATCACTCAGAATATTAGTAATGATTACAGAATTATTTTCCAGTCTTAAGTGGATTAGAAGAATATTAGTAATGATAACAGTATTATTTTCCAGTCTTAAGTGAATTGTATCTGTCATATTATCAAAACCAATCATTATGTTAACAGCTGTATTGGTGCAAACCACTCCCCCCCCCCCCCCCCCTCAAGATGTAGACTGAGAAATTACAACTTACAGTATTTGGCAACTAATATTGAACCAGCAAATCTTTAGTAACATGATGAGTTTTTACCATTATTTCTTACACAAGTGTTTTGTTTCTGGTTTTTTTTTTGTTTAAAAAATAAATTACTTGTTGTCTTTAGTTCACAAGTATAAGAAAATTTAGTTTTGACATGAATGCATTTTGAAATTGATTTGAGGCAAATGTCGGATATGTTTAAAGCCAACCTTGGTATCAAAATTAAGTCAAATATTTTATTATTATAAGATATTAATGGTTTCCGAAAATTTTGCCATTTTTAATATCTTGCTATAATCTCTTCCTCATTTTGTTTCATTCAGGGTGATTGTGAAGAGTTTCTTGAAGGTTTGTGGCAAGGTTTGATTATAGAGTGTCATCCCTCAGTGCGTCACAATTTGGAATGGGTGGTGCTGCGTCTGATTCTACGCTATCCAATATTTATTTCCTCTATCTGGGACACATTCTCAAAGGTAAGTTTTGATATGTCAAGACTATTGCCTAAAGTATTGAATATATCCATTTCAATTGACGAAAATGCTTTACAAGAAACACTTTGGACTCAAAGCCTTCTTCAGCAAATAACAAAGGCAGTAATTTGATATGCAGAAAGATTATTTCTTGATTCTATGTATCTTATTATCGTTTTTTGTTTGTTTGTTTTCTTTGTCATAGTCTGAAGGAGAGTTTCATGCCTGAAACATTCATGGCAACATTTTTGTTCTATTTGTTATATTCATATTTGTTCAATACTTTTTACAATCTACAGATAAGTGTATAGTATTTACGAATACCTGACCAATGACACAATTAGTTGAGATTTTAAAGATGAAATAGTGTGTTGGTCCTGACTTTTGTATTGAATTAATTTTGGCTAGTCATCTCAAAATAGAGGGCACTACAATACTGCCTCATATTACAACCAGAAGCCACTGCCCAAATGTAAAATCTGTCATTGATGAACAAAGACAAAGAGACCAAAGGATGGATTGCCTCACAAAGCAAGGGCTACATCTCAGCATCTTCATGTGGTTGGAATCCATGTTTTACCAGACCCAGCCTAAAGTCCTGACTTAGCACCATGTGTTTTTTGGTTATTTCCTATCTTTACAGAAAAACTTAATGGAGGGAAATTTAAACACATACAAGACCTTGCGCAAGCTGTCAATTTAGAGCTTCAAACTATATCTCCAAATAACTATCGTTGTGCTTTTCAGAATTTGTTGACAAAGTTGAATCCTTCCTACAACGATAGGGAGAGTATTTTGAAGGCCTAGTACAATTTCTGGTTTTTAGTTGTTCAAGTTTTTGAGATCCAACACTACTGTCAGAACTTTCTGATCATCCCTCATTTTATGACGAAAATGTTTGTACCATTGATTAAATCAATTGTTTTACCAGTGCTAGAATTCTGCATTGTGTTGCGGAGAGTATTTTTTGTTTTGTTTTGTTTATTCATCTTAACAACGCCACTACCACATTATCTCATTCATCTGTAGTGTTTCATTCATCCTGTTTTGTTGATAAAGGGGAAACCCAAAACGTTCATTTGATTTGTTTTTGTAATTAAATTGAAGCTTACATTCGATTTCATATTATTTATTTCTTCGAGCTTCGAGCAGCAACATTAACAGTCTTATATGGACGGAATTATAGTTTCTGAAATGTTTCATAAAATTAATTCTCATCAAGTTTTGTAAAGATTCATTTTTTTTCTCTTCTTTTTGCAAGATAATAATTTTTGCTATCAATTCATTAGTTCACAGAGAAAAGAAGCCAGTGCCTCTGCTCACTCTTTTTGATCCTTTCATGTATTGGACCCAAGCTTCCAAAGGAGATGCAGGTATTATTTTTTTTTCCTAGTTATTGTTAGGGGCCCCAGTAGTTTGATTATCAAAATTCACGACTTGAATTGTACGTTTAGGCCTCTCTTTACTTCACTTAGCTGTAATTTGGTTTGATCTGATGGAAACTACTTTTTAATAGACTAATTCATCTTATAGTAGTTTGGTTGGATAAGGTAGAAAATACTTTGTGATAAGACTAATACACTTAGTGACTTAGCGGTAATTTAGTTGAACTGGTAGAAAATTCTTTGTGATTGACTTATTTTCTATCAAGAGAATTTCTAATGATGGTATTGTTGCCATCCTTTTCACAATACAAAAATTAGAATGATCCAGAGTAATGCCTCGCAAGGATATCTCTGAGGCATGATGAGAAATAATTATGAACATGTTCAAATACATATTTTCATAACATGCAATGAGATGCATTGATAGCTTGAAGGATAATTTATATTTTGGACAGTAATCGTTGTCATGCTCTTGGTGAAAGCTTTGACTGTTTATGTGTGACAAGGACTGGGATTTAATATAATTCCAGACTTTATATAAAGGTGTTTTATAATCCTGCAGGTTAAAACAGTATGCTTATTTATATAAATATATATCAGCTTGTTGTGTAAAATTGGCAGGTTTTTGTTTCTTTTCAGTTGAAAGCCTTTGGTTGAATAGATATGTGTGTGTGTTTGTTGTCGTTAGTTTTTTTGTTTGATTTTTTTTAGACTTGAAAATATAAGTATCTCATCTACATTAAAAAAAAAAAATTACTGATGATTACTGGTCATGAATCAGCAAAAAAGAGAAGGAACGAAATTGATGTCACTCAACTCTTTGTTATTTTTTTAGCCAGTCATTTTAATGAGTAGTTCTCACTAAATTGTATCAGACTTGAAAGGTTTAAGGTGCACTGTGTGTTGGTACGTTATATCCAGCTGGTGGATGTTGTGAGTATTTTAATGAAATGCATAGCATTGACAGATTTGCCATTGTTTCTTAATTTATTTTCCAGAATGATTTTTACAGCCGCGCCATCTCACAAACTCTACCATGGTGCCTTGCCCATCACTACAACACTCGTATATTTGCCCAAGCTTGTTTGATGAAACTGTGGAGTCAATGTAACCAATTAGAGTTAACGCAGGTCACAAAAACGTTTCAAGTGGTGCAGTTTACTGCTGATTTTATATACAAGAACGGGTAAGAATCCTAGGCTTTTTAAAAATTGACATTGATAAAGTTAACTAGAAATGCCTTACATAAACTCATTATCCCAGAAGGAGTTAACTTTTTTTTTTTAATGAATTGCTTGTGGGCAACTTTTTGGCCCTTAAAAAAATGACATAACTTAGGTAATCACAAATTAGCATATGGTTGGCCCTTTTTTGAGTTTGAGATGTCAGCTAAATTCGAGATTTCGAAATTTCCATGTTCACCATGTTTATTGGCTATTAACATCTTAAAGCATTGCCCAGTGTGATGTTTTCATAAAGAAAAGAGTTTCTTGAATTGGTGTAGATTTACCATTTTAGTGGAAAGAATGGAGAGACAGTTAACAATACTGGCACACAACAAATCATAAAAGAATATCACGTTAACCCTAACCTTAAGGCTCTCAGTGCCAGGAGGCATATAAGCCTTTAATAGTTTTTTTTTTCTCAGATCAGGAGGTCAAGGATTGACTTGCTGTTCTCCAAGAGTTTCATCCTGCACCATTCCTCCATTTCTACCATTTTCTGCCAGATCGTTTTGGGGTGGCTAAACTTTCTTCTCTTCCTCTCAGGGGCCCATTCAAGGCAATTAAAATAATACTAACAGTCACATGTTTATCGGATTTGTTTGATTTTTTTTTTTTTTAGATATGTTTGTAAATGTTCAAAGCAACCATCGTATTACAAAAAATATTGCAAATATGAAATAGGGGCAAGATCAATATTTTTTGCAATTTTGATTTTTATGATGTATTAGCATACCATAATCCTCAATTCTTAAATATTATGGCTGAACATTTTCTCTGTACATTTGATGTTGCAAAGTGATTGAGCTATCCATCTGTCAGATGTCTTTTTGTGATATGATGTAATTTTGCAATTAATATACAGTGTACTTAAGACATGTATGTGATTACTGACACATATACAAATTATTCTTTTTTTTTTTTTTCAGCATTCATTATCACTTCATGATTAATTAATCTATTTGTTCATTTATTTATATATCTGTTATGTCTTTGTTTTCTGATTTGTCTGTTTTTAATATTCATATTCTACTTTCAACTTAAGTTTTATTTTGCTGTTCTTGATTGAGATCAAAGAAAAAATTTAATTGGATATCAATCTAAACCTGAATAGGTAATATAAAAATAAAGTAATCATCTATTTTAAAACTTCTACCTCAATTATTACACTTTTTCTCCACAGGAATTCAAGTGGCACCATTCCCAAACTCCTTGAAAACTTTATGTTCTCTTCTTTCGATCCAATTCATGACTTTAGTGCCGAGGTAAAGTATATTATAGATAATTAGGTCACCGTGTCATTTTTAAGAGTGCCATGTGATATGTTGGGTTTGTTATGTTTTGGTGAATTATTGTGTTTTGAATACTTTTTTTTTGAATATTTCTTATTTGATTTTAGTTACTGGTTTTTATTTTTTAATGGCATATTTAAATTATAGTTGGTAAATAGGTGTTTCTGATGACTTTCGAGCTCTCAAAATTCTATTGAAATGACCAATCCAATATTGACATTGCTTTACCACGAATGTTAGATTTTGATTATTAGATATGTCTATAAAGCCAAAAATCAATTTGAGAATAAAATTATTAGTTAGGAACTTTGAAGAATCTTGTTTTGGATTTTTTAAGTTAAATGAAAATGTGACCCACTGTCTCAAAATGGTGTTATGCTGGAGTGATGTTTATTTTATAGTAAAAAAGATGTGAAACTTTGCTTAAGCTCATGTCATTTATAGAGTAGAATTAATGTAGTTTTTCAAAAAGTGAATGATCCCAAATTCTATATTTCTGATCATTTTAACTTTATATTCATTTTCACTCCAATATGATACAATGGTGCCTTAAGGTTCACGGCATTGGCAAAATCCCTGTTTTTTCCTCCACTATTTCTCTATTGTAAATAGACTTATATAATGAGAAAGAGCGATTTGGAGACTGGAGATAATGAGAACTCAATCTAAAATCAAAATAAAAAATGCACGTTTATTTATCAACAAACATCACAATCACACATATGCAAAGCGAAGCAATCAGTATCGGCAGTGCTACGAAAGCAAAAGGATAGTTATTACTAAAGTACGGCTGATGTACGTATGTATAGAAGGGAACGATGATCACCCCTCCAAATTAAATGAAATAACCCATCTAGCCTATTATTGGATGAGTTCGAGTGTCACATTAATGCACCTATTAGCACCATTCATAAGCATCACACTATGATCAAGACCGTTTACTTTTTCTTTTTAACGTTATAGTCTATTGATTCCTGCTGTCAACTTGTCTGTAAATTTCAATCCCAAGTTTTCACCACACTTTTTGTCAGAATCATATAGTCAATGGTCATCATGCCTAATTCCAACTTGATAAAAATAACAACATTATGGATTCTCAAAATCATAAAAGAAAGAGACTGACTATTGAGACTAAAGGCTTTGAGATTTGTTAATGTAGTGCAATATCCACTAAATATGCTCAAAGTGCTCTACAAAGGGCCCCTGACTAACATGAACACGTAACATTTAGGACAAGATATGATGCCTGTTAAGCGATATTACTATTTATTTCTGACAGAGACAACGCTATTAATGACCAGGTACTCATTTTATAGTACATTTAGAGAATGTGATTAAAGAGCCTTTTCCAAGGACTCAATTATGCACCGAGTAGTCTTGATACCAGGACCTTTCGATTGGAAAGACCACAAGACCGCATAGCCGCACAGCTGGGAGGTGGCTTGGTTCTCCATCATAGAAGTGGAGAAGAATGGGGGCAAAGATTGCCGAGATATGTCGATGCTTTAATATAAAGTCCAGTACAATGTACACCATTTTGAAGATTATGGGTGTATTTAAAGGGCCATTATCAGATTATGTGGTTCTTTACCTTGAAAATGGGTTTAACAAGAGCTCTGGAATAATGAGAATTTATGCTGGGAACAGAGGTTCTCATTATAACCGAGCTCCGCTGTACCAGGTTTGAGGCTGTGTCTCACAGATATGATTTCTTCCATTTCATGAATGTTCTATCAGGCTTTTTGCCGTGTAAGAACTGCAATGAATAATTCTTAATTAGTATGCTTACAACAACTTCATTTCCCTACCTCAGACAATTTTTCACACGCTTCCAAGACTTGCCAGCATCACTGATGAAGAATGGATTCTTCCAGAACAACTAATGAAACATGATACATCATGGAATGCTGTAGGAAACAAACTGGTTCCACTCTTCAATTCCTCATCAAAACTAGCTGACTGTGAGGAAGGACCTTGGAGGATGAAAGCCCACAGTGAGTAATTAATGTTAAATTATCTATTAATGTTTCAGTGTAGCTCTGTCATTGGGTTGTGGTATTATGGTTTTGTATTGGATATAACTTATATAATGATAATGAAAATGAATGATAAACAACAGTGTACTTATATTTCAAGTGTTTTTAACAGTACCGCTCTGTAATTTTTATATAACAAATTTGAGGAAACAATTTCCTACTTCAATGGGTTTTTTTCCATATCTCCATGAGTGATAATGCATTTTCTATCTTTTTTTTTTGGTTCTTTATAATTAATTTACTGACATACATCCAATATCATTTTTTAAAAGGTATGTACTTTGTTAAAAACTTTTTCCGACACTTCGAAAAGCTATTCAAGCTATTCTTTTGGTTCAACATTCATTTTTTAAAAATATTGTTTTTAATTATACAACCTATAGCAACCCAGAGAAACTGATAAAAATTGATTCCTTCCACTGATAAAACTGTCAGAACATAAATTTCTTCGTGACCTCCTTTGATTTTAGAAATTAAAAAAATAACAACTTAATAATGATTATCTATTCAATGACAGCTGTTAATGAAGATGACATAGTTGAAAGCACAGATGGGGATTTCCAGAAGAAGATTGTGTCATGGCGTCAAATGTCACCTGACCAGGAGACCGAGACAGAACAAATTACCCAGAGGAGGCGACTGAAAGATGGGGGACTCATTCTTGTTACCTCCTTGATTGACAAAGTACCCAATCTTGGAGGTAAGGTTATTTTTTAAATTATTTTATTTATTTATTTATTTTATATTTAAAGTGAACTCATTTCCTACTAAATTTAGGCAATTTTCCTTGTCCAAAACGATCTGAAGATTTGACAGAATGCACTTTGGATGCAGCAATAATATCTCAAAAAGTTTTCAAGTACCTTTGAACAGATTCTAAAAGAAATATTTGAAAACTTTACAGGAGTAAATTATTGTCTGATTGATGAGGTTTTGAATGATAAAAGAAAAAGTGTATTATAAAAGAAAGAATTGTTAGTGAATGATTTTAAGCACACTGGGCAGAATGCTTTATATCTTTATATTGTCCAAAAAACGTTTGTTTTGTTAAAGAAAAGTGGTCGAGAGAGGAATATTCATTATTTGTTAAGGAAAGCAATTTTTGTGACTGTCAAGCCATGGAGGATTAAAAGTTTGATGTCAACTTTAGGCCTTGTTCATACCTGATGGTATGCCTCCCTCACTTACCATCGAACTTTATGGTATATACCAGTCAGTTGTAACTTTTTCATTTCCCTATGTCAGATTTTATGATTAATTCTTATGATTAGAATCACAAAACAGTGGTGGCGTTAATTCTTTAAAATATAGGCAATGCTGTTTTCTTGAAGTCAGTGTATAAATGATAATATCAATATGCCTGCAATCCATCATGGAAATCACCTACTAAACTACTTGAGATTTTGTAACCATCAATACAAAGGCATAAATAAAATTAATCTGACAACTCTCATAGTGGCAAAAATCAAACGACAGGTGAGGTCCATGAGGTTCACATGAACGAGTAAAATGCAATGTAAATAATTGATCCTTTCTTCCATCTTCTCAAGGTCTTTGCAGAACTAGTGAGATATTTGGAGTGTCAGAGTTTGTCATTGGCAATTTGACCCATCTGGAGGATCACATGTTTCAAAGTCTTAGTGTGTCTGCACAGAAATGGCTCAACATCACTGAGGTATGAAGATTGTGTCCATTCCACGATGCAGAATCAAGACTAGGGGAAATCTTTTCAAATTTTCAGCTCTAGGTTGTGGAAGTCTCTCAAACGAATCTAAATCATCACCTTTGTTTGAAATGTTCAAGAAACTTTTAAAGACATATATCTTCGTAATTCAGATTTTTATATCTTGTTATATTTTTTTTTTACTGAAATTTTATGTGGTGAGGACACCTCTGTTTTGAGATGCTCAAATCTCTGTCCATTAATATTAAAGGATGTGGCTATGTGGTCTTGTGTTATGACGCTCGCCTTCAGACCAGAAAGTCCAGGGTTTGAGTCCTGTTCAGAGTGGCACATAGTTGAATCCTTGAAAATGGCTCGTTATTCACATTCTCTCAGTTTACTCGGGTGTGAAATGAGTACCTGACTGTTAACAGCATTTTAAAAATCAGGATTTGTAGTTTTAATATTGTCTAACAGTCGCCTCATTTATTAAATAGATGCACTTTATATGTCTGACTCATATTATTTGGTAAAAAAAAAATAAAGAAAATCAAGTGACACCGACATTAAATGAAAATTTTCAAAGTGAACAAACCTTTCAACATTAACTCCTTAATGTAACTATTGCTGCAATTTTTCCTTACTTATGCAAAATTGAGTAAATTTAAGCATTTGAAAGTCAAATCCATAAAAATTGATTTTATGGATAGAACGTGAATTCTTAATAATGAGGCTTTTTATCTGGTGGTTTTGAATGTTGGGTCGTTGAATTATAGTTACAGATATTGTTACACAAAAATTGGGGAATCAAACCAAATAATTACTGAACTAAAAGAAAATGTGAAAGGTTATTAATAATTTACTGATAGAAGAGCACCTTGCTTAACCCAAAGTAGAAAAATTCTTAGAATTAATTGAGATTTGAGAAAGACATATATTATGCTAATGTAGATGGTGTCAAAAGATATGTTTTAACAGATTTTTAATTTTTGAAATTGATGGGAAATAACAAATCAGTATATGTTTTCCTTTCTTCCATTTCCGTAGGTTCCTAGATTTCAGATCAACAAATATTTGGAGGAGAAAAAGTCCAAGGGTTACATTTTGGTTGGAGTAGAGCAGACGGCTAATAGTGTGCCATTGGATAAATATGTTTTCCCAAAAAACTCGCTTTTATTGCTAGGGTAAGTGGTTGCGTGATGTAAGATATTATATGGAACTTGAACTACATTATCTCTGTACTCCAAGACTTGATCTACTACTGATTAAATACTTTGCATTAAGTAGTGGTGGGTCTTGTTCAAGATTTTATTGATTCAAGCAAACAAACTTCTTATTACAAAATCATTTATGAAGTAACAAGTAGGGAGTTTAAAATGCAATGTCATAAGACTTAGTAAATAATTTGACAATGATTAAATCACTTGGTCAGCAGACGAATTAAAGGGAGGTAGGAGAGCAATGTTTTGACTGCACACTTTGTAACTTCTTATGTTGCTTTTATGTTGTGTCCCTCTGTCCCTTTCACCATCCTCCCACTTGTCATCTACACACAGAGATACCAACCCAAACTTTTTTTTCTGATTAAATTAAAATAATATTCCAGCGACCTCATTCCCCTGTCCTTACTCTAGATTTCATATGTAGCCTATATTATTTATTGTCCTTTTTCCGTTTTTTTTCCCAATTATTTTAAACGTTACTCACTTTTTGTACTCACCCTCCCCCCACTTCCCCTTTCACCCCCCCCCCCTTCCCCTTCCTCCCCCCCCCCCCCCTCTCCCCCCCCTTCTCTCTCTATTAAAAAAAATCCTCCTGTAGAAATGAGAAGGAAGGCATCCCTCCTGACATGATTCAAAACCTTGATGTTTGTGTGGAAATTCCCCAGCAAGGAATCATCAGGTCCCTCAATGTCCACGTGTGCGGGGCCCTCATCGTGTGGGAATATACAAGACAGAACTTGAACCAAGATTCCAGTTGACCTGAAAACATGACGGGATATTTTTATGAATATTTATCGCTTATTTTACATCTACAGCTATAACAGTATACAACATTTATTATTGTACCAAATATTTTTATTTTGAATAAAGCAAATTGTAATTTGCTATTAGTATATGTTGTTTTTTGGGTTTGTTTTTTTTTGTTTGTAATAAAAAAAAAGTTTTTTTCCCAAAAAATTTTGTTGATGTGAGTGGACATTTATGATTGGTTACAGCTACAGCCTCAATTGAGTTTACTTGGTTTAGTCCAAAATTTGGATTGAGTCGTTTTTCTCATGGGATAAACAGTTGGAAATGAGCATGTATACAATGGAACCTCCCGATTACGACACCTCCGAATAGCGACAACCTCCTGATAACGACATTGACCCGTGGTCCCGATTTTTTTTCTATTAAGATCAGTAAAAAAAACCTCCAAATAACGACGCACATTTTGATAAAACCGAATAACGACATCATTTTGGCGATTTTCGGCAGTTTTCGTAGATATCTGATACTAAAAATACCGAGTATGAGTACTCAACGTTTATAAAAACGATTCCTGCTTGAACCAATGATAACGCAGCTTTTGAAACCAATGAGAACGCAGATTTTTTGACGCATCTTGGCTGATATGCATTAATAAAAACCAAGGTATAAATGTAAGTGTAAGCAAGTAAACACAAAATCTTGGAAAATGTGATATTATGTGGTGATAGAAGTAGTAGTAGTAGTAGTAGTAGTAGTAGTAGAAGTAGTAGTAGTAATAATAATAATAATAATAATAATAATAATAATAGTAGTGGTAGTAGTAGTTGTGTTTTTGTGGGAGGAGGAATTTTATCTAACTCGCAGCGTCTGAATTACCTGTTTTTGTTTGTTGTAAAGGGTTTTACAGCGCTTGTGACACATCTATGTCATATCAGCGCTAGTAAAAAGGAAGAAAATTGGATAGTTAAAAACATTCTAGATTTACAATTGAAATGACATAAGAAAAAGTAAGAAAGGGGAATGGTTTAAATAGGGAACAGATGTCTCAGTTCAGATCACCTAAAGTCTCATCCAGACACACGCACAAGAACCCTCTGAGAGGAATACACTACAATGTTTTGTTTGTTTTGTCAATGTTAATAAAAACTGGCTTTACCACGCCCACTTTGTCCGCCATCTTGGAAACCTCTAAATAACGACACCTCCGGATAACGACATAAAAACTATGTCCCGTGGCATGTCGTTATCGGGAGGTTCCACTGTATATATATATGTGTGTGAGTGAGAGAGTTTGTGTTTGTGTTTTTATGGGGTTTTTTTGGTCACAATGAATAGTTGCCAATCCCAAAACAAAGACATCGCTCAGTTTCTCCTTAAAACACTAATTGTCCACCTGTTGTCTAGAATATACACAGCCCCCTCGCCTCCATTCTAATGGTCGAAGATGACCTCCCATTCTGTAATGTCCTGCCCTCTTTTATGTCAAATAAAGTGGTGACACACTACAGTAGCATTAATCCCCGCCCACCTTTGGTTCTTATACCTGTCACAATTTCACCCATGATGACATGTAATCATGAGATTTTGATTGATTTATTGAATTTGCCACTTCTTGGGGTCAAAAATTTGTTGCGATTAACCAAAGTTTGGTACAATTAACCAGTGACTTTTATATATAATTTTTCCGGTTCTTGCAAAATGTTGCAACTAACCGAGTGGACTGTATTAGTACAGTTAATTAGTACTTAATCACTGATCAGTTAATCGCACACTCCGCTTATATGCTACACATACCCGAAAAACTGAATTTTTAAATATAATCGCTCCACTTAATCGCACACCATCTCCACTTAATCCCTACCCATTGATTCCCTCTTGATCAGAGTGACAACCAACAGCCATATGAAATCAATGATGCTGTTCCTGTTCCACACAACTTTTCGGCCAAAGCAATCAATCAATTGGTAACAATCGACAACAAAATACCCATCAGCGATGAACTGACATCTCAGGAACTACTTGGCTCTGAACAGCCACACAAAAGACAATGCCTAGATAATGAAGATGAGGATGAGTCATCGGAATGTGACACACCACCCCTGACAAACACTGAGAAACTTGACATGGTTGACAAACTTTGCCGCTAAATCCAACAACGCTTGATCTACATTGGCGAGATTGGAGACAAGGGTTTATAAACAGCTTGCACAGAATAGAAAGCAATCAACGCTTTGCAATTACTGTTCAATAATGTCACATTATGTTGTCGATAAAACATGGAAAAGGAAGTATTACCAAAAAAACCCCAGCAAAAACAAAACAAAACAAACAACCAAAAAAAAGAAACCAAATTTTAAAAAAACTGAAAACATTCTAATGAGGTCATGTGTTGAACATGAAGGTCCCAAGCTGTAGAAAACTCAGAAGGGAAGGTCCTACAATAATGGCTCATGAAAGCTGGTGCTTAGATGCTATTATTAGCTTCTTCGCTTAATCGCATAATCAACACACTAACCCAAACCCCCAAGGGTGTGCGATTAAGCGGAGTCGACTGTATTATTACTATTATTATTATTATTATTATTATTATTATTATTATTATTATTATTATTATTATTATTATTATTATTCAAAATTAATTTTTAGCGAAACAGTTTTTTTCCGGCAGCATTGCAATTGCCAGAAAAGAACAAATGAAGCAACCAAAAAACAAAAAAAAAACAAAAACAAATGAAGCAACCAATTTTTCTAATCAACGTCAACAACAAATTATGAGAATGTTTATTGTGAACATTATTTTACTAGAACTTGAATTGACAGCCCCACTTGCTAAAGTATTAATTTTCAAACTACTCAAACTGTAACTGGAATGATTTTTTTTTTAATGGTCTTGTATCGTACTTCAAATTTACTTTCAGAAAATCACTGCCAGGTCTAATATTATTATGGCCATTTTTTGTAATATCTGGCAAATTCTTTTTTTTTTTTTAAACATGGCGATATCCACGTATGCAAACCGAAAGTAAACACCAAACAAACTTGAAACATCAATTTTATAATTCATGATCACTCACTAACAAGCCAGAACGAAAGGAATCTTGGTGATCACGTTAATATGGCAACGATAATTGCACAGGTATCACGTAATATGTAGTCATAACTTACTGAACTGAAACTGAATTAGTAGTAGGTCTTCTTAGTACGAGAGCGTGAAAATTACTACAGAACAAAGACCGCCAAACTCAGTGAAATTGTTTCTAAGAAAGAAAGTGAACAAGAACATGAAGAGAAAGATCCAGAAGAGTGCTGTAACCATTTATATAATGAAAATTTGCAATTGAAGGAGGAAATAAAATGTTTGCAAGAGACTATCAAAGAATTTGAAGCTGACACCGTAGGTACATTCGACAAAATTAAAAAGTGCTACACAACTCCATTTAGAGAGATGGTGTACAAATTGCTACAGGAGCATGTAGGTTTGGAACATGTGGGCCCTGTCATTGAAACCGTGCTTGCATTTACAAATAAGAAAGCAGAAAAGTTGCCTAGTGAGAAGACAATTAGGAATATGAACATAGAAAGGCTTAATTTATCGCAGATCCAGATTGGAGAGGAGTTCAGTAAGGAGAAAAACACCACACTTTACAGTGATGAAACGTCTAAATTAGGAGAGAAGTACATAGGTTATCATGCATCTGATGCCTCAAAAAGATTCTGGGTGTTAGGGATACGTGACTTGGTCACTAAATCGGCGGAAGACACACTGAAAACGTTTAAACAAGTCCTACAAGATATTGACGATAAAAAGAGAGACGGTGACACGTCTGAAGTGGCCAAGAAAATTTTGACTAATATTCAAAATACAATGTCAGATCGTGCAGCAACAGAGATGAAATGGCATGAAATGCTAGAAAACTATCGCATAAACATATTGCCTGAAGTGAAGGAGCACTGGAATGAGATGACAGAATTAGAACGTCGACCAGTTGAAAGATTACGAAATTTTTATTGTGGATTACACAGCTATGTCCAGATTGCTGAAACTGCTGGAGCAGCCCTCCTTGAGCTCGAGAGGGATGAACCAGTATCTAATGGTCCACAGATCGTGAAAAAAAAATGAACCAGGCACTGTTCGCCTAATAAGAACAGTGGCAAAAGCTTTTGCATGGGGAGCAGATGAAAAGAATGGGGCATTTGCCGACTTTAGATTATATGATCCTGTACAAAAAAAGCTGCGAGACAATGGAATGTCAGTAATACCGATCGTGCCCTTTCGAGGGAATCGATTTAATATCATCTTTTTCAATGGTGCCTTTGTCTATTTTCTCCATGAAGAGATAACAAGCTTCATTGAAGGCAGGGAAAAACCAAATAAACTTCTGCAAGCTGTCCTTATTGATATCAAGAAATCATTGACGCTTGCAGGTTGTAAAGCCTATGGATTGATCAGTAAGCTGGTGATGGGACCTCTTTGGCGCATCATTGAGAATAATTCTGTACACATTTTGGACATGGGGGATTTTGTAAAAGAAATTATAAACAAATTGGAAACGGCGTCCACGAATATTGATGAATTCTTGAGGGGAAACATGATGTGTTCAACCAGACCAGAGTGGATTGTAAAAAAGGAGTCTGTCTTTCGATGCTTAATTAAAGAAAATGTAAAAGTGGATAGTGATGTCCAAACCATTCTCGGGGTGGTACTTCCAGCAATAACAGCAGTTATAAAAGACCACTACAGTCCCTTATTGATTGGTGATTTTGACAGTGCTGATAGAGAGCAAGCAGAGAGTGTTGTGAAACACAATAAATTTGCAGAACGTGTTTTTGCATACACAGATCAACTGCTGCGCTTCAAACCCAACATCCACCATATCTCGCAGGAAGCGTATATCATGTTCTGTATGAATAAAACTGCAGAGTGGCTTTGTAAGAAGGATCCGGCTGAAAAAGTCGAGAATTGGAGCCCCCAAACTACAGGCACTGTACAGGCAACGAAGGAAGCAGATTAAAGAAGAAAGGGCTGAGAATCAGAGGAAAAAGAGAAAGGATGAGGAGACAA
The DNA here is from genome assembly GCF_034508935.2 of Berghia stephanieae. Classification (NCBI taxonomy): domain Eukaryota; kingdom Metazoa; phylum Mollusca; class Gastropoda; order Nudibranchia; family Aeolidiidae; genus Berghia; species Berghia stephanieae. Next base: position 7,987,207 of record NC_088360.1, on the reverse strand, counting down.
GGAGGGGAAAACAAATGAAAGAAAGAGAGATGATTTTCAAGGATATTTTGTATTTTGGACTGTACCAACATGAGCATCAGTTAGAAGAAGTAAAGAACATTAGCGGGGTGGGGGAAAAGTCTGAGGCATTGAAGGCACAGCTTAGGTTCAGGGAAAAAATTTTGCAACAGTATGCAGACCCAAAATTCTTTAGATTTTCTGAAAACGATGCAATTACTGGAAAAAGAAGGGTTCTAATATGGCAAGAGTTAAAAGAAAATTGCAAACACCTCATTCAACACGCCCATCAAGTTCCATCATCACCAGACGAAACATTAAAGGCATCTTTTTTAATTGGGCGCCAAATCATCCATAAATTAGTGGAGAAAAATGATGAGCAGGATGAAAATGAAGATGGCAATCTCAAAGAGTATGTTGCAACAATTATTTCATCCGTACCCGGGTATCCAGCCTGGTTTAATCTGAAGTACCAGGGTTCGGATGATATTTACGTTGAGAAACTACAAGAAGAGATGGAGAAAGGAAATGTCTTGTTGAAAGAAAATTAAATACTGTATTGTAAGTGATACTTAATAATCAACCTGTTTAATACTTAACACCTTTCAAAAGGTATATAATAGTATTACCATTCTTTATTCATTAGGATTTATATGCTAAACAGTAGTTTATTCGTCGAACATCAAAATCGGCAGGTTGACTTCAAAAGTATGCCACATGTCCTGGCCGACAGTTTCTTTAATAATAGGAATATTTTCAATCTGTTTACAGTTCTGAATAGAGCTAAAGAAGACCTTTCCATACATATATGACAATCTGCTATACTGTTAATATAAAATTTTGACCTCCGGTCGCTAATTGTATGGACGGTCTCCTAGATAGTATCTATCTAGTTGTAAACAGTTACTCTAGTGTATCAAATAGATAAGGGGAGGAGAAGGAGGTAGTAATAGTATTAGTAATAGAAGGGGTGTATGTGTGCGCATTGGCACACTTTAATATCGGGGGGGGGGGGGGGGGGTCTCTTTGAATTTGGCCAATCCATAAAGTGAAGGCGGTTGGGGGGGGGGGGGTGCGCCTTATGGGTGTTTTCCGTTACCCCCCTCCCTCTTCTATTCCGACCCCCCTGCTATTTAGGTTTGACCAAAATGCACACACATACCCTCCCTTCTATTACTATTACTATTGCTACCCCAACCCACTCCCCTTCGTTTTTGTGTTGTTTCCCCTTTGAGTGAATTCATGAAGGAGAATATTCTTCCATCTACTCAGAGCAGTAATTTTGGTAGAACAGACTTTGCTAAAAGAGTGTAAGATCAGTACCCTGTCTAAAGCATCACCGTGTCAAAACAGTATTAGTATTATATCGGGATGAATTGGACATTTAAAAGGGAATTTAGAACCAAATTGTAAAGAAAAATGAATTTTATGTTGTTTTTTTTTTTTTTCAATGTATGAAATTGTATTCATTCTCCATCTAAACGATTAGAAACTAAGCTCTAGTTCATTCCAACATGATCCTGCTTTGACACAGAGGGTCACATTTTACAAAGCTGCAACCACAAAACTACAATAATGATTTTGCCTCTTCATTAAATTAAAACAAATTGATGAAAAACATTGACCGATAAATGATAACAGATAAGAAATTCAGTCATTCATTCAGGCTACAATTCAATATTATTTGCTCAGCAACAAATCCATTATTGTCATATTAGTGAATTGATAGAGTGATTGACCTCAGCCTTAGTTAAAAATACCTGACTTTCATCCAATTAGGAATAAATTTGGTAGATCAAAGTTGGGTCTGCAAGATAGTGGTTTGCTATATAGATCAGTACACTGTTATCCAAAGGGCAGTAATTGTAACTGAACTGTCTCTAACTTCAACACTGCAGAAACCGAGATAAAATTGGTGTTATGTTTCATTCCATAAAATACTTAACTTACAGAAAAGTGACCTGTCTAGTATCAAAAAGGCTTCCGTTCAGGATTCTAAAAAAGAAAAATATTCTTCATCTACTCAGAGCTTTAACTTGGTAGAACAGACTTTGCTATGGGTCTAAGATCAGTGTGCTGTCTAAAGGGCATCAATCAGTTGTCACTGTTCCTCTATTTTACACTACAGAAAACAGATAAATTCCTGTTCCATTGGTTTAATGTATGCACATTGATGTTTCAAATATAATGCTTCTATGTAGTCTATATTTTCCTTTACTAGCTGGTGTTTTCTAGCTAACAGAAGAAAATTGACTATTACTGTCACATTCATTAACACTCCTTGAAAAATTGCTGATAATGAAAAAAGTAATAGATCTCGTATTACGGTCCTATCCAACATTTAAAGACAATTGCATCAGTTTTATGTTTTCATTAATTTATTTTTTTCAGATTGAAGATATTGAAAAGATGATCGAAAGATGTGAAAAGAGGATTGATGAGCTGGAAAGAAAAGACAGGTTGACAGATATGTCAGATGAACAATGGTGAGATTTTAATTGAGGCATGGCATTTACAAATAAAAGAATTCATGTTTTTATTCAATCTCTTAGATATCACTTCCCACCACAAGATGTATTTAATGATACGCTAATCCATGTCTTGCACAAACAAAATGGAGAGGGGAACTGGGGAAACCCCTCTCAGACACATAATGGACGGTGCCCCTGTTTTGAGACTAAATAAGTCCTGGCACCCTTGTACTTGGCTTCCCTGACTTCAGAAAGGGTTGCAAATACGAGACGGAAGTCGACTTGGACGATGTCAGTCCCTCATGGGGATTGGGAGGTAGACTCCTTGAAACTGGGAGAGAAGTTGCTAGGCTTCTGTACTAGCAAGAGGAGACATTGGGTTATGGCAAATTGCTGAGGTCGAAAACTTGCCTAACTTCATCAGTTGGGACTTTCCATCTGTCCCACATGTATGTAGACACTGTGAGCTAGAACCTGAAACCCCAGAGCATCAATTTGAGCATTGTGTTGTGACAAGGTTACCGGGCAGGTTCGCGATTGTACAATAACGCGGCAACAATTTCACTGGCCATCATAATATAATAGTTAAAGACCATTAGAAGTTGCTACACAAACAATAAAATGAGACTAATTTCAGTCTTTTGAAATTGTATATTTGCTTATTGATTTATCTCTATTTCAGGCAAGAATTAAAGAGTGAAAAGAAGCAGCTTGAGAAACAAGTAAAGAAATACAGTAAGTACTATTTAATTTTCTTTTTAATTTCATAAAATTTGAAAGTATATTATTTGGGAGACATATACTGCTTTACACTAGGGAAAGATTATGTCAGAGAAAAAGTATACTTGCTTTCAAAATCGAAATTTTAATTTATAGCTTCACTACCATACTTATTCATTCTTCTTATCTCTTGGCTATGAATGCATTTATTCTTTTATTCAATATTTAATATGTTGAATAAGGAAATGAAAATCTTTCTGCCTGATAACTTCCAGCGTAATCATTGTTGTCATCATTATCACTTTTACTACCACCATAGATCTACAACGACATGGTCAAGTCCAATTCGTTTTCCCTATATCATTATTAATTAAAACATTCACCAGAATGACTTATATTTTCGTAAAAACCCAATATAGAACATCAATATGGTAGTTATCATCAACTTCAAGGTGAAAATTCTGATGCAATGAAAATGCTTGCTTTCTGACCAATGAAATCCCGCACTCATATCCAATGAAATCACTTGACTGGCTGCCCAATGAGATATAGTCCCCTCTGGGCCTGCTAATGGAGGCTCGTTCTGTAGTTTAGGCAAAGTGAAACAAAAGTAGTGGATATCGAGAGACTATTGACTTAGGACAGAGATAAGGAGCAAGTCATATTATCCATGCTTTACTAAGAGAAAAAGAAAAACAAAACTCATTTTTCTCAATTTTTCCATAAAAAGATATTTACTATAAATGGATGATATCAAGAGCAAGTGGGCTACACTATAATTTTTCAAAACTCGGAATGTTCAGTTTCTCTTACTTAAAAAAAAAATGTTAAGTCAAGTTTCGTCCAGCACACAATATCAGTCTTTTATGTTAATCCTTTTTTTCTTAAAAAAAAAGAAAGAATGCTGTTGAAATTAAAGTAATAGTAAAAAGTATATCCATGTAACTTTGTCAAAACCTTTTTTATTTTGTCCACTTATCTTGAAACCGACCAAATTTCTTACCAGTCACTGGATCAATTTAGAGTTCAGTGGAATTTTTGTTTTGCACTTTAAAATCTTTACAGTTTGATTATTTTAGCTTACAATATTTTCTTTTTATGTTTTTATTTAATTAATTCTGATTTGATCTTTTTCAGGAAGTGAATTGAGGGGACTTCGATGGCAGAACTGGAAAAGTATGATTACGTCTGTTTGCATATTTGGACTTATGTACTTTGTTTACCTCATATTCTTTGACTCTGATTCTTCTATTGATTCATGACCAAAGTTTGTCCTGTAAAAATAAATAAAGGCTCTTTTGATCGGCTGTTATTGTTACACATTACATATTTGTATTATGCAGATCTGGCTACTTGAAATGTTTAAAATTGGCAGTTTTCAAGGGATATAAAAATAATCACTTTTACTAATTTCATAAACTAACAACTTCACCCTCAGCACGATTAATTAACCCTTTCCTGCCTAATGCAACCATTAGCGGCTGCACTGATTTACTTCAGTGGATGCCTATTGTGGCTGGATGCGACCATGCTTTCAATGCCTGATGCGACCCAATGAATCTTTTTACCATAGATACCATTAAAACATATAACATGGGAAAGTTTTTTTACAATGGAACTGCACTTGATACTGTATCAGAAAACGGAAGTAGAACTTTCCTATGCTGATGTAAATATAATAGTATCTGCTCTTTTTCCTGGTTTATCTTAACAGCAACTGAAGAAAATGAAAGTATTTCTTGTGAATTTTTATGAAGTTGCCACAACAATAGCTTTTGGATACCTTCAATCTCTTGTAATATATCCTGAATTGGATTGAAACGATGAATCGGATTTTGAGATAGAACACATACCGTGGTGATGTGGTTGACAGTGAGGACGCTGGTGTAAGTGTGATAGTTGGAGTCAGCCTAGTTCTTATGCAAGTACTAATGAAGAGTGGTCAGACATTCTAAGCAGTATGGTAGAACCGTTCACCCATTTAAAAACATACCTTTTCAACAAGTTCTACGTATCAAGAGTATATTTTCATATTGAAGTACACTAGTCCTGACATACCATACCAGGATGATTTTTAAAAAAAATTATCAGAATCTTTGCAAAAAGATTTATTCCCCTTGTTTTGCTTAGGCATCGGGCCATATTGACTGAGGAAGTGTCGATGCATCCATCATAATGTAAGCTTGGACAAAAAAAAAAAACGAGGGTTAAATGGTGCTTCAAAGTGTTGAATATAATGTGCTTATGACTGAACTTTCTGTTTAAAAAAAATTTTTTTTTAATTTGGATAAGGATGTCCATTCAGTTCTTCATTTGGATTTACAATTCGTAGTTCTACATGTCTTGGACCTTTTACAAAAAAAACCAAACCATTTTTGTAATAGTGGGCAAGTCGAAAAATGCTTTGTAATAAAATGATATTTGTGACCAACAGTCTCAATCTGGGTGATTCTAGTCTCAATCTGGGATTATACTGGTGAACCTAGTGCTGACAATTGAAATGTAAAATCTAAATTACAAATTAGATCAAATCAAAGGCTTTCAGTCCTTGGAAAGAGTGTAGGTTTTAAATTTCATAATTTAATCAAATTCTCTTTATCAGGTCTATCTCAACATAATCGATACCATATTGATATGATGGGTCATATTGTGGACCTTTCCTTTGTCAATAATTGAAAGATTGTGAGAGTTCTTTTGTACTGCTGATTGGGCCTATCCCACTATTCTATACCCATGTTGTCTCATTCTATACGGCTAGCTGCTGTTGTATGGGAATCACTTGTCATTGGTGAGATAGATATTAGTTATGCATTTTTATGTGAGAGGTGATGTTTTTTGTTTGTTTTGTTTTTGGGGGATTTTGGGGTTTTATTTTTGTTGGGGAGGGGGGGGGGGGGAGTTAATCTTATCTATTTCTATCAATGTGTACTTGAAACTATTTGAGCGTCACCTTTTGTTCACAGTAGGTACAGTCTTGTCACAGTCTGTTCAATACTTTAGAGGACTGAGCATAATGATAGACTGCTGCCGGGGCCGACATCTATTTTTTTTTCCTTTGTCTTACTTTTTCTCCAATTCATTTGGCTCAACATTATGGGAACCGATGATTGGATTAAAAAAAGAACACCAAAGTCCATTGTTTGCATTAATTTTAATATATTATTATCATTTGGAACATGAGGGTAACAATATATATGTCAGATATCCACTGTTTTTTTAAGATCAACTTTCATAGAAAGATATTAAATAAGGGATTGTGGTATCTCATGTCTTTGCTTAACAGTTTTCTGAATTGTTTGAAGAACAAGTGGTGAAAATGATACATTCCCTATTGCTTGTCAGGTCCTTTTTAAAAGTTCTGATCAAAGACTTTGGAAGTAAAGAATAACAAATAGAAAATTCAATGATCAAGTCTGTGATCATTACGAAAGAACGGATAGGATTGCTGGTTCTAGATGGTGCTAAAATAGATTATCATGCACTAGTATGCTATCAAAATAAAGTCCAAGATTTGGAGCTTTTCTTATTCTTATTATTCTATGTATTTGTTGAGATTCAATTTGTGCTAATGATATGATCTGTTGCAAATATTAATGATTTCATTTTCATTCCCAATAATTGTCAAAATGGCTCTCATGGCTGACTGAGGTCTTTATCTTTAAGGATAGATGGACATTTGTATTAAACTATAATTTTATGGGCATTATAAAGTTAATATTTTCCATGAGCTGCATTGCTATATTCAGGAAAAATTTTTTGTGATATTATTATTTTGTGAAACCTTCAATAGCGGGAATCGTAAGATTGGAAGAGGATGAGAGACGATCTCAGTCAGATATAGGAATAGGGAGGTGGAGAGGAGAAGTGAATGAATGGACGATTGGATTAACTTTGTTTGGATGAACAGACTCTTTTCTTCTGAATAACCTCTCTGTGTAAGTGATATAAAGCCATGAATTTATCAATTTTATGTATTCATTCAATGTTTTTCTGTTTGGATCCAAGATAATGTTCCATTAAATGGAATAAAAGATAATATTGATATGAATAAAATGAAGGAGATATAATTTGTCTATATATGATTTAGTATTTTCTTCTTTTTTCTTTTGGTGATAGTATACATATTTTTATCATCAAGATCTCTCTCTCTCTCTCTCTCTCTCTCTCTCTCTCTCTCTCTCTCTCTCTCTCTCTCTTTCTCTCTTCATTCATTCTCTCTCTCTTTCTCTCTTCATTCATTCTCTCTCTCTCTCTCTCTCTCTCTCTCTCTCTCTCTCTCTCTCTCTCTCTCTCTCTCTCTCTCTCTCTCTCTTTTCATTGTCACTCTTGTTCTCTTTCTGTCTCTCTGTCTCTCTCTATCTCTCTCTCTCTCTCTCTCTCTCTCTCTCTTCATTGTCACTCTTGCTCTCTTTCTGTCTCTATCTCATTATCTTTTCTTATATATTTCTCTTCCCTCATTCCGTTTAGTACAAAAAGTATGGTCTCCTTAAGAAGAGGTACTAAGTACTAGGGACTATCGAATATGTAGAAACTTCTCTACATTTGGGCAACTTTCATAGTCGCCATTTTCATTTTATCAAATTGATATGAATATACATCATAATTTTATGGTGCTTGCAAACTTTTCAATGACGCAATCTACCACATAATCCAACGGTCGTAGATAAATCGATCCACGAAACAAAAGTCTTTGTTGGTGACTGGAATTTGAAGGAGGACGCCATCCAAATTGCAGAAGTGACCTTCCGGAAGTGCAAACGCCTCCCTCCAGCGCCTCCTGTGCATGTCGTAGTAGCTAACCATTTTCACATTGGTTCCTTTGTTGTAGCTGAGGCCTCCAATGACCCAAATATTACGACCTAATCAAAGGAAAAATTGTATATAAAACAGTTTGGAAATAATGATTAATTCTCTTTTACTTTTAAAAATTAGGCTTGTAATTGTAACCCGTGGTGATGACAGTATGTTACTGTTATTGTCTTTTTACCAATGTAAGTGACATTTAGTTCGATTGATCACATACCGGATGGTGTATACAAGGGGCTACGGATAATCCAAGATAGAGCATTTGTCTCACAGATAAAGGGACAGATATCGATTTGTTGTTTGTTTTTTTCTGTCCAATCAGTTATGATTAGGTAGCTTGGGCTGTTAGATCTGATGGAAAGCATTTTGCTGTGGACTGCTCTATCCAGAATGGCAGCCAAAATTATTACCATCTATATAATTATAACGTTACAGTAACAGGGATAAACTCCGGTCTTATGGGCATTATGACTCTGGATGTCTACTTTCTTGTAGAATATCCTTTGGCGCCAGGCATTTATAGCATCATCTCAGGACTTAGGTGACCCCGTGTTATGTTTAATAATTACAGAAAACTTCTCATCAAAGGGATTAACCGTAAGCTTTTACATGTCCACTAAATTATGTGTTGGGCTTTGGTCCCTAGCCAACGGAATTTTAACGTGAAGGACAGACATGATTCCCAACAGGCACTATTACAATTTTGATTTTCCAGCAGAGAAAACGCTTTTACCAGCCATATACTCATTTTACACATGAGCACTGTGGAGTATTGTGGGTAAAGATCTTTTTCCAAGGACTGCGTCGCCTAGCGAAACTCGAGACACATATACTTACAGACCAGAACCCTAGTGTCATACCTCTAGACCACAAAGCGAAAAAAAAAAAAGGGGGGGGGGGGGTCAATTTTAGATAATAATTGTACACACCTAAAGGCATGACGGCGGCATTACTTCTAGGATGTGGCATATTGGGGTGATCATTGTCCCAGTAAGGCTTCAAACCCCCAAAAGCCTTTTCTGGGTCCACTCCGTGAATGTTGAAGTGACATACTGCACCTTCGTCTTTCTCAGAAAATGTCTCTTGGTCGAAGCCTCTCCCTAAAAAAAATATCAAGAATAATAGGAACTACTCACGAGAGTTATGAAGCACATATGGTACGATATAAAATGCAATACAACCACAATGAAAATGCAGCAAGTTGCGCAAACGAAATTTTCCAGTCGTCTCTATGGTTGACGTTGGATTTAGAAAAAAAAATATAGATAGTGGCGGCAATGACGATGATGATAATGATAATAGCGGTGGCAACTTTAGCTGTGATAGTAAAAGTAGTAGTAGTAAAGTAGTTTTTAATGCCAGAAATACTTTAGATCCAACAGGCCAGTGCCGGGAATATTGGCTCTGAGTGAACTTATAGGTTCTTCACTGGTCTGTAGCCTATTTTCTTCTCTCTGGGTGGGGATCCTGACCTCCCATAGTGGGCAGGGAGGTACATGCTGTGTCTTCTATCCCCCCCCCCCATACCCGTTTTCCAATTGTTTCCTGTCATTGTCTTGGAATGAGATTACTTAGTTTTGTCCTGGTCTTTGCCGGAGTTCCTTGGCTGGGAGGGAAACAGTCAAATGTATAGTTATAGTTTTGGGAGATGATATTTTTTTTCCTTGTAAATCATCTCTCTGTTATGCATTGTGTTATGTTTAGTTTACATATTATATTATAGGATTGGTAAACATTTGAGTGTATTCCTCTTAGTTGGGACCTGTGCTTGTGTCTGGATGAGACATTTAGTGATCTCAAACTAAGTACTTTGATAGTGTGCTCTTGGAATCTACATCTGTTCCCTATTTGAACCAATTCCCCTTTGTCTTACCTTTTCTTTTGTGCTCTAATTGTAATTCTAGAACTTTTTACTATCCCATTTTCTTCTTTTTTACTGGCGCTGATATGACCTTAATGTGTTGCAAGCGCCGTAAAACCCTTAAAAACAAACAAAACATATTTTCTTCTCTTAATTTGCTTGCCGAATTTTGGTCACTTGGTGTGCAATAATTTAGGATTTTACTCGTCTGGTCTTTTCAACTGTGTTGAAAATAGATGTGTCTTAACATGGGTCAAATCACTTTCCTGGATTAAAGGACATGTGCCATTTACTCTCCCATAAGGCCAATGTTGTCTAGCTCTTTTTGGTCTATTTGATCTAAGGAGCATGTCATTTTGTTGTGACAAGTTAACAGTATCGTGAGTACTCTGGAGCTTTATGCCAGGTTGAGCGGCATCAAATTCATACCGACATAAAACCAGGTTGACGCGATGGGTCACATGTCACCACACCAGTGAATTCTTTTTACTCACCAGACAGAATAAGTATCTTGCTGCTACCAACAGGAATCATGTTGTGTTTTTCCCTCTCGTGTGGCATGAGTACTCTCCCTTCATCTATCTCTCTCCATAGACCATCCTCGGGATTGTAGTACCTGGAGGTGATAAACAACCAATATAATACAGCTGAGATTCTGTTTTGATCTGAAACACTATTGTATAAACACAAACCTTAAGTACTTTCCCTACGTCTTATCTGTCACCACAGCCAAATTCTGAAACACTGTACAACGAGGTGTCACTACTCTTTTCTTCGTCTACCTAATGTTATAGACCGTCGTTGGGGTTGTTATATTACCCGAAAGTGAAAACATACATTGTTTATTATTGGTAAAAAAAAAAATAAATTAAAAAAGATCTCAATCAGAAGATGGATTTCAATGGATATGCACATAATATAATTTGCTAAAGTCCATTTCAATTTAGACAACTACTCTGCCGTGCACTCAGAAAACATGTTTCTTTTTCCATTGTGCGGTTATGTTGTCTTGTGGGATGGCACTCGCTTTCGGATCTGAAGGTCCTGGGTTTGAGCCTCGCTCGGCGCATAGTTGAGTCCTCTTTTTTCACCGTATTCGGGCGCGAAATGAGTACCTGACCGTTAACAGCATCGCCTCTATCGAAAAAAAAAGTGTAATATCACCTAACAAGCGTCATGTCTCGTTCTACTCGTTAAGTGTTGCTGTTGGTCAGGGACCCTTTGTAAAGCGCCTTGGGCACGTTTAGTGGATATTGCTCTATATAAAAACTCATTAAAAAAATTAATTCGACCAAAATATTTTGTACGTTGTCATGAAGTTCGCAAATGAATAAATAAATAATATAGATAAATGCACGACCTTACATGTCAAACTATTGGGACAGCTTGGAATTCGTTTTCTCGTATCTCGTCTGTTCTTTTCTCTCGTAAGGGAATATGATGAAATAATTTTCTATCTTCTAAAGCATTGTTAAGATTTAAAAAAAAATTCAACCAGGCAGTCGGGATATCAAGCTTCCTTATATAATATCCCTGAGTCTAGTTGATAGCCAGCCATTCGACTTACGCTTTTCGATACGGTCAAAGGGTTCTACTTTGATACAAATGCGTTCGGGACGTTGGGAAATAATTTGTCGTTACGTATAAGGAATTGTCTGTGAATTACACCATTGAGTGTTCATCGTTAAGCTGGACATTACTGAGATTGGTGGTATAGTATTGGGTCATATGGTGGTGTATTTTTTCTTTTTATTATGTTATGTAAGGAACAATTTGTCCGGCAAACATTGCTCTGTTGGACATTTACAACAACGAGAAGAAGAAGAAGAAGAAGAAGAAGAAGAAGAAGAAGAAGAAGAAGAAGAAGGAGGAGGAGGAGGAGGAGGAGGGGGAGGAGGAGAAGGAGGAGGAGGAGCAGGAGGAGAAGGAGGAGAAGGAGGAGGAGAAGAAGAAGTAGTAGTAAAGAAGAAAAATAGTTGTGGTATAATAGGGGAAGGAGGAGGAGGAGGAGGAGGAGCAGAAGAAGAAGAAAAAGAAGAAGAAGAAGAAGAAGCGGAAGAAGAAGAAGAAGAAGAAGAAGAAGAAGAAGAAGAAGAAGAAGAAGAAGAAGAAGAAGAAATAATAATTGTGCCATAATAGGAGAAGGAGGGGGAGGAGAAGGATGATGGTGATGATGATGATGATGATGAGGAGGAGGAGGAGGAGGAGGGGGAGGAGGAGGAGGAGGAGAAGAAGAAGGAAGAAGAAGAAGAAGAAGAAGAAGAAGAAGAAGAAGAAGAAGAAGAAGAAGAAGAAGAAGAAGAAGAAGAAGAAGAAGAAGAAGGAAACAGCAATATTAGTCATTTGTATTTTTTTCTATAAACAATACAATATTAGACAGAAATAAACTTTGACCGGTTGTCTGACAAAAACTGCCCTCTCTGTAACTTAATGTCTTACTGTAAATGTGTCCTGAACGCAGTGTTGGAGGAAATTAAAACGGAAACGGTCATCATTTATTCACCACGGGAGGAGTATAATTTGCTGTACCAAGAAAACATGGGAAAGAATCTTTCCTGGACAGGTAGATGATGCAAAATTTGTTAGTTATCGGTCGAAAGTTTAGAAGGTCCTAAGTTCGACTTTCGATGGGGAATTAGGCAAGATTTCTAAATCTTGTAAATAAGATAAATAAAGATGCATTGTTTTCAATTTACATTTTCTCTGCTTGAATAATTACATCGTCTTATTTTTTAATGATCCCTTACGGTATAGCCATTTCAATACTGCACAAAGTATGCTAACCAGCCGAAATATTGGGCCGTCCTGATTCGGATTCATTTCACCTTATTTTGACGCAGATGATCTGAAAAGACGAGTTACAATGTAGTCTAACTTTATGCCTCACTGATTAAAACATAGCGATAAATTATGCTCACGAAATGGAAGACTAGCTGTGGCTATGGGTATGGACTATTGCTTTGATCTATCTCGAGGTTTTTCTCTCCTCGTATCCTTTCTTCAGCATCTCTTTTTTTCTTCTCATGGGTTTTCCAGGTCAGCGCCGTGTGATTTTGTTGGATGATGTATTCAATCCGAAATTCAGAGGTTGAAATTTTGGAGAGAATTTCTAAAAATCGGAGGGCTTTTGGGGCGCTTGGAAGTCAAGGAGGATACATATCAAAACAAAAATCAGATTTTAAAAATCCAACATGCTCTTTATGTTGCCACATGGTAATGGAATACGTAAACTGTCAAAGAACATCTGTACAAAGCTTGAAACGTTCCAAAACAAATACTTTAGGAAGATACTGAGCATATCCTGGCCAACAACCATCTCAAACAGCAACTTGATGAAGAGTACAGGGCTGGGTCCTGTATCTCTTCTTGTAAAAAGGAGAAGATGGAGGTGGACTGGTCATGTCCTCCGAATGAACCATGATGTTATACCAAGGGCCGTCCTCAGATGGAACACAGAAGAGAGGGATACTCTTTGAGACTTGGAGAAGGACCCTGGAGCGTGACATGAAGACCCAGAATGTGGTCGTGGGGAGAGATGTCAAAGATGGCAGCAAACGGTGATGGTTGGAGATCGACTATGTAGGTCTTCTGTGCAACTGAAACACCAAGAAGATAAGCAAGTAAGTAAACGTATCCATCTATGTTTCTTCTGTCCATGATCTCATCCTTTTAACTTTGAGAGGAAAACAGACCTGATCCAGCAATGTCGTGTAAAAGAGGATAATTATAATTGGCACCCTCACAATACAGCGTTGTTGGCACGGTGGTGGGGCGTCTTGTCTCGTAAAAAATGAAAAAGTCAAGCAGTGTTGATTGTGATTAGTGACCTGATGCAACTCTGGCCCTGCCATCCTGTCTTTTATTTGGTAAGACACTTTACACACATCATGAAATGAAAGGATCACTGATATGACCCATCATCTCTAAACAGTTATTGAGAGATAGCTAGCTAGATATAGATAAAAACATGATGGATTGGGAGAGAGAGAGAGAGAGAGAGAGAGAGAGAGAGAGAGAGAGAGAGCACTGGATTGGTGGGAGTGTGTTAATAATAGAAACCCGAAATAAATGATACATCCAAAAGCTGTAAATTCATTTTAGAATGGAAACGACAATAATATGATTCAGAACGGCCAATGTTTGAATATCAATAAAGCTACACAATATCTTTTAAAGAATAATAAGGGTACATTGCATCCCCATGATAATCATTCTCCATTAAATTGGCTCATGAGAATACAAGATGTCACAATTCTCTTCAGAAAAGCGCCCGCTCGTTCGCTCTATCTCCGTCTTTCCCTCTCATTCTCTCTCAATTTAATTCGCCAAATTATTGTTGACATGATTTAACCCTTTCATTCTGTCGTCCCCATTTCTCCGATTCTCACATTTCCTTCTCATTTACCAGAATGAGTCAGATTTCGCCCAAACTCGATTGGCTTTAAGTCTTCTTTCAACCGCGGGCAAAAAGCACGGGTGGAATTAATTAAGGAAGCCAAGTGAGGATCTC
>NC_088360.1:7962842-7967842 GCF_034508935.2 Berghia stephanieae | reverse complement strand
GATGGTGTGTACCAATAATTGTACATAATCCTATTATCAATCACGAAAAATAATAATAAAGACCAACAAAATTGGGAGCATTTTATTTTTTTGTCATGGATTTTTTGATCATAAAAGTGGTGACATTAAAGGGGCTTTGATGAAACGCTTGTTTATCAGAAATACTTCCGACGATGTCTGCCATGAACACAACCACTCAATAATTATTTTTTTTAATTTTTTTAATTTATTTATTTATTATATTTTACTTTACTTTTGCAACTAGACAAATAGGGGTTTTATAAAAAGAAACATCCAATGTTATTTGAGTCGAACTCGGGCTCCTGTGCTCGTTAGTAAAATAAGGGTCAAAATTCCTCCAAATTAGCTTCTACAACTATGCCCCTGGACTTATATAGAATGTAGATAGAACAAAATAACAGCCAAGACGCCTGGCGGGGTATTAACCAGGGACTTCCGTTATCGACTTGAAACGATTGTGACAAATCCGCCGAGATGTCCTGAATAGCACCCTTAAAGCTTCCGTCCCTCGGAGCGACTGAATGAATGAATAATTGATTGAGCGGATGAATAAATGAGTAAATAAAGCTGCCGTAAAGGAATTTGATTATTGTAAAATTGGGGATAGAATAAGAAAGGATGGCTTTTGGAAAGATTATTGCTATAATTTTCTTTCGTTCCTTACCTATAATCATGACAGAAACTAATGGAGAGAGCTTACTTTCATGTATCATATACATTTTAAACGCCAGTCAAAATGACACAATTGTAGTGTTCTTTATAAAATTTATTTTAATGTAAATGCAAATAGGCTGTTGTAGTAAATGCGCAAAGTTGTCTTTTTTGAATAATAATAATAATAATAATAATAATAATAATAATAATAATAATAATAATAATAATAATAATAATAATAATAGTAATAATAATAATAACTGTTATTATTATTATATTATTTTTATTATTATTATTATTATTATTATTATTATTATTATTATTATTATTATTATATTATTATTATTATTATTATTATTATTATTATTAATTATTATTATTATTATTATTATATTATTATTATTATTATTATTATTATTATTATTATTATTATTATTATTATTATTATTATTATTATTATTAATTATTATTATTATTATTATTATTATTATTATTATATTATTATTATTATTATTATTATTATTATTATTATTATTATTATTATTATTATTATCATTATTATTATTATTATTATTATTATTATTATTATTATTATATTATTATTATTATTATTATTATATATTATTATTATTATTATTATTATTATTATTATTATTATATTATTATTATTATTATTATTATATATTATTATTATTATTATTATTATTATATTATTATTATTATCATTATTATATTCTTTTCTTTCACCCCATAGTTACCATACAACATCGCGATACCAAAGGAAATAAATTACACTTCTTATACATAAGGATAATTGTCTTTTCGCAAATTTCAAAACATCTCAGTTTCCTCAAGAGATGCATCTGCTCTACCCCACATTTCTGTTGCTAAAACCTATGTTTGTTTTGTTTTGTTTTTTTAAGTGGGAGAGTTGTCAATATACACTCCGAGGTTCTTAAATTCACCTACGACTTCCATCTCCTCATTTTTGATATTCAGTTTCACATGTTTATTTTGTTCTTGATGTGTTAAGTAACAAAAAATGCTCTTTAGTCTTTGTGATTTTTAAGTGAAGCTAATTAACAGAGCACCGTTTAATTTTATAAATAAATCATCTTGACCAACATATTTATTTATGATATGATCATAATGGTTGAGAAGACCTGCACTTTGCTGTATCGTGAGCGTATTTAATTATTTCGCAGTTTGAATGAAATGAACCGCAGGCATTTGTGTATCGAATGTTTAGAATAGGTGACATTACATATCCTTGAGGACATCCGTTTGACAATGTTCTCTCCTTTGATAGCTTTGACCCAAGGAGGACTCTTTGAGGTCTTTTATCAAGGACGTTTTGAATCCATTTTAAAATTCAATAATTAATTCTAATCTCTTGTGATTTGTAAATTAATAATTGTAAGGTCATAGCATTAAAGGCAGATGAGAAATCTACATAGAGGATTCTGGCATTATTCCCCGATGCTTTGTCGAGGTGGGATGTTAAGGTCTAATTTAGAGTCACAAGCGCATCGTCAACTCCTTGTGAATTGTTAAAGGCAAATTGGAGTGGATCCAATGGTTTGTTAATGTCATTCAATTGATAATATGCTTAGCGTAATAAATGAATAAATAAATAAATAAATAAATAAATAAATAAATAAATAAATAAATAAATAAATAAATAAATAAATAAAATATTTATGAAAAAAATTATTGATTAATAAATAACTTTTAAAAAAAAGTAAATAAACAAAATTTAAAAAAAAAATTATATTTAAAAAAATGAATAAATAAATAAATATATCCACACATAAACAAATAAATGAAAAAATTGGGATCGCTATGTTGTATGAATAAATAAATAATCAAAAAATCCATTTAAAATTTGCCAATTTAACTCCCCCCCCCCCCCAACCGGAGTGAAGAGGTCACTCCCGGATAGATTGCTTTGTAACAAACCCCGCAACAAAAATGACGGGGTGAATCATCCCAAATGGTCATTGTCTTGAGTTTTGGCATTCTGTGTGACCCACTCTGCTAATATTTGACCCTCATCACAGCCTAAGGCCTTCAACAATCAACTTTTTTTTTGTAGTTGTTGATGCATCACCCCCCCCCCCCTCCCTTCTCACAATCATCTCCAATTCACCAAAATCAGCCCTCAACTGCTTGTCAACTATTCTGCTCCACCCCTCCTACCCCCCCCCCCCCTCCACCCCAACCCACTCCCGATGCTTTCTGCTTCTAATCTCTAGTGCCTCCTTCATCACTTTAGACAATGACACTTGGGTTCACCATCACCCCCTCCCCACTTGAAAATTCCTGTAACCAGGGGTTGATGTGGGGTGGGGGAGATGGAGAGCAGATCAACCAGTGAAAAATGTTCATGTTTCATCATATTAAAATCCTCTTTATCAAGAGCAACAATCTTCGTATTTTCGTTGTTTCTCTTTTTCATTTCATAATGTTTATTGCATAGTAATCAATTAGTCTCCTCGGAACGGTCAATTCGAATGGCCTCTTCCAGCTCACCATTACAATATTTCTTCATAATTAAGCAAGTGAGTCATCATCTCCTCAAACGCCTTACAGTTCCACGCATACGGCCCCCTAACCCCGAACCCCCATGTACCCCCCCTCCCCCCCCCCCACCACCACGGGGTCTGCCTACCTCTTCTATCATCCATTTATGTTGTTACCCTCCCAAATGTTCCAGACAAGCGACCAGAAGTGCTAATGCAGTCTTTATTCTTGTCGAATTCCCCCGTAATGGAAGACAAACAATCGGAAAACGGTCGGTGCAGCACATCGATGGAAGAGAGACACCCGATTGATTAGAAAGAATCACGATGACTAAAACTTACAAGACATTTCTTTTAGGAGCTCCATCGTATTTGTCATTGGGTCAATCCATTTATACAGTCAGTCTGTACTTGCTGGCCAAGAACACAGAATTGTTCACTACAATATTTGCAAGAAAGATAATTTTACATGTAGTGATACATCTTGAGTTTTCTCCCTTTGATCCATTTTTACTACTTATGATTCTCTGTCGTAAACGCCATCTTAGACTGAACGTAACCAAAAAAAAAATAAAAAAAAAAGAAAAAAAGAAAAAAAAAGAAAGAAAAGAAAGAAAACAATTTCAATTCAAAGTTAGATGACCATTGCATTTCGCTGAATTTATTAAAGTCGACAGAGAAATACAATTTTTTTTTTTTTAAGACCTCTAAAACCGCTACTTATTCATAAAGGGGAGTAAATATTATTTTGAAAATATGACAACTACAAGCTCAATTTGAGTTCACGGTCGGATTTTGAAAAGTTACGAAATATACGCACACGATAAAAAAGATCATAGAAGTCATTCACAAGATGTATGAGGAGGAAGGGTGGGGGAGGGGAAATTTTAAGTCTAGCGCCTCTCAAAAGTGCAAAGCAATAAGCCTGTAAGTCATTTAATTGAAGAGGCTTGAGAAAATATTTGATTTTCCTGTAGGCCTGGTAGGTATAAAATGAACCCTGTACCCACCTTACTCTTCGAGACTCGTTTAGTCAACAGTTTAAAAGTCTTGAAACATTGAAATGTTGATTTGTCGTGGAGATGAAAGATGGAGAAGAAGCGGAGATGAGTAGGAGGAGGAGGAGAAGGAGGAGGAGAAGGAGGAAGAGAAGGAGGAGGAGGAGGAGGAGGAGGAGAGGAAAAGGAGGAGGAGGAGGAGGAGGAGGAGAAGAAAAAAGAAGTAGTAGTAGTGGTAATCATAGTAGTAGTAGTAGTAGTAGTAGTAGTAGTAGTAGTAGTAGTAGTAGTAGTAGTAGTAGTAGTAGTAGTAGTAGTAGTAGTAGTAGTAGTAGTAGTAGTAGTAGTAAGTAGTAGTAGAGAAGAAGAAGAAGAAGAAGAAGAAGAAGAAGAAGAAGAGAGAAGAAGAAGAAGAAGAAGGAGGAAAGAAGTAAGAGGATAAAGAGAAACACAAGTAAGCAGGAAAAATGACAAATTACACATCACAGCAAACAGCAAACAACAACAACATACATACATCATATACATCACACACATCATCACATACACATACTCATCATACTATCATACTAACTATACATAACCATACTACAAACTATACTACTACACTACTACTACTACTACTACTACTACTACTACTACTACTACTACTACTACTACTAACTATACTATACTACTACTACTACTACTACTACTATACATACAACTACTACTACTACTACTACTACTACTACTACTACTACTACTACCTACTACTACTACTACTACTACTACATACTACTACTACTACTACTACTACTACTAC
>NC_088360.1:7927842-7957842 GCF_034508935.2 Berghia stephanieae | reverse complement strand
CCAGAGCCACCGCCCACCGGCCACCGCCCTCACCCTCGCTTCCAGTCATGTCTCGCCTTCTTTACTCAAATCACCCCCACGCGCACATACCGCTGACGACATGCTCACTCACCCCGTCATCGACTGCACCAATCTATGAATGGTCTGGATGAGGAATTTACCCGTGTGTGTGTATAATATGTGTGTTTATGTGTGTATGTGTGTGTGTGTGCGTGTATGTATGGGTGTGAGTGAGTAATGAGCGTCGGTGCGTAACAAAGCCTGGGTTTTGACGGGAAAATTCCCCTTTTTCTTCCACTCTTCTGGATGAGTGAAAAATCACTACCAGATCGCTAGAGACATTATTGGCTTTGATTCCGACTATCTCGCTTAACACTTTTTCTTCAATTTGGCCACGAAACTTTTATGATTATCGATTGATTAAAATGACCCTAAACTTGGTCTAAATTCTAAAACCCGAAAATTGATTGAATTCTAAGCTTTGATTGTTTTTGACAAGTTGAGATTAAATCTAATCGACTAATAGTTGAAGAAAAAAAATATTGTCTGACCAAATAATAATTTAAAAAAAAATAAATAAATTAAAAAAAAAAAAAAAAAACAACTAAAGGCTCCAAAAACACAACAACAACAACAACAACAACAACAACAACAACAACAACAACAACAACAACAACAACAGCAAACAACCCCCCCCCCCAAAAAAAAAAATATTTCATAGTATGGCAGAATACCTGTCTACTGCTACGAAAAATTGGGAAAATCACGAAATTTTGGATCCAATTTCGAACTTCATGAGCATCTCTTAGTCATTAAAACATATTGAAAATAAGTGTTGATGCTATACAATATAATTTTTAGGATTTTGAAATGTTCTTTAATCCACGTGAGGGTAAATTGTTGATGTTAAAAGTTAACTATAGTACGACTTTTAACTCCTAAAAATTACGAATTTTAAAATGTTCAAGTAGGCAGGCCTCTATGGCAGTTTGTGGTTAAAAACTGGACAAAAGGAAATTAGCAAACAAATCTCAACAAGAAAATGGAAATGGATTGGTCACACTTTCAGAAAACCAACAACAGGCATGACGAGACAAGTTGGGGACTGGAACCCTCAGGGAAAAAGGTAGGTTAGGAGGCCAAAGTAAATACGGAGAAGGTCTTGTGAGGAAGAGGTGAAGTTGGCTGGACTGCCCTGGGGAGAGAGATTAAGAAGAAAACACAGAACAGAATACGTTGGAGATGTACTGTTGAAGTCCTATGTTCCACAAGGCATGTAAAGGATTAAATGAATGAATAAATTTAAAATGATAGCAGTACGAGCCGTTTTTATCTGAATCGCTCGTTTTATTGATTATCGACAATTTATGTTCTTTACTTCAAGGACGATTGGGTTTTTTTGTTGTTTTAAATATATATATTAAAAGGGATCAAGGACTCAATGCCATAAACGATTTTAAATCGATATGAATGTTAAATGAGTGATTGGCAATTAATTGGCGATGTAAATGCAATTCAGTCGGTTTTAAGAGCCACACCCAACGAGAGGCGCAGTTGATTAATCAAATTACCTGCTCTTGTTTTAACTTCCGATTCATACAACAAATAAAATTTCCGGTCTCGTTCGCGTATTTGATAATGTATGTACTTTCATTTTTCCATAGTTGCTCAGAATTTTTGTTTAAGTGGGGTCAACTCTTGTGTGATTTCAAGTGATCAAATGCAACAACCCCCCCCCCCCCCCCGAAAAAACAAAAAACAAAAACAAACAAACAACAAAACAAAACAAAACAAACAAAAAAACAACAACCAACCCCCCCCCCCCCCCAAAAAAAAACCCCAAAAAAACCAAACAAACAAACAAAACAAAAAAAAAAAGAAAACAACAAACAAATTCTCTCTCTCTCTCTCTCTCTCTCTCTCTCTCTCTCTCTCTCTCTTTCTTTCTCTGGTGTATCTATCTATCTATCCACCTTGTCATCCTTCGTATCTCTCTCTCTCTCTCTCACTCTCTCTCTCTCTCTCTCTCTCTCTCTCTTTCTTTCTCTGGTGTATCTATCTATCTATTCACCTTGTCATCCTTCGTATCTCTCTCTCTCTCCCTCTCTCTCTCTCTCTCTCTCTCTCTCTCTCTCTCTCCCTCTGTGTGTATGTGTACGTGTGTGTATTTTTTTAAATTGACACATTTCAGGTTTGAATAGTTCCAAAGCTATGCAAGATTTCATCAAACGGGTTTTTCCATAGGTGCAGAATTTATTTAAGTTTTGATTGATAGAAATTTTAACACAGTGCGCCCTCTGGTAGATGAGCTATGACGTCATCAGTGGAAAAGAGTGATTTTGACATAAATTTAATTTACAGTGTGTTTGATTTTAATCATTGACACATTTCAGCTGCAACGACATCGATTTGGTTTTCAATGTAGTTATCCAAATTTATTAAAGTTGTTTCTTTTTTTTTCTCCTAATATCTTGTGATCGCAAATTTGCCCAAATCGTCTGATTTAAAGCTCTACGTGACCACCATCATTTTGAATGACAAGCCGCAAGCGTATCTCCAGTTCGTCCCACGTCTTTTGCAGCATGAGTTATGTGACAGAGCGAACGGCTTCTCTTATTTTTGTCTTCAGGTCACGCATGTCTCTCACAGTGATTTTAAACACTCTGCTTTTCACATTATATTCCCATTTTAAAAAAAAGTCAAGTGAGATTAGATCAGGTGATCTTGAAGTCCAGGAATTGGACCATCACGGCCGATCCATCATTTTGGGAACTGTTCATTAAAAAATTACCTCACATTTAAACTCCATTGGAAGGGGGGGGGGGGTCCATCCTGAGGGACTCCGTATGATAATAACATAGCCAGATAGTTTGCTACTGTCACTGTCACTGTCATGTCAAAGCTCTTTCCGCTCTTCCTCTGGTCAGTTCACACCAGACACCGACTTTTGGTGAGTTGCGACGGCACTCGATAACTTCATCTGGTTTTTGTTTCCTCCAATGTCGAACATTGTGTTTGTAGTGTTTGTGTCCATGCCGGGACACGTAAAAGGTTGCTTCACCATAGAACCCAATGCTTTCAGTGTGTTGTCCGTTAATGTTCGAGAATCATGTTGGACAAAGCCAAAATAAATTACAATTTATGTCAAAATTACCCCTTTCTATTGATGACGTCATAACTTAGCTACCAAAGGGCGCACATTGTAAAACCTTTGTTAATGTCATTTTTTAAATTTTATTTTAATTAAACACTGAGAAGGGAGATTTGAAAATATTAACCTCACTTAAAAATATGTGAATGATCTCGAAATATTTTGAAGCTAAAGGACGCCGTCACAGATCAATGTCCCCTTGCATTTATTCCTGAAAATGTTGATTACAGTCTCATTTCTAATGTTCTCGATTGCAAACAATAAATAACAGCTCAATTGAGAGAGTGCGCTGCGTCGTACACATTTGAGTGATAGGGGATTATTAATTGTAATGTTAAATTATTATTTGATGACCATTAGTGGGAATTGCTCTCGATGAATCATCTCTTTGTGATGACAATAATATATATATATATATATATATATATATATATATATATATATATAATATATATATATATATAATATATATTATTATATTATATATATTATATATATATATATATATATATATATATATATCAGGCGTGATGCCTCGCCCTACATGTTTAGTGTTGCTGTTGGCTAAGGGACCCGTTACAATGTGCTTTTATCACGTTTAATGAATATTACCCTATATAAATGCTTATGTTTTTAACCGCATTGATCATTGTTCAACATTGAAATGCACGATATGAATTCAATGTATTATTTACTTTTTATGTGGATTTGAATATCACTCAATATGTCGTCACTTGTGAATTTCAGTGACGTGTACAACACGAAGGAGAATCCATGCCATATTATTCGCATGGCACATGAGACCGTGTTTCTGTTGCCTGTAAGGCGTACTTTCGTGAAGATTGTCTTATATTATCCATCACCGCCTGTAGCTAGATAGGTAAACATTCATTGATCTGGGAGTAACGTTGGTTAAAGGGGCTGTTGTTGTTGTTGTTGATGATGATAATGATGATGATGATGATGATGATGATGATGATGATGATGATGATGATGATGATGATGATGATGATTATGGTGTTGTTGTTGGTGATGATGATGATGATGATGATGGTGATGATGACGACGACGAAGACTATGGTAGTGATGGTGATGGTTATGGCGAAGCTGATGAAAAATGACAACGATGACGACAGTGATGGTACGACCACGATGATAACGACGACAATAATAATAATGGTGATGGTGATGACGACGATGACCATGTTTATGTGACTCTTACATTCTTGGTCTTCATCATTTTCCCCTTCCTCTTCTTTTAAAATTTTTGTTGACCATCCATCCCTCACGATTAATGTTTTCAGGAAGATCCTCCTCCTCCTCCTCCTCCTCCTCCTCCTCCTCCTCCTCAACCTCCTCCTCATCTTCTTTCCCTTCTCTCCCTTTATCGTCTCCTAAATATGATCTCCCACAAACACCTCTTTTCCTCTATCTTTTCCTCAGCTCTATCTGCTCACTCTTTCTCCACATCCATCACGGAATCCCCCTCCAACAAAAAAATCCCCCTTCACCCCTCCCCTGATCCAAACATCCCCTCCGCCATCAGCCCTAACCCCGCATCATCACAAACACTGTTACACCAGCACGTGCAATTAAATTATTCCAGTGCCGCACCATTCTCAGGTGCGCTCAGCTCAGAATGACTCATACATACATACCGTTTAAACATCACCCCATCCCCTCTCCCCCCATCATCATCACGGTCTCTCCAGCTCATATTTCTTTGTCCCAACTTCTTTTTCCTGTTTCTTGACAACAATGCACCTACAACTTATAATCATCAGTCACTGAACTCCAATTTTGTATTCGTGTCATCAACTATTTTTCGATATTGGCGCAAACATTCTCTCACACACCGACGAAAAAAAAAAATCTCTTTTCATCTTGGCCAGACAACTTTTACTTCATATATCAATAAATAAAATCAGCACCAAATTATTTAAAATGTCTTAAATTAAGTCTTCAAAAAAGTCTCAGGTTTAAGTTATTTTAACAAGTTGTGGGCTATTTTAATCCACTTATTTATGAAGTGAAATTATCAAGGGCCGAAATTTTTAAAAAGCGTTTTGTCGGCGCATGACAAATTATTGTCATTATAATAGTTCATCTCATTGTCGACAAGCTGCTGCTGCTGCTACAAGGGATGCTGGTGGTGGTGGTGGTGGTGGTATCATGTTGAGTCATACTGCTTCAGTTTCGTTCGAGAGGTTGTGGGTACAAACTCTATATCTAAAATATAAGACTACTTATTTGTAACTGATAACCCAATTTGTTATGAGGTCGCATTTTTTGTTTGTTTATAGAACACTTGTCCTACCATTGTTGTCTGTTGCATTATTATTATTATTATTATTATTATTATTATTATTATTATTATTATTATTATTATTATTACTATTATTATTGTTATAAGTACCCATTCCGTACATTATAACAGTTTGCATTCGTTTAATTAGACTTGCAAAATTTAGATATGTGAATCAGAGTATAAACCTCTAGGAATCTAATTTGCTCTATTGCGTGTAGATTTAAAATGTACACATAAAAATGTTTGATAGTTGAATGCAAATTGTGGGGTTATTCCTCCTTATGACAGTTTGCAATGCAGAAAATAATTTTGCATTAGTTTGAGAGATTTTTCCAATACAAGGCAACAATGAGGATATAACCATTTTGGTTAGCAAACTCGTAAAGAGTGACATGTCGATTTAGCCGAAGAAAAAAGTACACCAACAACAACATCCCTCCAAAATAGACAATCATAAACAAAATAATATTTTTATCCTCCTACCAAAAGATGAGACGATGCATGGTATTAAATAAAAACACCAACCGCAATGCAGTTGGGCTTAAAAGCAGTAAAAATATTATTTGAAAAGGGGGCCAAACTTCTGATACAAAATAACCAACCCGTCAGTAGCCTCCTATACATTTTTCCCCCAAGAAAATGAAAGGAAAGAATTAAACTTCTAAATTACAGCTATCCAAGCCATCTATTCTTTTCTTCACTTTCATTAAATATGGCCAGGGTTTGTTTGGTTTTTTTTCATTTAAAAAGAGAATTTTTGTCTCAACATGTTAACGTCATCTTCTATAATTTACCATGACAAAAGGCATTTCTAAAATTGAAGGGGAATAAAATCAATTAATTTATTATGAGTTCTGCAGAACACAAACTCAAACACTAATCTCTTTCTCCTCCCTCTCCTCCTCCTCCTCCTCTTCTTCTTCTTCTTCTTCTTCTTCTTCTTCTTCTTCTTCTTCTTCTTCTTCTTCTTCTTCTTCGTCTTCTTCTTCTTCTTCTTCTTCTTCTTCTTCTTCTTCTTCTTCTTCTTCTTCTTCTTCTTCTTCTTCTTCTTCTTCTTCTTCTTCTTCTTCTTCTTCTTCTTCTTCTTCTTCCTCCTCCCCCTCCCCATTCCTGTTTTTCCTCTTCTTTTTACTACTCCTCCACCTCGTTCTCTCTCCCCCTCCTCTCCTCACTTATTAATTACAAAACATAATCATACATCACAACTCACAATCCGCCGCCCTGTGTCTCTGGTCTCTTACTCACTGATCCCCCCCCCCCCCCACCCGCTTTCCCTCTACCCACATATTGACAAGGAAACATTCCAGCGTGAGCTGTCACCATTCATAAAACCCAGCATTGCCAATTGATATGGTTTAGCACCGCCTATCCTGAAATGAGCACCAGCCTTGCTCACAAACCACGCCTATTTCTCCAGCCCTGATTGGTCAACTCAGCCATCAATAAGGTTAAAAGGATGCACGTGCAGTCCTGAATGCGATGACTACGATGAGTCAACACGAAAAGCATAATTTATTCTTAGTAATGATGTTTGCTGTCAACCTCTATGGATACGACAAAAGTTGGAAACTTCGTCAAACAATAATTTGTATAACACGGGCTGATGGCAAAATGACTAAGCGGTTTACCATTCCAGCTGGAAGTTAAAGATTAAGACTAGGAACCGAGGCTCAATCCGGTTTTTTTATTTTACCATAAAAGTAGAATATTATGCGAAAAAATGCTCCACACCTCAAAGGGTGAGACAATTGCATGCTTTGTAATTACTTTCATCGAAATCTAATTTAGATCCAGGTACCTACTCATCGCAACCCGGAATGCTATGACTATCAGACTGGCATGCTTTATAATTGGTAACGTTGTCAACCCTTGAGTTTGTCGCACAAAGTTTGCAACTTGATCAAATACACATGAATAACACGAGCTGATGTTCGCATTATGACTAAGCTACTAACTGGTCTTATGCTCAATATAAAATGACTCTAAAAAAAATAGAAAATAAAACCAAAACAGAGAAAAGCAAACATACAAACAAAAATTAAACAAAGCAAAGCAAACACTAACAAAAACACCCCCCCCCCCCCCTAACAAACAAAAACAACGTTGGTTTTTATACAGCAGAATATCCTACGTCACAACTTCCAAGCAAACAGCAATACTTACCATAGAGAGCAAGACATTTTATATCAGATTTATTTCAGATTCAATTCTGCAACACATGATAGATACAAAACATAACAGCCGCAAGGCAGGAGTTGAAAGCAATGCAATCAAAATATTTTGAAATGACTTGTTTTTAATAAAAATAATAATTTGACCGCTCAGTAATAATATGGGGATATAAAAATTGTATTCCTTTGATGCGCATAGTTGCAACCTTGGGAAATATTATTCCTTCAACTCTTGGTACACCATCCACCCGAATATAGTGCTGAAACAGTGTTACACTTTCTTGGATATAGAGACCAGCACAAGGTGTCAGAAACAGTCACAAATAACACTTAAATAAAACCGATTATTTAGGAAGGACCCTTTACCTCCCAAGCCTTCTTGTAATTTTTAACATTATTGTTCGTCTTTCTGCTGTACATATTACATCCTCCATTTTCCTTTTATGACACTATTTCAGGATGGAAGGGAGAGGGGGGAGGGGGGGGGGAGGGCGAACCTCCATCACCTGCCCCTTAACCAACCTCCTAAATAAAATTCACAGGATATTGTTCTGTTTGTTTATTTGTTTTGGGACAATTGTTCCTCCGCCCCCCCCCCCGCCCCCCCCCCCCCCACACACACACACATACACACAAACAAAGTGCGGTGTATAATATTCCACCAAAAATACAAAATAATCAAAACAAAACATCAATTATACACAAGAAACTAGGAAACTTGCTCAAAATATTATTGACATTTCTGCGCTCAGGCACTCAAAATAATGGGACAGAGACAAAGTCACAAGTTGTAGTTTAGAGCAGTCATTAACCTTTTTTTTTAAAGAAAGAAAATGTTAAGAGAGAAAACAAATATGAAGGGATAATGAGAAGAAAAAGAACTGCCCGAAATTTGTTCAGGCTCATGTTTCATTCAAAATGATTGGACCGATATCATAATATAACATACTTAAACAAAGTTTGCTTGTGTTATCAAAATGAGAGAATTTCTTCATTGGTGTTTTCCATTATACTTAATTTAATCTTGATAATATTTAAAAAAAAGACATTTTAAATGAAGTAACTGTCTGATAACATAAGGGAGACATTAAAAATGCGAAGTAATGAACCGTAATTCGTTTAAAGAGAGTGTCGAAAGATAGATAGATAGATAGATAGAGAGAGAGAGAGAGAGAGAGAGAGAGAGGGCGAAAGAGAGGGCGAGAGAGAAAATAGGGGGAGGGAGAGGGGGGAATATGGAGAGCGAGAGAGAGAGAGAGAGAGAGAGAGAGAGAGAGTAGATAGATAGATAGATCGATGAATAGATATATAGATAGAAATAGAGAGAGAAAGAATAATAAATATATAGATAGATAGATACGTATGTAGGTAGGTAGGTAGGTAGGATGGTAGGGAGAGAGAGACAGAGAGAGAGAGAGAGAGAGAGAGAGAGAGAGAGAAAGAGGGGAGGGGGGAGAGACAAAGCATATTGAGTAGAAATTTGATAGATAAACAAATTAGTGAGTGAGTACTTGAACACGTTATTAAGCAAATGAAAATCAGATCAGTGAGTCATCGGTAGAGACTGTGAGCGAGTGCGTGAGAGTCAAATAAATAAGTGGTAAATAACACGACTTCATCAACATGAAAGCAAACAAGATAAGGAAAGACAAACAAACCAGGAAACAAGATTAAATTCAGTTTAAAGTTTAATCATTTTCTAAAAACAATAAGACTCATTAAGTCGTCAAAATTAGTCTTCTATAAAAGTTCTTTTTGATGAATGAGATAATACATTATATCCTTTTAATATAGACAAGAGGCATCCACGTCAGCAGCAACACTTATGTGGAACAAAGCAATAGACCTGTTCAGAGACATGGAGCCGGAGTTTATCCCGGTTTCTACGGCATGAAAAAGACAGTAGCAATTGCTTGCTATCCTTTGGATAGGACGCTAGTTTGCAAAGTACCTTCCGTCAGGTCTAAGAGACCCAGCTACCCATTCACTGGTTCAAGAAAGCTGCTATCGGATTCCTATTTATTGTTGTCTATCCAAGTAACTTTGTCTATCTTTTTAAAGAAATAAATCGATAGATAGTTAAATTTATATATATATATATATATATATATATATATATATATATATATATATATATATATAGAGAGAGAGAGAGAGAGAGAGAGATAGATAGAAAGATAGATAGAGAGAGATCGATAGATAGATAGATAGATAGATAGATAGATAGATAGATAGATAAGTAAATAGATAGAGATGCTCATTCAAATAAATCGATTGATGGATATATAGATAAATAGATAGATAGATAGATAAATAGATAGATAGATAGATAGATAGATAGATAGATAGATAAATAGATAGATAGATAGATAGATAGATAGATAGACAGATAGATAGATAGATAGATAGATAGATAGATAGATAGATAGATAGATAGACAGATAGATAGATAGATAGATAGATAGATAGATAGATAAAGATGCCCATTCAAATAGATCATATTCACAGGTTTCTATCCCGCAAAGTTTCAAAGGTTTCTGATTTATATATATATATATATATATATATATATATATATATATATATATATATATATATATTATATATATATAATTATGCCTTTTTCGCCACGACATCATAAGATATCGTCGCCTTGGCATTCCACGAAGGAATATGGATATTTCATCAAACAAGATGTCTGATGTCAACAGGAATCACCCATGTTGTCACAGTGAGCAAATCGGGGGTTAATAATCTTGCTCAAGGAAAAAAAACGAAAGTGCCTGAAGCGGGGCTCGAACCCGGGTCGTTCCGGGACACAGTGCAATGCCTTAACCACTCGGTCACTTCGCCCCCCCCCCCCCCAATAACATATACAAGTATGGGTCGCATCTTTTAGTACTTATACACTCAAAATAGCCGAGCCTCTTCCATAGCTTGGCACTGACTATCACGTGAATATCCTTATCCTCACAAAGATATCAACGCTTTGGGAATGGCACAGGGGAGGGTAGCCATGCGAATTTACAACTTCCCACTACAAGCAAGCGCCTAATCAGTGGATACAAGCCTGGGCCTTGCCAACCTTCAGATCCGTCAAAAAAACGAGTCAAATTATGCACCCTTCATAAGATATATCACAAACGAATTGAGGTCGATTTCCTAGAAACCATCAACCACATCTCCAGACTGACATGCATATCGGAGGATGATTCCCCCCAAGAGCAATTTAATGCCCACCTCAATTCCTTCTACCCATCGTCTATCAGACTATGGAATTGTCTTCCATCTGATGCCGTGGAATCTGATAGCCCTGATATGTTTAATCGTTTGGTATCATCGTGTATTCAGTGACATCTTTAAGCACCAAAGTTCACTATATAACACGTTCAATTTCTTCGCCACAAACGTCAAATGGACTGATAACCCGCAATATTTGCGGAGAAATAAAGGATATTAGGAACAGGCAGTCATCTATTATACTTATTATACTACTGTATAACAAATTTTAGATTCTGTACTAGAATGATGAAAAATTAACATTAGCTTCACGGAACTATGTTGATCCCCAATCCTATTTTAAAAAAAAAAAGAATAGATAAGAAAGATGATCATTACTTGATAGTATCAAGAGAGATTTAAAATTACGTCATCATTTTTTGTTGTTGCGGATGAGATTATTTTTACTTGATAGTATCAAGAGAGATTTAGAATTACATCTTTTTGTTGTGGATATGATAGAATTGCGTAGAATCAATTATACTCGCAATGAAAATCCAAATGTCAAATGGACTGAGAATTACGACCTAGCAGGTTTTCTTCGTATTAATTTGAGTCAAGTGGATGATAGAATTAGCCTGAAATAAAAAAAAGGTTTGCAAGTTACTTGTATATCAATCTTCAAAAAATAGTTTTACAATTTTTAGACTTGCCAGTAATTCTGTGCTTGATGATAAAAATGTAACATTGGCAGTACGGAATAATTTGGATCCCCAATAATGGCCAACCCTATTTTTAAAATAATAGATTCATTTTAAAAGCAAATGTAGTTCGGTCCTCAAGCTTGAGGTTTCTACATAACGAAAAATAATAATAATAATAATAATAATAATAATAATAATTAATAATAATAATAATAATAATAATAATAATAATAATAATAATAATAATAATGATGATAATAATAATAATAATAAATAATAATAAATAATAATAATAATAATAATAATAATAATAATAATAATAATAATAATAATAATAATAATAATAATAATAATAATAATAATAATAATAACAATAATAGTAATAATAATAATAATAATAATAATAATAAAATAATAATAATAATAACAATAATAATAATAAATAATAATAATTATAATAATAATAATAATAATAATAATAATAATAATAATAATAATAATATATACTATATGTGGGTGTAGTGTCATATACCCCAAAACACAATTTAAGTTGGCGGGTATTGTTACGCATCTGAGCATGACCATGCACAGTTTGGCGGAAACACCGTAGTAAAGAAAATGATCAAACAACACCCCCCCCCCCCCCCACACACACACATAATCAAGAACACAATAAACAAACGAACAAACAAAACAAAATTACAGAAACGAGAAAAAACAAACAAATTAACAAAATAAATATAGGTGGGTTTCACTGTTTGCCGAAATTGTTATAGGTACAATAATTTGCTCGTTGAATTGTAAATAATATATGCAATATATTTTCTTCCAAAAATCGATACCTTTACCAGTGAAATGGTCGAGAACCAGAATCCCACGACCAATAACAGTAATAGTATCCTGTGATTAGAACTAATTGCCATTAACGAGAGGTTAGGAGTTAGCGCCACTGGAAGATATGATAAGGAAGATCGGGTGCCAGAAGGCAGCAGCAGAAGCCAGACACACCCTTGGGCCCCCCAAGTGGTGGTGGTAGAACTGTTAGGGTGAGTCATCAATCCGTCCGTTGGTCTGTGGTTTTTGGCTTTGGATGACTAGTAAGTAGTAGCTACTGCACTGCTAGAAACGATTATTATGATTCTGGTGTTACAAAGTACAAGTCGGAAGTGATTAATAACTATTTTGTACTCACACACCTTTAATGTAAGAGTCATAAACCTTCGTTCAATGTGAAAGATATCAGGATCATCGTAGGTACAGTTTTGAGCCAGTTCTTTTCCGAGTTCGTTCTCTTTTGTGCGACTGATACACATTTACCATCAAATGAATTCTCATATAATTGTCGTCTAAATGAAAATGTTTTATGGTGCTACGAAGCCAAAACCTCTTTCTTTCTTCATTTAATTTCTTTCTTTTCAGTATGTAATCAATTTTCTCTGTCAGATTTACTATAATTTCTGTTTCAAAATGAAGCTCCTTTCAATTACATTTTTAAGTACCACAGAAAACCCTTTTTACAAAACCGTACTCAAATATGAGCTCCACATAAAAGATAAAACTGATGGTGCTTGATCAAAGGAATATAGAAGAATCATTTGTCTGTTTTTACTATCTAATGAATTGTTTTTAATAAGGAGTAAACAAAGGCATATAGTCGTTTATTAACAGAACTCTTTAAGCCTCCCTTGACTCTTTTTTTTTTGTTGTTGTCGTTTTTGACAATCGAATTCTTTCCTGCAAGAATTGTTTGGTGTATTTTTGTCTTAAAATTTTCAGTAAGAAGTGACATTTCGGTAGCCGTAACTCAAACAGGGAAATTTTGTTAATACTTATTTGACCTAATGTTTTGATTCGAAGTCATTTATTTTGTACATATTTTGACTATAAAATATAGAATAATCCATGGGAACCATTTTGATTGTAGTAACTTTTGGATTTCCGTCCTTTTGAGGGAGTTGAGAGGAACACAAAGTGATGTCCTTTAAAGACTAAATTCAAAAGCTTTAAAAATCGAGTGGTCATATGACATGTGACTTGGTTCCTAAATAAAGGTGACATATCCTTTAGAAAACTGATTCTGATCTCCGGAATGAGTACCCGACTACAAACCTCGACGGATATTATAAGGGTGTCAGTACAAAAAAGACGCCTAACAGACCATAAGAACTGTTGAAAGGAAAGTCTCGTATGACCTGAGCACGATGAATTCGTGGAAATGCCCTATATAAATGTTTGTATTCACAGAATGCAAGGCTTGGACAATTAAACCCAACACATTAACTAACCCGAATTAATTCCTCAAGCACGATGAATTCGTGGAAATGCCCTATATAAATGTTCGTGTTCACAGAATGCAAGGCTTGGACAATTAAACCCAACACATTAACTAACCCGAATTAATTCCTCGGAAATACAAAAAACATTTATGCAGAACATTAAAAACAAAATAAAACAAAGTAAAACTTGACTAAAACAAAAATAAGCAAATAAAAAATCCAACATAGATATGGATCAGCTGTGAACTAATTGAAAAACTCTTGA
This sequence comes from Berghia stephanieae, assembly GCF_034508935.2. NCBI lineage: Eukaryota > Metazoa > Mollusca > Gastropoda > Nudibranchia > Aeolidiidae > Berghia > Berghia stephanieae. The sequence goes on along the minus strand of NC_088360.1, from coordinate 7,943,748 downwards.
GGTTCGATCCCCAGTCGAGGATGGTTGACTTTTAAAAAAAATCATAATTTTTAAAAAAAATTGGGGGGGGGGGGAGGGATTACATTTTCTTGTATTTTTGTCTACTTTGTCTGATACTAATAAATACATTTAGGGTAAAGGAACAAGAAATATGTTTTTGATATAGCAACTTTAAGTGGTGCGGGGCACTAAAAGTGACTCACACATTCGCGGTTGTTTAACGAACCAATTAATAATTTTGTTGGGAGTCATGGAGTGCACGTGAGTGGGGCAAACGGGAGGCATTGAGTTTTGGAAGTTTAGAGGACTCAGGCGAGAGTATGAGGAGAAAGGGGGTGGGGGTGGGAGGGGAAAGGAGGAGGGGAAATGGTTGAGATGATATTCGGTTTAAGTACAGAACTAGAGCGCTTTCATCAAGGAATTCCTCCAAGTATCTTGTAATGACTATTTCACTTGTTTAAAACGCCCTAGATCTAAGTTGGACGAACTTTACAGATCTACAGGCTTGAACTTCTAAAAAGATGTAGTTCTCATGGAGGGAGAGAGGAGTAATTCAGAGCTGTAATAAACGCTTAAAGTAAGAGGTTATCCCGGCTTTTTGTTCTGCCGATTGAGAAACCGACAGCAGAAATTGCTTGCTTTGATACGGCCCAAGCATATTGAAAAGTACTGTCCGCCAAATCTAACAGACCCAGGAACCCAATCACTGCTGGGTGTAAGTATGAAAAATATCATCTGAAGTCGTGATCGGAGTTGGTTCTTTTGTTTAAGAGACGATTACTTTATCAGCTGAGCCTACAGCAACCTCCTTTGTCAACAAATCGACTTATTACATTTTCTGTGAACGTATTTGTCTTTTAATTTCAGCTAGAGCATACCCTAGGGGGGGGGGGTGAGGGGAAGGGAGCGAGGTGACCCGGAAGCTCTCAGATTTGTGCTCCGCTTCAGACACTTCCATTTTCCCTCTTGAGCAAGATCATTAACCTCTCCAATTTGCTAACTTTAAACAATATGCGTGATTCCTATTGACATCAGACGTTTATTTGATGAATTATCTAGATATATTCGGCGGTGGAAATCAAGGCGCCGCATGGCGTAATTTTTATTTTTAACAGGTAAATCGCACCTCTTTGGATTGGACGGTCGTAGTTAAAATCCACGTGGATTTTTTCTTATGACTCCGGAGTTTTGATATCTCTCTTCCCTAAAATCTTCTCGCAAACAAACAACGTTTAAAACGGAGATGCCACCGTAGTCGGAAATGTGCCGAAAAGAAGGCTTGAAAGTCGACTGAAACTTTTCTTCAGAGATAATTTTTTTAATGCTATAATTAAGCCCTTTCGAGCAGCATGGGGGTCACTGTTGGTAGAGCTCTCGCTTCACGTGCAAAAGGACTGAGATCGATCACGGGTGAAGTCAAGATTTTTATATATATATATAAAAGGAGTCACTTAGTTTTACGAGATTCAGCACACTGATTGATGGCCATGAGCGTGTGAGACCGTTACCACATTATATTTTTAACCATTAACGATCCAGGTTAAACAACAAAATAAAAATCCCAATAACACCCCCCCCCCTCCCAAAAAAAAAAGAAAAGAAAAGAAAGTAAACGAAAAACAAACCAACAACAACATTAACAACAACAAAAACAAAGAAAAACAACCAAGAAAGACTAGGGAGATCTGTTTGAATATTTGGACGTCAATATACCTACCACCAACTGTTTACTTACAATAACGAAGTTAAACACTCGATATCGAAGAATAGGTTGTATTAATTATGATATTTAACACATTTCTCATTCTGTCATGTTGAAATGAGATTGAGCAATGTATTAAAATGACAGAGTGAGCCATTGCGGTAATTGTTGTGATGGTAGTGGTGCTATTTGATGGTGGCAGGCAGTCGGTCTGTTCTGTCTGTGATTGTGATTCATCATAGACTTATAATTATAGATGGCGAGAAGTGCTAAAGTCATTCCGTGTGTGTCAATTATTATTATTATTATTATTATTATTATTATTATTATTATTATTATTATTATTATTATTATTATTATTATTATTATGGTGGTGGTGATGATGATGATGATGATGTTGATGATGATGATGATGATGATGATGATGATGATGATGATGATGATGATGATGATGATTCAGCATCATCAGCATCATGCTCAATATCACCTAGCTTTGTATAACTGTCAACGTAACAAATGTCTCCATGAGAGAGCCCAATAAAAAAAAAAAAGAATAATGAAAAAAAATAAACAAAATAAAAAACCTCTTTACATCTCAGGATCCATTTTGGAAAAGAAAACAATACATAATGAATAGAGAAGATTTTTGTTGAAATTAAGAAAGAGATCCTCAACAAAAGAGTGTTCATACGCTTCAGTTTGGTTGATTGAATAAATGTTAGAATTCAAAACATTCTAGATTGTGTATTCGCTCAAACTTAATTACCTTTTGATAATTGGGCAATCGCAAGGGATGTTATCAGTGTTCAACAAAACAAAGGGGTGGAAGACAAGGTTTTCAAAGCGTATGGATTTATTAAAATAGTATTAAATCAGTCAGTAAGGTAGGGGAGGGGGGGGGGGTAGAGTAAAGGAAGGATGGTCCAGGATTTGTAAAGTTAGAACAGGCAATTTTTTAAAGTCAGTTTATGAGAGAGAGAGAGAGAGAGAGAGAGAGATAGCGAGATAGAGAGAGAGAGAGAGGGAGAGAGAGAGAGAGAGAGAGAGAGAGAGATCATGTCATGGACTAGCAATTCTGACAGATATAAGAAATGAGAGAGATGTGAAGATAGATAGATAGATAGATAGATAGATAGATAGATAGATAGACAGATAGACAGATAGATATAACAGAGATCTATCTCAAGATGATAGATTGATATGTAGATAGATAGATAGATAGATAGATATATAGATAGATAGATAGATAGATAGATAGATAGATAGATAGATAGATAGATAGATAGATAGATAGATAGATAGATAGATAGATAGAGTGAGAGAGAGAGTGAGAGAGAGAAAGAGAGAGAGAGAGGGAGATAGAGATAGATAGATAGATAGACAGAGAGAGAGAGAGAGAGAGAGGGAGAGAGGGAGAGACTAGCAATTCTGACAGATATAAGAAATGAGAGAGATGTGAAGATAGATAGATAGATAGATAGATAGATAGATAGATAGATAGATAGATAGATAGATAGATAGATAGACAGATAGACAGATAGATATAACAGAGAGATCTATCCCAAGATGATAGATTGATATGTAGATAGATAGATAGATAGAGTGAGAGAGAGAGTGTGTGTGTGTGTGTGAGAGAGAGAGAGAGAGAGATAGAGAGAGAGAGAGAGAGAGAGAGAGAGAGCGTCTCCATTACGAGGAGTAAAGAACAAAATCCAAACTGATTTCGCCTAGCAATCAAAATGATTCCTTTCTTCATTCCCTTACATCATCCATCTTGAATTTCACCACGTGACCAAGTGCGTCACATGATTGCATCCCTTCCCAAGAGCAGTGATGACACATCCAAGACAATGGCTTTGCCACATGCTGTTTTAATTCACACCCTCAAATCACTTCCCTTCCAGCTCCTTCTCCTCTTCCCTCTCCCTCTCTTTTCCCCTCTTCAATATTACCCTTCTCCTAATTTTTGGAGATGTTTTCTATAACGTCCAAACATTGCCTCCCCTTCCCCATTCTTCATTGATGGCTCTTTCCATTGATAATTTTATTTGATGTTCAGACATCCAACTATGATTTCCATTTAATATAAGCATTTTTTTTGTTATGGAAAGAGGAAAGTAAACAAACACGCAAATGAACAAATAAATACATAGATAAATAAATGAATGAATAAAAAATAAATATTATTGTTATTTGTTTTAAACTTAGACGAGCCATCATCATTGGAAAAAAACAACGTATGAACAATTACATTTTGATAATGAAAGTAAATTCATAATTGTGTATTACGAATAGCCGTGGCAGGAATAGACACTTAGATAATCACGCCTCTCGGAAGTCGTCATAATGTAAACAATGGCAGTGATTGGTAAACAAAGCGAACTACACATGCTTTACTATCGATGTGATATGTCTAGCTAAATTACTCACTGTTCAGCCGCTTGATCAATAGAACCAACACAGAAAACTGGACTATGTGTAAATTTAAACGATTATAATATGATCGAGAAAACCGTGTGATAACTAGTCACCCATTTGGCATAAAAACAATAGCAATGATGAAAGAGATGTCGATATCATTCACGTTATGTTTTATAGACAGAATGAAGTTGACGTCACTTTGGTCTTTGCTATTGTTTTTTGCCATCCGCGTTTATGAGTAATTCTTACTAAACTGTATTAACCAGACTATTAACGTTCAATGTTACACATAGTTTTGAGTATTGGTCTGTTATACTTCCGCTGGTAATGTTGTGAGCTTCTTAGCCAAGTGCATTCTATCTATAAACAACCAAGTATGTTTGTCCGATCACGTGTGAAGGTGTGTCACAAATTCTATGTTTTGATTGGTCAAAAATCTACTGGTTAATTTCCTTGGGATCTACAGCCTCCATTTGTTATTGTGTCTAGACAAGATGCCGAAGAGTGAATATAAAGCTAACAAGATGAGAAATTTAAAGTTTTGGTATTTCGCACCCATTAACCTGTTAACTGTGGAAAAAACTTGTACATATTTTTAAAAATTGACCAGGATGCTCTTCCATCAAATTATATCGATCGATGTAAGTGATCCTCATCTTGGCAAAAACTCTCAACTCTGGGACTTCGTGAGGTCTACAATAAGTGAGGAGGTCTTGAAAAAGTGTGCATGAAACAGTAAAAATAATGAAAAAATTGAGTATAACAGTTTCAAAACAGAACAAAATCAAACACGGAAAGTTTCGGGCTCAAAACTCTTCTTCGGTCAACAACAAAAAAACAAACAAAAATATAGTAAAGAGCCTTTTCCAAGAACATAACGATGCGCCGCTCAGAGTGTAACTCGAACCCTGGGCTTTCTTATCCAAAGGCGAGTGTCATACCACTGGACCACGTTATAGCCGCACAGCACAGTACGGCAATCATTCATCAAACTCTTCTGCTCTCCCCCCCCCCCCCCAAACCACCCCCAGTCTTTCGCCAGATTGTGCTCTCATCTCATCTCTATTCCAAAATTCTATTCATTCTTCAGCACAAAATTAGTTGTAACTCGATTTACACCAATCTTTTCCCATGCCGGGGACGTTGTTCGGTGATGACAAATAATCAAACCAGATTGGCCGGTCGGTTAACGCAGCAGTTTTTGTCCAAATTGTCACTGTTTACTCTGATAATTGCGTTACAGTTCAAGCCACGTTGCGCTCTCTGTCAAGTGACTAATTTTTTCGAAATCCGTATGATTGATGAATAACACTCGCATGATCTTGCTCTTTTTAGAATGCTACACAATGGCTGCTTTACCCGTTTAGTCATTTTTAAAAATGTCTTTAGATACATAATATATATTTTATTACTGCCCAAAGAAAAGTTTTTCGTTTTTTTTCCCTACAATTATTTTCATATATTTTCATTTTGGAGAAGATTTCAGCTCCAAATTTGGATTAATTCAATTAAATGCGTGTTTCCTGTCTAAATAAAGTAAGTCTTTGTCAGGTGGTTTAAAAATATTATTTTCATTAATCAAAGTTTGTTTGTTTTTTTTGAAAGGCTACCAATAATGCATTTATAAGATTACCAAAAGTGATTTCGTTCAGCCTGAATAAAGTTAGAGATTGATAAATTGATAAATCGAAGATTTATAGCTAATTTTTGTGTTTTTAATTTCCTCTATAATTTAATAAATGAGGCAATTTATAAATTCGCGTTTAAAACACATTTGAATTCAAATCAAAGAGAAGTACTTCTGTTTGCTATTTATTGAAGAAGATGTCTCATTTTCTGAACGCCCGAGGCAATTCTGGCTAAGATTGATTGATTTTGGAGGCTCCATATGGATGCATTCTTAATTTGTTTATTGATAAAGATCATAGGCGAAATAAATTGTATTTAAAAATTATTTATTGATACCTAAAAAATGTTTTGAACGCAACGAGAATATTACTACAAAGATAGTATGTGTTTACTTTCTGACGATTTTTATTTGGAGGTATTGATGACGTGCCCGAATTTTAGTTCAAACTGCATTTCTACCTTTTCTCACAAATTGTTTTTTGTGCGCCTCTCCCGAATACAAATCTATTTGTTTTTACATCTTTTTTCGTTGATTTTTAACACTCTTTTTGTTGCCTCGCCCCCCCCCCCAACCGCAAACACTCTCAATAACTCGTTCTTGAGCATTTTTTTTTTTGGAAAGGGGGGGGGGGGAGGGGGGGTTAAAGTTTACTGAATCAATTTATTTTTAAAAAACACAATGGGCTGTATATGTCTCCATCATAAATGTTTAATTGACAGAAATGACAAGTTAAACATTTTGTGAAATAGCTCAGAGTCTATGCTGGAATTTAAACCTGAGATATCTTAGAAAATTCGGCAACTGACGACTTAAGACTTGTCAAAATGAATGATGAATGAATGTAAGCAGCCATCTTAATGGAGGACTGAGTGATGATCTGCTGCTGATGACAATGGCCTGATAACATTTCCAGAACCATGGGTGGTTCCCTGAAGGCATTGGGTTCTTTGTTTCTAGGATTGTGTCAGTCACGGCTAATCATCCCCCTTAGTCACGCTTTAGTCCTGCCAGAGTTACGGCCCATGACTGCTGGCACCACAAAGGGAGATTACTACAAACGTTGACTCATCATTGTAGTCAATAGTAGCTAAAAGAAAGACGTGTTATTATTTTTCTTTTAGTTTGTCAAGCTAGGAGTGCAAATTATTGTGTGCAAACATTTGAGACCAATCGTCTCAAAACGGTATTTCATCGGGGTGACCTAGATTTCGAAAATTAGATTTAAAGTACAAAACTTTTGGCTTAACCCTCTCCTTACCAGCCATTTTCAAGATTTTCCCCAAATCTTCACACCCAACTAACACAAAATATATTTTTTTATCACTCAGACATAATAGCAGTAACATTTTTGTGATACACAGTTTCTTTAGCAAAACATGCTCTACGACACACTGTTCATTTTCTTTAAAATTTATGATGTACAAAAGAAAGTTGAATAAGAAATAATGTTGGTTGTATCGTAACGAATGTGGCGATTTCTTATAGTTGGTTAGAAGTAGTGCCGCGCTGAAGATCGGTCTAGACCGCGGTCCGACGGTCTTTTAGCTGTGAACCGAAGACCGGTCCCAGAGGGGAAGACCGGCGACGGTCCTCACTTCTTATCACCTTTCAACTAGTGCGGGGCGGTCCTTGCAAGGACCACGGTCCTACGGTCTCGCGCCATAGCCTACTACTTCCCCAGCGATTCGTTGCTTCGGTTGCCTATCTTCCACCAATCACCACCCATCCCACTTAATTAATCGCACCCACCCCCCTTTGCCATACACTAAACGACACAGACGACCATACAGGCAGACGACCACCAACCTCCACTCCGCAAACCGCCCTTTCGTGTGTGAGATGGGGGGAACAGGAGGCGCACGCCTTGGACGATTCCATTATACGGGGTAAATTTCAAAATTTACTACACCATAATGATCGCAATGACAATGATCTATGGTGAAGGCATGACCCCTCTTCTCTAATGGGTTATTGTTTGAAATGTATGTGACTACAAAAGATGTGTGTGTTTGTGTGTGTGTGTGTGTGTGTGTGTGTGTGTGTCGAACCTAGCAAGTAGCAAATCCGATTTTTTGTTTTCTTTTGTCCATCTCTTGTCACCACTCCTTTCTATCGCAGTGTTGTCATTTAAAATAATACAATAATATTAAAATTTCGTTTGGTGTTTTTACTAATCAAATAATATGAGTTTCATTAGTTTCTTCCTTCCAAAAAACCCAGTTATAACGTCTGAATTTTAAAAAAGTCCAATAGAATATTTGGGGACCCCGATAGCTCAGTTGATAGAGCACTCTCTTTATACGCAAAGGGCCAGAGATCGATCCCGGGTGCAGTCGATTTTTTCTGAATCCCTGTCTACTCAGCAATGAATGGGTAGCTGAGTTTGTTAGATCTGGCGAAAAGTCACCATCGACTAGTGCCGCGCTGAAGATCGGTCTAGACCGCGGTCCGACGGTCTTTTAGCTGTGAACCGAAGACCGGTCCCAGAGGGGAAGACCGGCGACGGTCCTCACTTCTTATCACCTTTCAACTAGTGCGGGGCGGTCCTTGCAAGGACCACGGTCCTACGGTCTCGCGCCATAGCCTACTACTTCCCCAGCGATTCGTTGCTTCGGTTGCCTATCTTCCACCAATCACCACCCATCCCACTTAATTAATCGCACCCACCCCCCTTTGCCATACACTAAACGACACAGACGACCATACAGGCAGACGACCACCAACCTCCACTCCGCAAACCGCCCTTTCGTGTGTGAGATGGGGGGAACAGGGGGCGCACGCCTTGGACGATTCCATTATACGGGGTAAATTTCAAAATTTACTACACCATAATGATCGCAATGACAATGATCTATGGTGAAGGCATGACCCCTCTTCTCTAATGGGTTATTGTTTGAAATGTATGTGACTACAAAAGATGTGTGTGTTTGTGTGTGTGTGTGTGTGTGTGTGTGTGTCGAACCTAGCAAGTAGCAAATCCGATTTTTTGTTTTCTTTTGTCCATCTCTTGTCACCACTCCTTTCTATCGCAGTGTTGTCATTTAAAATAATACAATAATATTAAAATTTCGTTTGGTGTTTTTACTAATCAAATAATATGAGTTTCATTAGTTTCTTCCTTCCAAAAAACCCAGTTATAACGTCTGAATTTTAAAAAAGTCCAATAGAATATTTGGGGACCCCGATAGCTCAGTTGATAGAGCACTCTCTTTATACGCAAAGGGCCAGAGATCGATCCCGGGTGCAGTCGATTTTTTTCTGAATCCCTGTCTACTCAGCAATGAATGGGTAGCTGAGTTTGTTAGATCTGGCGAAAAGTCACCATCGACTAGTGCCGCGCTGAAGATCGGCCTAGACCGCGGTCCGACGGTCTTTTAGCTGTGAACCGAAGACCGGTCCCAGAGGGGAAGACCGGCGACGGTCCTCACTTCTTATCACCTTTCAACTAGTGCGGGGCGGTCCTTGCAAGGACCACGGTCCTACGGTCTCGCGCCATAGCCTACTACTTCCCCAGCGATTCGTTGCTTCGGTTGCCTATCTTCCACCAATCACCACCCATCCCACTTAATTAATCGCACCCACCCCCCTTTGCCATACACTAAACGACACAGACGACCATACAGGCAGACGACCACCAACCTCCACTCCGCAAACCGCCCTTTCGTGTGTGAGATGGGGGGAACAGGAGGCGCACGCCTTGGACGATTCCATTATACGGGGTAAATTTCAAAATTTACTACACCATAATGATCGCAATGACAATGATCTATGGTGAAGGCATGACCCCTCTTCTCTAATGGGTTATTGTTTGAAATGTATGTGACTACAAAAGATGTGTGTGTTTGTGTGTGTGTGTGTGTGTGTGTGTGTGTGTGTGTCGAACCTAGCAAGTAGCAAATCCGATTTTTTGTTTTCTTTTGTCCATCTCTTGTCACCACTCCTTTCTATCGCAGTGTTGTCATTTAAAATAATACAATAATATTAAAATTTCGTTTGGTGTTTTTACTAATCAAATAATATGAGTTTCATTAGTTTCCTCCTTCCAAAAAACCCAGTTATAACGTCTGAATTTTAAAAAAGTCCAATAGAATATTTGGGGACCCCGATAGCTCAGTTGATAGAGCACTCTCTTTATACGCAAAGGGCCAGAGATCGATCCCGGGTGCAGTCGATTTTTTTCTGAATCCCTGTCTACTCAGCAATGAATGGGTAGCTGAGTTTGTTAGATCTGGCGAAAAGTCACCATCGACTAGTGCCGCGCTGAAGATCGGTCTAGACCGCGGTCCGACGGTCTTTTAGCTGTAAACCGAAGACCGGTCCCAGAGGGGAAGACCGGCGACGGTCCTCACTTCTTATCACCTTTCAACTAGTGCGGGGCGGTCCTTGCAAGGACCACGGTCCTACGGTCTCGCGCCATAGCCTACTACTTCCCCAGCGATTCGTTGCTTCGGTTGCCTATCTTCCACCAATCACCACCCATCCCACTTAATTAATCGCACCCACCCCCCTTTGCCATACACTAAACGACACAGACGACCATACAGGCAGACGACCACCAACCTCCACTCCGCAAACCGCCCTTTCGTGTGTGAGATGGGGGAACAGGAGGCGCACGCCTTGGACGATTCCATTATACGGGGTAAATTTCAAAATTTACTACACCATAATGATCGCAATGACAATGATCTATGGTGAAGGCATGACCCCTCTTCTCTAATGGGTTATTGTTTGAAATGTATGTGACTACAAAAGATGTGTGTGTTTGTGTGGTGTGTGTGTGTGTGTGTGTGTGTGTGTGTCGAACCTAGCAAGTAGCAAATCCGATTTTTTGTTTTCTTTTGTCCATCTCTTGTCACCACTCCTTTCTATCGCAGTGTTGTCATTTAAAATAATACAATAATATTAAAATTTCGTTTGGTGTTTTTACTAATCAAATAATATGAGTTTCATTAGTTTCTTCCTTCCAAAAAACCCAGTTATAACGTCTGAATTTTAAAAAAGTCCAATAGAATATTTGGGGACCCCGATAGCTCAGTTGATAGAGCACTCTCTTTATACGCAAAGGGCCAGAGATCGATCCCGGGTGCAGTCGATTTTTTTCTGAATCCCTGTCTACTCAGCAATGAATGGGTAGCTGAGTTTGTTAGATCTGGCGAAAAGTCACCATCGACCCCTCTTATCACCTCATCCACCCCCTCTTATTATAACTTCACGTCTCTCTCTTACTCTTCAATGCTCGCTGCCGTCTAATGTGTGTGTGTGTGTGGGGGGGGGGGAGGGGGGAGGGGTAGGAGTTGCGTGTGTGTATCAACGCCACGAACAACTCGATCAACGCCTTGGGCGATGCCATTATCTCCGTTAATGGGGATAAATTTCAAATTTTATTAAATTATCGAAGTAACAATGAAGTACGGTGAGCAAATAAAGAAGGCATCACCCCTCTTCTCTAATTAGGTTACAATTTGAAATGAGTGTGACTACTCCGTGTGTTTTACTCCTGTAGGCCACGGTTTTCATCGTGTAGCGGTCTTTAACGGTTCAAGAATGAACGATCCCACGCTCTCAAAGGTCAAACCGGTTCGAATTTCCAACAGTCTCTCAGGAATGTTCAATGTCGAAAAGGACCGGTCCTAGGACCGGTCCTTGCGGTCTTCATTTCCCAAGGACCGTAGGACCGTGGTCCTTAAGCTTGCCAAGGACCGCCCCGCACTACCATCGACCCCTCTTATCACCTCATCCACCCCCTCTTATTATAACTTCACGTCTCTCTCTTACTCTTCAATGCTCGCTGCCGTCTAATGTGTGTGTGGGGGGGGGGGGGGGGGGGGGAGGGGTAGGAGTTGCGTGTGTGTATCAACGCCACGAACAACTCGATCAACGCCTTGGGCGATGCCATTATCTCCGTTAATGGGGATAAATTTCAAATTTTATTAAATTATCGAAGTAACAATGAAGTACGGTGAGCAAATAAAGAAGGCATCACCCCTCTTCTCTAATTAGGTTACAATTTGAAATGAGTGTGACTACTCCGTGTGTTTTACTCCTGTAGGCCACGGTTTTCATCGTGTAGCGGTCTTTAACGGTTCAAGAATGAACGATCCCACGCTCTCAAAGGTCAAACCGGTTCGAATTTCCAACAGTCTCTCAGGAATGTTCAATGTCGAAAAGGACCGGTCCTAGGACCGGTCCTTGCGGTCTTCATTTCCCAAGGACCGTAGGACCGTGGTCCTTAAGCTTGCCAAGGACCGCCCCGCACTAGTTAGAAGAGGGTTAAATTGACACATTAGGGAGTAGACATTGATTTAAGATGAAAAAGTGTGTTTGAAATTTGAAATAGTGCCAGATAAAGCATAGGGGAAAATATAAGAACAAAAAATTCGTAAAATCAGCCTGCCTCGACTTGGGGTCGAATCTCAGACATTCTAACTATAAAAAAATCCTAGGAGGAGGTCTTAGGTTCGATTCCCTGTCAAGGCAAGCTGATTTTGTTTGGGGGGGGGGGAGATGGTTTTTTTTCTTGTATTTTCTCTATGATTTGTCTGGCACTGTTTCATACAGACTTTTTCAGATCTTTATTTTGAGACTTTAATAGTTTGTGGAGTAACATTCATTTTTCTCATTGGGTGTTCAGTGAGTTCAAATAGAATTTCGTAATTTAGAACTCAAAATCAATTTTCAGAATCTGGTTCACCTTGACATATTACTTTATTGACGTGGAGAGAGAGAGAGAGAGAGAGAGAGAGAGAGAGAGAGAGAGAGAGAGAGAGAGAGAGAGAGAGTGTGTGTGTGTGTGTTGGCGGGGAAGATGAAGATGCTTTTTACTTACATAGACAAAATATTCATAGACATGTCAGACAAATAGATAAATTGGAATCTGAAAGAGACAGAGAGAGAGAGAGAGAGAGAGAGAGAGAGAGAGAGAGAGAGAGAGAGAGAGAGAGGGGGGGGGTAGGGAGGAAAGAGAGAGAGAGAGAACAACTTATTGGAAGGCATTTATTAGTGTGTGGCAGAAGTTTCATTTCCTCATTGGTCCAGAACGTACCGCCTTCCAGTGAAAGTCTTGCCATCGTTTCTTATGCAACGTTCAGGAAATGAAGATTCTTTTCAATGCATCGTGACCTAACACTCGCCATTAATCATTAACCCACAAAATAGGAGGCCGACTGGTCAGGGTTAATATCACGGTTGGAAAGTCTTGCTTCCAAAGTGACATAACCTCCAGGAATAGCAGCGGTATAGTTAATATCAATCAAAGGCAATGAAAGAACCATCAAAGTTGTCCATTCTTTGCTCAACAATCCAAGTGGCTTGGCAACCATTCTAGACTATTCTATTAATTGCATGGTTACTTTAACGTGCATCTGTCTCTCTGTAGAGTTCCACCAGTGAATGAGATGGATTCATTTACTTTGACAGTGAGTGAGTGAGCGGCGAGAACGACAAAGTCAAACAGTGCAACGCTTTTAGTTTTACAATGCAAGTTGACTTTATTACCCTACTCTTCTCAAATTGTGCCAGAAAGTAGCCATCATTTTTTGGTCCCTCCGACAGTAATTATATTATGCAGTTAGAATGAGCCAATCACTTTGTATGAAAAAATATAGAAAGGAGGGGGTGGTGGTGGAGGAGGAGGAGGAGGAGGAGGAGGAGGAGGAGGAGGAGGAGGAACAAGAAGAAGAAGAAGAAGAAGAAGAAGAAGAAGAGGAGGAGGAGGAGGAGGAGGAGGAGGAGGAGGAGGAGGAGAAAAGGATGATGATGATGATTATGAAGAAGAGAAGGAAGAGGAGAAGAGTAAAAATAGGAAGAAGAGTAAAGGAAGGATATTAATGATGAGGATAGGGGGTGGGGGAGGAGAAGCAGGAGGAAAGCTCTTTCTTTAAATTGTCTCTTTCCTGCCTTTCATATTTCAACTACTGATTTTCCATTTACATTATCGTACCCTATCGCTTGTTTTCTCTCCTTTGTTCAAGAAAGGTTTTAGTCAGAAAGGTTCCTTGCGGAATCTAATTATAGTAGTCTTTATTGAATACGTGGAATGTATTTTTTGTGTGCTCAATCCTTTCTAGAATTACGTAATTCCCCGCCCCTCCCTCTCTGATCTTGAAAGGGAAGTAGGACTGACATATATTATTATGAAAGCAAGTTTTTCCAGACCTGTTATTGACAGAAAACATAATGCCGCTATGTAGTCTAGTGGTATGCCAATTGCCTCCACACCGGCAGGTCCAGGTGTTCGCGTCCCGCCCTGAGCGGCGCATTGTTGAGTCTTTAGAAAAGGTTCTTTACTCACATTCTCTGACCGCACTCAGATATAAAACGAGTAACTGGTCGTCAACAGCATTGTCTCTGTCGGTTTTTAAAAAAATGTAATTTCGCCTAATAGGCATCCTGTGTCGTCCTACATGTTAAGTGTTGCTGTTAGCCACTCGCCCATTGCAAAGCGCTTTGAGCACGTTTTGCGGATATTGCGCTATATAATTCCTCAAGTTTTTTAGGACGAATTTGAAAGAAAAATATCTGTATCAAATGAAAATGGAAGATTTTTACTCTTATTCAAATTGGTCATAATATTATGTCCATTTCTGAGTAACAGCACACACATTTTAAATCATTTTTCCTCCAAAAGTCTTGTTAAAAATCCAAATCTAGATGGAAAAAAAACCCACTCCAAACAAAGTTATTTGGAACAACTAAGGAAAACAATTCCCTTTGTAAAGAGCTTTGAGAACATTTAGTGGGTATTGCTCTATATAACAAGCTCACGTTTGTGTCATCAGTTTGTCGCCAGTTTCTCCGGGTTAAAAAATGAAAAATAACCAAATAAACTGACCATCTGGCATTAAAAACATATAGCAGTTATAGCTTTTAAAAGGGTCGAAAAATTCTGGACAAAGTTGATTCTCTGTCCATTCTTTTCTGATAACTTTTCAGAAACCATTTCTGCTATTCTATTGGAGTTATATTGCCAGTTATTGGTTTATTTTATATAATTCAAGATAAAAACTGATGAAAACCAACAAATTTTCCTTACATATTCAAAATAACTTATTATTGAAGTATTTTTGTGGTGAACGTCTCAAAACTGACCTTTTTTACACAGCCTCCTGTACGGATTAAATCTGTATAACTGGCAAGTCAGGATTTCAATTTCTAACAAAAATAACATTACACGGGGTCAAAGGTTATCACAAAAATGACCAGCCGTCTCAATACAGTATGAAATTGGGGTGAATCGGGTACATAAAATTTAATTAGAGGCTGTGCCAAAAATTTTTTGTGACGTTTGGCACAAATTAAATATACTCCAATAATATGCGGCTATGTGGTTTTCTGGTATGACACTCTCTTTTGTATCAGAAAGCCCCGGGTTAGAGCCTCGCTCGGCGTATTGTTGAGTCCTTGGGAAAGGCTCTTTACTCACATTCTCTCATCGTACTCAGCTGTAAGATGAGTACCAGGCCGTTAACAGCGTTGTTCTGTCCGAAGAAAAAAAAATGTAATATTCGCCTAACAAGCGTCATGTCTCGCTCCAAATGTTAAGTGTTGCTTTTGGCTTGGGACCCATTGTAAAGCGTTTTGAGTCTTCGTGTGGATATTACGCTATTTAAAAACTAATTTTTAAAAAGTTATTGACATGGCATAGTGTGATAATAAGAGTCTCCAGTAAAAGCATCACTAGTAACAATGACTACAAAAACTGTTAAGATCCCCAGCGGTTTTCTCCCAGTCACAAAACGGATGACATCGCAAGTCTTTAAATTCCCTTAAAGTATCTGATCGTGTTAAGGCCAAGATGCCAAGAAGAAGAAGATCAATAAGTGGGCAGAGAAGAAAATGGGAGTTGGAATAGCAAGGGGCGATCTTCGATGGATGCACGCTGTAATGCACAATAAGCTCCTAAGCTTCAAAAACCACGAGAGATAGTCGATTCCCAGTTCTTGTTAAACCACTGCCTCGACGGGTTCGTTTGATCAACCAAGAACACTTGGATTTTGGTCAATTTTCTTATATCAATTCTATCTCAAGAGACATTAAAAAATCTTTGTCATGGAAAACAAGTCCTTTACATATCTTCTATTTTCTTTTTCCTCCCCCCCCCCCCTTTTTTTTTTTGTCACTGCATCTTGCTTAGACGCAGCAATCAGGATTGACT
>NC_088360.1:7912842-7922842 GCF_034508935.2 Berghia stephanieae | reverse complement strand
GATAACTTATTTATTAGAAGCTGATTTGACAGTTAGGTCCAAACTTATTTAATTAAAAAGAAATCAATAAATAAAAGAAATAAAAACTTGGGATTTTTAAAGACCAATATCTGCATAAAATGTGCTCAACGTTCTTTACCAGATGTCCCAAGTCCACAGTAAGACTAACATGTAGGGCGTGACCTGTTGACCCCTATTTCGCTGTTATAAATTTTTTTTCAACATTGATTGATGAGTTATATTCAAGAGTCAACTGTGCTTGAGTGTGGTTGTGTGTGCATGTGTATGTAGCCTACATGAGTGTGGGGTGTGTACGTATATGTCCACTATACTATAATTGTATTTTATATTGACACATTGACACTAATGTGAACCAAAATGAATTTCCATTTCCTTGGACAATAAATTTCTATTATTACCGACAGCGGAAATCGAACCTGGAACCCACTAGTGTGAAAACCACAAAACTGCACTTATCTAAACAGACCGACCAAAAGAAATAAAGAACGCGGAATCACAAAATCTGCTATTAATGAAAACATTAGGTCGACTAAATAAATAAAAGAAATTAATTATGATTTGGAAGTACATTCGGACCCGCCTTAAAGATTAAGTGGTTGAACTGACTAGGAACCAAAATAAGCTACACTGAAAGGGGGCAATGTCGCCATTGTGGATTTTTAATGCCAAATAAGAATTGTTTTGTTTTTGTTTTTTTGAAGTCGTTCAAGAAAAGTTAGGTCGAGCATTTTGGCATTTATTTTGGATTTTTTTCTTCAAATTACTTGATTTTATTTATTTGATTTAAAATTAACTCTTAATTATACATATTTAATTACTTCTTCATTTGTAACCGGCGAGACAAGGTGAAACTTTGATTAACCTAAGATACTTTCGCTTAGTCTTGGGATGAAAAAAAATGAAGATTTATATCTATATAAACTTTTCGCTGCAAAAAATAATGCTCATACTTTTTAACTATCAAATGCAACTTTTTTTCCAAATCACTTAGCATTTTGAATAACACTGACTTGGAACTATTTTATATTTAATTCTTCGCAAAAGTCCTTCGCATACCTGGACAACGAAGCTTAATATTGAAGTTCAAAGCACCAGGGGGTTTACTACAAAAGCGAAGGAATGTGTATATGGTAACCGCAATAGAAAACGAACGGCGAACGTCAGAGAACCACAAAGTGTTGTGAATGACAATTAAATCCCCTTTAAATAAATATTCACAAATGAATGACGTAAAAAGTCTAGAGCACACCCATGCCCTCTTCTTCTTCTTCTTCTTCTTCCTCCTCCTCCTCCTCCTCCTCCTCCTCCTCCTCCTCCTCCTCCCCCTCTTCTTTTATTTCTCTTCCTCCTCCCCCTCCTCCCACGCTTCTTCTTCTCACCCTTTTTTTTTCTTCGTCCTCACATTTTTCTTCTTCTTCTTCTTCTTCTTCTTCTTCTTCTTCTTCTTCTTCTTCTTCTTCTTCTTCTTCTTCTTCTTCTTCTTCTTCTTACTCGTCCTCCAGTTCCTCTTCCTCCTCCTCCTCCATTACCACCGCCTCCTACTTACACGCATTCGTCGCCGCCCCCCCCCCCCCGCCCCCTGTTTCCTGTTCGAGACGATGGTGATGGTCATGATGATGATGACAAATGATGATGATAATAAACGATGATGATAATGATGATGAAAATGATGATGATGAGGATGATAATGATGGATGATGATAATGATTATAATAATGATGAACATGATGATTATGTTGATAAAGATGATGATGATGATGATGATGATGATGATGATGATGATGATGATGATGATGATGATGAATGGTGTTGATGATGATGATTATGCTGATGATGATGATGATGATGATGATGATGATGATGATGATGATGATGATGATGATGGTGATGATGATGTTGATGATGATGATATGATGATGATGATGATGATGATGATGATGATGATGATGATGATGATGATGATGATGATGATGATGATGAATGATGTTGATGATGATGATGTCAAGAATTAACTTCGACGAAGTGTGTTATAGCCTAATGTTCATGATTCCTATTCGTTGAGTCACTGTGGACATTATAACTGGCTGGATTACTAATAACACTACGTTACTTATTGTACACGAAATTTGGATGGTGGTGATACCCGCCATGTATCTGGACGAACCAAATCCAGTTCTGTCACTCTACCGAGAGAGAGAGAGAGAGAGAGAGAGAGAGAGAGAGAGAGAGAGAGAGAGAGAGAGCGAGAGAGAGAGAGAGGGGATAAGAGAGAGAAAGAGGGGGGGGGGGAATAAGAGAGAATAGGGGGGGGGGGTATTCGACTTAACAACAGATGTTCTCACCTGAAGAAGTGTTTTCTCAAATGACGCCTAACAGGCGTCATAGTAACATTCTAAAAGACAAGAAGTATGGCGATACATACATGGCGATTGATCTTATGAAATGTACACGTTTTTATTTATCCATATATTTATGTATGTATCTATTCATTATGGTTATTTATTTATTTATTTGATTAATTAATCATTGTATTTACACATTTATCTATTTATTCATTTCATTTATTTGTCTTTATTTTCTAAACAAAAATTTTTTAAAACTTATCTATTATTAGATAAATAGACATATTTATCTGTTTATTTATTTATCTATTTATTCATATAAATGGGAAGTGGTATTCGTCAAACTCTGAGCTCATAACGATAATTAAATCTGCCTACCTTTATGAAACAGTCGAAGAACTACAAATCTTCATAATCACGTAAACGTCTAACTCAGTAGAACTTACTAGGCATGAAAAAGTTGTTGGTAGCACAACTCATTATATCTCCATAAAGAATTTGGGGGGGGGGGGGATTTGTTTAATTCTGCTGACGGATATAATTTATTGGTGATTATCGATTTTCCATGAGATCTCGAAATTTCCAAATATATCAGGTAGGCTGGTCTGGACAATTAAATGAGTTATTTTTGTTTCCATCACTTTATAATATGATATAGAAACATAAAGAGCTTGTTGTAGTTGCTATTATTTGATAACAAATTTAAAACACAGTTACATCCATTATCTGATACTAATAAGTATTCCTTAAAAGTTGATATAAAAAAATTATAGGCAAAGTAAAAAACAAAACAAAAAACAAACCCCCGCCCCCCCCCCAATAACAAAAAACAAAACAAAAACAAATAAACCCAAAACCACCACCACCACCACCACCACCACCACCAACAACAACAACAATAACAACAACAACAACAACAACAACAACAACAACAACAACAAAACAAAACCACCCCTTCCCCAGAAAAAAAGAGACAAACCAAGAAAAAAAATTACGGATAAATACAAAAATTAAAAAAAACCCAAAAACAATCCAAAATAAAAAAAAACAAAAAACAAAAAACAAAGGTCCAAGAAAAGAACAAAAAGACCGATTTCTAAAGTCATCGTGAATCATCGTGATGATATGTTTATTGGAAAAATGCGGGAGACAATAAATATTTGAACAGTAACCCTGTAAGCCTTATTGAATCTAATCATCTACTGCAAATCATAACATGAATTAGAATTCGATTGAAAGATAACGCAGGTAAATAATATACAACGAGATAAAACATCAAAGTTATTATTTTCAAAATTGTCTTGATTTAATTCCAAGGATTCCGATCAAAGTCAGGTTAGAATTTATGGTTCGCCCGTTACTAAGAATTAACCAATCAGAATATTTCCTGCCGTTTACCCCGTTTCGTCCCGTTGACTGTTTATTTCCTGTATGAAAAGGCCTGGGATAGCCTTAGTGCATGCCAAACACACATATTGGTAAGGCCCAGTTAGTGAGCATTTTTCACGATATTTTGACACACTGATAAAGGAATAGCATTGCAAAAGCTGATGACACGATGCATTTTTATCAATTATCTGTGTTAAAATTGTGAATGATGCTCAGGATCTGTCGGCTGTTCACTCCGGGTGATAGGCAAACACTTGATTCCAGGGCCAAAATATACTTTATTTTAAATTTTCGAGTCAAAAATATAACAACTTAAATATTTATTCGTCTAGTCTAGTTTTAATTAAATATACTATAACTGACGTAATTTTGAAAAGTGTATGAACTGCATGTCGATTGAAGAACTGAAGGCTCATACAACATTGTATAAGATAATACTGTAGTTAAAAAGGCATCCGTGTCAATAGCTTGACAGGCATAGCGACAAGAGATCACAAGGAACCATCAATTGCTATTCATTATCCAAAGTTGATTGATCTCGTATCTTAATAATTCAGTGTTTATTATGCTTTAAATTGAAAAAAACACCTTTTTAAGAAGTCTCAGGTTTAAAAATCTTGGAAATTTAAGGGTAAACTTAATTCGTCGATATTTGAGGCAATCAAAATGAAAACAAGCGTTTTTGTAACTTCACTCTTGAAAAGAGAACTTGGCTTCTAAATTTCTTTCAGATTGAGGGTAAATTCAGTAACCTGTAATATTTTGTTTTTAGAATAAAAGACTTTTTGTGTAAAAAAGATCTTTAAAACATCCCATGAAATAAGTGTACGACACAAATTTCAATTCAAAACCAAGCAAAGAATGAGTCAGTCCTGTTTGAACTGAAGTCACGAAGACAGTAAAACAAAGAAAGCTCGCATGATATCGTATGACACGGAACAATTCGAATTCAATTGATCCTTTAATTGATGTTCGCAGTCATACTTTGTAGTGCTAAAATGCCATTTTAGATTTTTTTTTTTCACAAATAATATGGAACAGAAAAGGCTCATAGGAATATTTAGATAGCACAACTTAAACTTTACAACCAATACTCTCACTATTGTCGGGCCTGAGGCCTGGCAGTTCGATGTTCGATTACATTGCAAAAGACATAAAGTTCGTATATTCTTATCATTTCAATTGAAAATTCAGTTTTCAGGGTCCGATTCATCCAGACTATTACAATTATTCAAACACAAAAGAACAGTGAAATTAAGTATTTGGAAGGTGTCAATCATCATAGCATAGGCAGTATTGCCGTCTCTGAAAAAAAAATAATTAAAAAATTTGTCCAGAAAACGTGTCTTCTAAAAATCCATGGAGTATTGTAACTCCCATCAAGAAAGTCGAATGTTTAACACTTTTTTTTTTGACAAGATAAGGGTCGATTTATTTGGTCGACATTTGAAAAATCGAGTTTGTCTGGCCAAAATGTTAAAATGTGTTTTTTCATGGTACGGCAGTAGAGCCTATGATTCACCATTGGCACCTTCCAAAGACCTAATTTCCTTTTATGATAATATTATTCTATCAATGCCCGATTATTTCAAATCCAAAGGGCAAGAATGATAGACTGAAAGCAACATGCGCTGTGCCAAAAACGTAGGTTCTGTAACATTCGACATAAAAGGCACCAATACTAAATCATTTTGGAAAACTATGGAAAGAAATCGTTTCCATCGGTTTCTCGGCGTTAAAAAAAAGAACGAAAACAAATATATAAAATCTGGCACTTTTGTCCACACTTTTTCGACACTTAAAAAGACTGAGTACTCTGGAAAAATAGGTGTTTAACATGTTCGGGAAGTCCCAGGTTTGAGTTTTTGGCAAGATGAGGATCATTTTAATCGATCGATACTTGAAGACAGGACGAGTGTTTTTTCGAAGTGCCACAGTATTACTTCCATACGGTTGGTGCCAATAAACGCTCAGATTTAGAAAAAAAAATTTCTATGACTTAACCCAGATAAACTGTTGAAAGAGAAAATTAATATTGGAGACTCTTTGTTGTTATGAAAAAGACAAAACGACGTTTTGGTACAAAGGAAATTGAGCATTTAACTCCTACACTGCCATAAAAACACTTCCATGCTCTGAAAATACCTTTTAAAAAAGAAATTGGCCAGAAAACTCGTCCTTCAAATATCCATCGATTGAAATGACACTCATCCTTCTATTTTAAAAAACACACTCTCGAACCTGGGGCTTTCTATAAAATAAACACAAACCTGGTTTGAGAATTGTTGTTGTTTTTGTGTGTTTTTTTAAAAGATGAAAGTCAATTTAATCGATCAATAATTGAAGGCGTTTTCTGGTCAAAATTGTTAAAACGCGTTCTTTCAGAATACAACAGTATACAAGCGATTTATATCATGGCCTCCGCCCTCTTTTAATTGTTTCGACCTGTTTTTAGACGGTCAGTGTTCCCATTCTGTATGCCCTAACGGAGTAAATCTGAGAAGAGATTGCTGTGAAAATAATTGCTGCTATTCCAAACGTCAGCTCTGGTCGTTATGCCTTTAATCATCAAAATGCCGTGACAAATTTGAACTGATTATTTAAACAAAACATGAACAAAAGCAATTAGTTTCTAGTGATAATTACTGCCGTACTCGAAAAGAAATAAAAACATTTAAAATTTTGGTCAGAAAACTCATCCTTCTAATATTGGCCGATTAAAAAGACCCTCATCTTGTCACAAACTCTCAAAACTATCTCGAAGTCCCAGGTTTGAGGTTTTTTTTTTTTTGTTTGTTTTTTTTGTGTGTCTAGATGCGTATCATTTTAATCGATCGACGAAGGACGAGTTTTCTGGACCAATTTTCAATACATGTTGTTTTTGTTTTTCTTCTGAGTACTGGACAGTTTTAGTGTCAACACCTGGTTGACGGTAGGGTGGACAAACTCTGACACTAAATGTCTCAGCATAATTTATACACGTTTTAAAAAAAAAATCGTTTTCAAGTCTTGAAATGGTCTGCCAAGCAGAGCTATGAAACGTTGTGGATCTACTTTTGGCGATTCTGTTTCATGCAATCACATTATACAACGAGATTAAAAATTTTTTGATACACTGTTGCTAGTCCGAAATAAAGGAGAGAAAAATGATGTCTTTTATTCATGTCAACTGAAATTTTTTAACGTAAGTTAATTGCTAATGGGCATTAATCATATTATATCGTTAATGGTTTTAGAATACGTCTGTGAAATCACGGAAAGACTATATATATATATATATTATATATATATATATATATATATATATATATATATATATATATATGTATGTGTTTGTGTGTGTGTGTGACTTAAATAAACTATGAGTTCATAGCTATGTAAAAAACTATTTTACTACTCATTTGTGTCCACAAATCAACTAAAAAGCCAGAACTATGCTACTGACTGTCCTTTTAAAAAAAACGACAACCAAACAAAATATATCTATAAAATTGTTGCAAGAAACGATCAGTAAAAAAGTCAGAGTAACCATCTATAATTAGACCAATTTGGCACAGCCATGACTAAGCCACGAATACAATTCAACAATCTTGTAGACTCGAGTCTCCCCCCAGAGAGCCGGGGAAATCAGACAACTCACAATAATAGTGACAATTGAATTAATAATAATTCGCCGATCGTTGCTTTTAACCCCGTCACTTCCCCTTTGTCTCCCTGGCGTCCCATTCAAACAAGCCATCGACTTCCAACACATTGTCATGCCTGCATCCAATACTGACCTGCTATTAACCTGCTTTTCGATCATTGGCGGTTCCAGCAGATTTCTATTGGGCTTGGAGGATGTTGATGTTGACTGGCAGTAGCTTTAGTGATCTGACGTACTCAAATAGAACACATTTTAAACATTTTGGCCAGAAAATTTTTCCTTCATGTATCGACTGATTAAATTGGCCTTCATCTTGTCAAAAACTTCCAAACTTCGGACATCCTTGAGGACTTCCTTTAAGTCCAAAGTTTTGACAGGATTAGAGTCATTTTAATCGGTCAATATTTGAAGGACGACTGAGTTGGGCAAAATTTTAAAGATGTGTTTTTTCCAAGTGCTTCAGAGATGATGGCGGTGGCGTCGGCCATGGGAATGAAATTTTTAGTACACAATACATTGTGATGACTAATGCGCTAGAAGAACTGAGAAATTCTAGAACTATATTATTACTTGCTGCAATGCTTCCGTCCAGTTTTATTTTTTATATAACTTAGCTTGCTTTCACGCTTCCGATTAATTATGCTTTAAGTGCAATATTAAGTCTTTATCAATGTATCAAAAATCAACCCCAGTGAGCGTTTGTTCAATGATTTTGTATCAAATGCATTTCATCTCATACTAATATTTCCGTTTGTCCAATTTTTTTTTTACAACCGGTAAATTTCGGTGCAAACTTATCGAGCTTTTATAAGGTAGAGTAAACAAACATATCATGGCTTAATTATCATTATTCAGTCAACTTACGTCATAATGTAAATTATAAGCGGAGTGATATTTACAAACTCAAACTGTAGCAAGAGCAAAATGCTTTGAACAAATACACAACAATGTCCCTTTAATTCTCGATTAATGAGACCAGAATACGTTGGTTGTCTTTGCCATAATGATTCAATTCGTTTTTTAATCCTTTAAATATTTATTGTTCTCGAGCTGCGGGAACATTGATTTGCCAATCGTCAATGTTTATAGCTTAGAATCTAATTGGTTTTTAAATACCGTATCTTATTATTGGATTCCTTGGGAGAAAGGGTATTAGTACCACACGGAGCAGCTTATCTACTAGACCGGTCTATGTGTTAAAAATGTCAACACAAGAAAGTAATTTTCTAGTATGATTCCCTTAGTTAATTTGACGTTATGTGATGCAAATTTGACAAATATTGTCGGTCCACTTAGTTTAACACAAACATGTTATAGATGTCAGTAGACATCGTGAACTGCCACCCCACAAAGACAAGTAGAAGATGAAGAAATGGAAGGATATAATTATTTTTTTTAGACTTAAATCAACTTTGTACTTTCAAGGGCCAACAATCGAGGAAAAAAAAAGAAAAGAAAACATACAAACAAAAAATAAACAAACAAACATGCAAACAAAAATATACGGGTGCCCTGAAAGAAACAAGTGTCAAATTTTGGCCAGAAAACCAGTCCTTGAACATTTCGATCCTCATCGTGTCAAAAACTCTCAAACCTAGAGCTTCATGTAAGTCATAGATTTGAGATTCTTTGACTAAGATGAGGGTCATTTTAATTGAATGATTTGTTTTCTAGCCAAAGTTTTTAAAATGTGTTGCTTTTTTTTTTTTTCAAAGTATGACAGTATGTCTATTGTATTTCTATTTCTTTATTTCCAACTTCCAAAGTGACTAACCCACCACTACAACGCCAACACTCATTGTTTCCAGCTTGTTTACACGGCCAACCATGACTCATAATCATAATGAGATATTAATTCATTATTACAGGACATGAATTGGCGCTATAACATCATTAAATTAATGATCATTATATGACATCAAATGAGCAAGGAATTGGATGTTGTAGAAAAAGGGAACAGTGAGATGAAACACCCGATAAACAAACACTTACACGGCGCTGAAATGGTCATAAGATTGACAACACGGCGTCTCCTTCATAATTCAGTGTTTATATCAACATGAATTTCATATCGTACCACACCGACCTAATACGTAATGGAATCAATTATTGATAGTAATTAATATTTATCTGTTTGCACCGTGATTAAGATGTCATTAATATTTGGCCTTTGAAGATAATAGAGTAAATGCCTGCTTTCATTTCACCAACAAATCGAATGACTTTTAATGGTCTTCGTGCTCCGCAATAATAAAAAGAAATAAGGCAATTCTGAGCGGAATTGTGAGATGCCGTTGCTTAGTATCACATTCCAATAAGGAATGAAATTATACTACCGTTCACTGAGAAAACACAAATCTTATTTTTTTGTCATTTCAAGTGTCGGATGTGATGCATTTTGACAAGCTGTGGTTGAGGTTACCTTAATCAATCAATATTTAAACTATAAGTTCTCTAGCTAAACAAGTCTTATGTTTGAGATTTTGACAAGTTGAGGATCACCTTATACGATCTATATATAAAAAAATTTAAGTATAAGTTTTCTGATCAAAATGAAACGAAAAAGTGTTTTGTCATTGTTAAGCAGTATAGATAATCCATC
>NC_088360.1:7887842-7905342 GCF_034508935.2 Berghia stephanieae | reverse complement strand
ATTTCTATTCGACCCATGAAGTATGCACACAGATAATGCTCTAAATTGCAGAATGAGGTAGGAATTCTGTGAATTGTAAATCTAAGACACACAGACAACACACTTCCATGGCATCAAAACATCTTTAATGGCATTTATAAGGTTTTATATCATAGATACCCCCCACCCTTCCCACTCTCCCTCGAGGCCCGGAAGCCATAACGATACAAAATAGTCAAACCATATAACTGTCTATCACATCTTGTTTTTTAAACGATATAATAGTGTAGATAAATATTTTAATAATCAAGAAAATGATTTTAAATAATATTTAAAATGAATGGAATAAATGGTACGTCATGGTTTGTCTCACAACATAAACAAACCCGAGCTAATCAATTTTATGTGTAAAAGATGCTTTGAGGGAAAACACAGTTTTATCGGTTCTCAAACCTGAGTCATGTTTAAGTTGACGTCATGTTTTAACGGGGAGCCAAATAAGAATGTAATCGGAAATCAGTAAAAGCTATCAGATAAACTTAAGTCGTTAAGTAAGTACGATAGCTCAGTTGTAGATTATGGCAAAGAGACAGCTATCAGTTCCCAGATCTATCGTATTCTTTAAAAAAAATATATAAATAAGTAAATATATAGAAAAACAAAAAACAAAAAAAAAAAACAACAAACAAAAAACACACAAAAAACCCAATACTTTTTAAAATAGTGGCTAGAAAATTCGTCCTTCAAACTTAAATGAAGTCTCAGGTTTGAGAGCTTTGGACAAGAATAGGATTATCATAATTGATTGATATTTGAAGGTCAAGTTTTAACCAAATATTTAAATAGTGTTTTGTTGGGTTTTTTTTTAAAGAGTACGGCAGAGATCTCCCGAGAAGACTTTCTGATTAGACGAGTGTCCTATTTAGAGGATAGCAAGAAATTGTATTTGTCCGTTTTACGCAACAGGAACCGAGATAAAGCGGGCTCCATAAATTTGATGGCTCTAAATAAGCTACGTTCAGTCGTTTAATAAAAGCAAACCAGTTTGCATGTCAAAACATTGGCTACCATACTCAAGTATAAACATAGTATTGCTTAGCTTACTCCTTTTAAAATCACGATCTCAGCCCGGAATAGTCGGAGGCAAACATAAATATGATTAATAATAATAATAATAAAACATCCCCAAAACCTTGGCTTAGAACAGCAAGATTGGATTATGTTTACATTGTATAATGTTCTTACTTACAGGTAAAACCTCGTCTATCATAGATCGCTTCAGATTTTCTCCCTTCTTTAATCGTTTCTTGACGCACGTTCCCACGCACTCTGCTCACTCCAAGGAATTTACCCAATGGAAACCGTACGGTGCTCTTATTGGTTAACCAACCAGCGGCCTCGATGAGAAAAATATCCGCCATTTTGATGTTGGCTGGGAATCGCGTTACTATAGTAAACAAGCGCTGATCGGCCGTTCATGAAAACAAGTTGCTGCTCGCTCGTTTAACTCAAAATTATTCAAAACGATCTCTCTAAAATGATATAAATGTGACTTCTTAAGGTTTTCTTCACGGTCAAAACAACACAACATTCTATTAATGATTACGTCCGAGGCAAAAAGGAATATTGACAGGTCGACCGAGAGTTGAACTCGTGAGACGACAAACATCAATGCGAAGTGTAGCGAGAGTCAAGCTATTGTTAGTCTTGTCCTATTCTATATAGAGAAAAGGATAAATAGTATAGCCTCGTGTGTGAGTGGTTGCGTGTCATAGTCTTGTTTTTAAATTGTTTCTGTTGTTTATGTGTGTAGTGATGACTCTCTCACACTCAATTTCAATGCCGAAATCGGAAAGAGGAATTCCCACACACAAGAAAGGGGAATTGGGGTGGTATTTGGCATACATATTGTATAGTATCTAGTTCTAAATAGATAAGTGATTAGAATTATATTATGATATATAAACACAATGCCAAATACAATTCCGAAGTTTCCTTATTTCAAATGAAGTAAAGCTCCAAAACCTAATGGTAATGATTGTAGTACTGAGTGTTAGTGAGGTGATGTGGTGTTGGTGTTGGTTGTAGTTGTAGTAGTCATAGTGATGATGATGTGGTGGTGGTGATGATTGTAGTTGTAGTAGTAGTGGTAGTGATGATGATGTCGTGGTGGTTGTAGTAGTAGTGGTAATGGTAATGATATGGTGGTGGTGGTGGTTGTAGTAGTAGTGGTCGTGATGATGATGTGGTTGTGGTGTTTGTAGTAGTAGTGGTAATGATGCGGCTATGTGGTCTAGTAGTATGACACTCACTTCCGGATCGGAAGGTCCTGGGTTCGAGCCTCGCGCTCGGCGCATAGTTGAGTCCTTGGAAAAGGCTCTTTACTCACATTCTCTCACCGTACTCAGGTGTAAAATGAGTACCTGGCCGTTAACAGAGTTGTCTTTGTCCGAAAAATTGTAATATCGCCTAACAGGCGTCATGTCCCGTCCTACATGTTAAATGTTGACCAGGGACCCCTTGTAAAGCGCTTTGAGCACATTTAGTAGATATTGCACTATATAAAGCTCAATTTAAAAAAATAAATATTTCAATGATGATGATATGGTGGTGGTGGTTGCAGTAGTAGTAGTGGTAGTGATGATAATGTGGTGGTGGTTGTAGTTGTAGTAGTAGTGATAGTGATGATGATGTGGTGGTGGTTGTAGTAGGAGTGGTAGTGATGATGATGTGGTTGTGGTGGTTGTAGTAGTAGTTGTAATGGTGATGATATGGTGGTAGTGGTGGTTGCAGTAGTAGTGGTAGTGATGACGATGTGGTTGTGGTGGTTGTAGTAGTAGTGGTAATGGTAATGATATGGTGGTAGTGGTGGTTGTAGTAGTAGTGGTAATGGTAATGATATGGTGGTGGTTGTAGTAGTAGTGGTCGTGATGACGATGTGGTTGTGGTGGTTGTAGTAGTAGTGGTAGTGATGCTATAGTGGTGGTGGTTGTAGTAGTTGAGGTAGTGATGTGGTGGTGGTTGTAGTAGTAGTGGTGGTGGTGGTTGTGGTAGTAGTGGTAATGATGATGATATGGTGGTGGTGGTTGCAGTAGTAGTGGTAGTGATGACGATGTGGTTGTGGTGATTGTAGTAGTGGTAGTGATGATGATGTGCTGGTGGTGGTGTAGTAGTAGTGGTAGTGATAATGATGTGGGGCTGGTGGTTGTAGTAGTAGTGTTAGTGATGATATTGTGGTGGTGGTTGTGTAGTAGATGATGTGGTGGTTGGAAAACACATTACAGGTTATTATAATACATGATTACACACATTCTCTAACTTCATTTTTTGACAGCTTCGTTGTGCCATAAATATACGCAACAGTTCTGAAACATTTTATTGTGGATTTTGATATTGTTTGTTGTTTTTCTTGTGTCTTTATGTTGACATAGATACCGAATGAATGTTAATTACTACATTATCAGCCAACAACAAAATGGCGCTGAATGCTTTCATTGGTGGACACTTTTTAGGCTTCGTACGTATTCTCATTCGTTTAATTCTATGGCTCACTCTTAACCCCAAAGTCTCTCCTGGCACGCGTAGATTGGAGTATGCGGTACTCGTTCTATCTTGAAAACGCACGTGCATTCTAGTAGGATAAGATGAAAACGTTAGCAATCTTCCACCCATTAAATGCATCTACTTTATTTTCTTTTCCTCTCGCTAAGCAAAATATACACATTGCATTTCCTATGTAAGGTATTTATCCTTAATCCGTTGGGGTTTTTTTTTTTTCTTTTTCGGTTTGAATTTTCTCTCTTTAAATTGCTGATTTTTAAATTCTCTCTTCCACTCTTTGTCTATCTATCTATCTATCTATCTATCTATCTATCTATCTATCTATCTATCTATCTATCTATCTATCTATCTATCTATCTATCTATTTATGTATTTATCTAACTATCTATTTATCTATCTATCTATTTATCCATCTATCTGTCAATCAAGCAATCGATTTATATCTATCTATCTATCTATCTATCTATCTATCTATCTTATCTATCTATCAAGCATGTATACCTATGTCTATTTATCTATCTGTATACATACGTCCATTTAGCCATTCTATCATCCATCCATCCATCAATTGAAAAAAAGCTCATCCATCCATCCATCCATCCATCCATCTATCTATCTATCTATCTATCTATCTATCTATCTATCTGTCTATCTATCTATATATCTATCTATCTATCTATCTATCTGTCTATCTATCTATCTATCTATCTATCTATCTATCTATCTATCTATCTATCTATCTATCTGTCTGTCTGTCTATCTATCTATCTATCTATCTATCTATCTATCTATCTATCTATCTATCTATCTATCTGTCTGTCTATCTATCTATCTATCCTACAATCCATCCATCTATCTACCTATCACACGCTGTACTTCAAATAAACGAAAAGACAAACACATTTTTAGGATAACCAAAAAAAGGAAAAGAAGAAAAAAGAAGAAATGTTTGATTTTAAAATCTAAGATATTCATAACACTGAACATCACAACTTTAAATTAGAATACCGGCATCTGGTTCAGCCTTACATAACAACGGACTGCAATTGTAGGGCACATTTTACTTTTTTCTAAACCTGTTTCGTATTTCTGTTTAAAATTTGCTATAAATCGAAATTTCAGGGTCTGGTTCAACCTGACAAAATACCAGATAGAGAGGTTTGGTCAAATGTTATCTCAAAAACTAGGTTAAAAAGTTCCTCGTTGAGGATAGTATTCCATTAATTTCAGTCTAGGCTAACAGGGGATCACGACAGCTCAGTGGGTAGAGCATTCCCTTCACAAGCAAAGGGATCGAGGTTGATCCCAGGTGCAGTCGAGATTATATTTTTCTTTCGATCCTCCCTCCCTTCTGTCCTCCCAGCAGTAATTGGGTAGATGGGTCTGTTAGATCTAGCGGAAAGTACTTTGCGATAGACTAGTGTCCTATTTAAAGGGTAGCAAGCAATTTCTATTGCCCGTTTCACGCTATATAAACCGGGATAAACCCCGGCTCCATGGGCCGAGTGGCTATGAAGGACTGGAGGACTAGTCCAATAGATTTATTGGACTATACTGGTTTTAGTTCTATCCCTCTGAAGTTTAACCTGTTAACTGCCACAAAAACAAACAACAAACTAGTATTTATAAATTTGGCCAGAAAATTCTGCCTTCAAATATCGATGGATTTAAATGATCTTGAACTTGGCAAAATCTTTCAAACCTGGGGCCTCCCGAGATCCTAGGTTTGAGTGATTTTGCCAAGATAAGGGTCTTTAAAATCGATCGATATTTGGACGAGTTTTCTGGTCCAATTTTTAGACACTTGTGTTTCCAGAGTACGGCAGTTAACTGGTTAATTCCTATAAGCTGACTTCCCAATTTCTGCCTCTACTATTTCTCCTTGCAAATCATGTGCTTGTTTTCACTCGATCTTGGCAGTATTACACGGTATACAGACAACGATTCCGACAGCTTGTTTTCATACACTGTAAACACATCATAAACACAGGTATGGTTTCAAAACACGGATTTCATCGGGACTAGAAACAAAAGAATTCAACCGGAAATACCCCTGTGACGTCATCAAGTACATCGTAATCACTCTCCGGAGAAGAAGGTCATAACGGTAAACAACATTAACTGTGACCAATCGACTCAAAACATTAGCGTGGCGGGGCAATATCGCAAAATCAACTAAAGGTGCTCAAAGCGTTTTACACTGGGTCCCTATCGAACAGCAACACTGAACATGCAGGACGAGGCATGATGCCCGTTAGGCAACCTCAACTAACTGAGGATAAGACCTTGGTGCTCGAGTGGCCAGCTGTAAAACCAGATCCAACTTTACTACTACTACTACTACTACTACTACTACTACTACTACTACTACTACTACTACTACTACTACTACTACTACTACTACTACTACTACTACTACTACTACTACTTCTACTACTACTACTACTACTACTACTACTACTACTACTACTACTACTACTACTATTTGGTGATAGATCGTTTGCTTGTTTCGGCCCCAAGATTTGGAATGAACTACCACGTGGTCTGAGGGAGTGCAAGTCTTTACCTACCTGTAAAAAGAATCTCAAGACACATTTTTACTGTATTTGTTTTTATTGACTCTATGAATCCTTGATTTGGCTATGAATTATTATTATTTTTTTTTCTTCACTTAAAATTGATATTTATATTGTAAAGTGCCCAGAGCTTGTGTTTTACACAAGAATGAGCGCTATATAAATGTGTATTATTATTATTATTATTACTACTACTACTACTACTACTACTACTACTACTACTACTACTACTACTACTACTACTATTACTACTACTACTACTACTACTACTACTACTACTACTACTACTACTACTACTACTAACTACTACTACTACTCTTCTTCTCCACCTTCTTATTCTCCTCCAATCTCTTCAAAAGAGCTGAAAATGTTTGAGGAAAAATAAATAATTAAACTGAAAAAAATCCCAAAACAAAATAAAACAAAAAATAAAAACAAAACAAAAAACTAAAGAATATCGTTGCAGATGATAATAACATCGAGAAAATGACAAGGAATAAAATAACAAGCATGCTTATATTGTGAATGTTTCCAGTTTAGATCGCTCCTTGATTATTATCAACTTATCCATTACTCCAATCACTGCAGATTACACAAAAGGGGGGAGGGAATAAGGGTAGGGGGTTATCAGAAAAACATATCGACCGCATCCAGCATCAATATGAATCTTTTTTAAAATGAAGCTCTATCCAATGAGCCATCGAAATCCCATCACCCCCCCCCCCCACACACACACACACACACACACACACGCACACACTCCCTTTCGACCCCAAAGAAGATGATGAAAAGACTCACCAGAAGACATTTGAACACTGATACTTCAGATTACTGATTCCTCCAGACACGAAAATGGTTCCATTTAGGACTGCACTGGCATGGTCCACGCGAGGTTTCGGAAGTGGACACATTGGAGTCCATCTGTCGTTCAGCGGGTCATACCTCTCCATAGAGTCGGTCACTTTGGAATTCTGGGTCTCACCGCCTATATGGAATGTTTATATAAATATAGGTTATTATTAAAATTCACTTTGATATATAGCTTTTCATAAATTAGCAATGACTATGAAAAATGTTTTTTTGTCTTTTTGAGAAAATGTTTGTCTAAAATCAAAGCCCTATCTCCACTGGGTAAAAATAATTTTGAATTTTGAAAATCAGTTCATAAATAAACAAGTTATGTAGTTTCAAAGGTGTCATTTATTTGGATGACCTGCAAAGAGGAAAAAAACGCGAAAATATGGGACGCTTTTTCGGCATTTTTTTTCGACCTTTGGTTGTATTTTGCGTAATAAGTGGATTAAAAGATTGAATGAAACTTGAAGAGCAAATTAGGATGGTGTTTTGTAAAATACGGGAAAAGTACTCGTCATATTCATATGAAATTTTACAACCAAAAAGAAGAAATGTTCATGTATTACCTTGTCAGCGACAAAACCTCCACGCCCGGTAGTTTTAGAAATATTTTACTCCAAAGAATAAAAATCTATTTATAACGGTCTTTTGGTAATCGCACGAGTTTTGTCGCTTGCCATAATCTAAAATGACCTTTTTTCTAACTGTGTGCCAACTTTCAGTCATATTCATCGATAAACAGCGTCGTAATTAATTTTTAAAAAATAGCATATACGAAACGGCTTCGTCCCATATTTTGACGCGAATTCGGGCACTTCGTGAGCGAAAAAGAGGCCCAAAGATTTGTGCGGGATAGTCATTGCTACATAAATGTTACCAGTGCTACCATAGATTTACATATCTTCTATTCTCCAAAATGGATTGAGTTTTAACTTTAATTTCACGATGTACGACTGTTTTGGTTGTAATAGCACACGTACAACATCCGTCGGTGCTTTTCGCCAGGCCCTTCATTTACATCTGAGTCCAGTCGAGTAATGTCTGTAAAATACCATACTCTAAGACACAGCACCGGAACTAGAGTCAAATGATCTTTTTGACACATCTGTTGATTTCCTACTCTCAACATTCCCTGGATTATAGGAGAGCACTGTGATTAGAAGATTTTGATGCTGATGTTGTCATGATAAGTGATGATGATGATGATGATGATGATGACGATGATGATGATGATGATGATGATGATGATGACGACGACAATGATGATGATGATGATGCTGATGATGATGGTGATAATGATGATAATGATGATGATGATGATGGTGATGATGATGATGATGATGATGATGATGATGATGATGATGATGATGATGATGATGATGATGATGACGATGATGAATTATTATTATGATGATGATGATGATGATGATGATGATGATAATGATGATGATGACCTACCCATGACATATAGGAACCCATCAACGACCTCTGCTGTAAACCGACACCTGGCCACGTTCATGGCCCGACACGTTGACCACTGGTTGATTCGGGGGTCAAATTTCCATACGCCTGAGATATAGGACCCTGTGTTCCAATCCTTCCCACCTATCAAGTACAAGCAGTTGTTGCATGCCACTGGTTTGTATCCACTGAAGAAGGATGAAAGAAACGATTGATTGATTTGTCTACCGTTAATGTCCATGTCTTGTACATATTCTGATAAAGTCATCCGTCTCTTCCACCATTCTATCAATATAACGTACTTCCATTGACCCCTTATCAATTCATCCATCCATCCATCCACCCATCCATGCATCCATCCACCCATCCATTCATCCATCCATCCACCCATCCATGCATCCATCCACCCATCCATTCATCCATTCATCCACCCATCCATGCATCCATCCATCCACCCATCCATGCATCCATCCACCCATCCATTCATCCATCCATCCACCCATCCATTCATCCATCCATCCACCCATCCATTCATCCATCCACCCATCCATTCATTCATCCATCCACCCATCCATTCATCCATCCATCCACCCATCCATGCATCCATCCATCCACCCATCCATGCATCCATCCACCCATCCATTCATCCATCCATCCACCATCCATGCATCCATCCACCCATCCATTCATCCATCCATCCACCCATCCATTCATCCATCCATCCACCCATCCATGCATCCATCCGTCCAACCATTAATTCATCAGTTCAACCAACAATCCAACTATCCATGCATCAATTCATCTATTCATTTATCCATCCATCAATCCGTTTATCCATTCTTCCATCCACCAATTAATTAGTTTAGCCAGTTACCCTATCGTATCGTATCGTATCGTTTAATAGCTAATAGGTTCTAAAAACCTTTAAATTCTCTGTGTATCTTTTACGCGCAGATACAATTTATCAATTATATAAATAGTATTCAATGTCAATTAACTGATAATATTGAGAATTAAATATCCAATACATAGATAAGTGTCATATTCAATATTCGTAGTATAACTAACTCTATTTACATTCATTTGGTATTACAAGTCCAACTTGTACATTTGAGAGATTCGAATAATGGATGTACAAAAGACTATAATATCCAATGTCATGTTACATTATTCGTCAAAATCAAATATCATGTTGGTAAGCTCTTTATCAATGATATTCTTAAAACCCATCAAATTGGTCAAACTATCTAAATCTGATAGTGTTTATTTTGGGATGTATACAAAAAAAAGAGATATTCATGGGTTCATTGATTCACCACAAAACAAGGGATGACTTTAGGATTTTCATGTTTGCTTTATTGAAATTGATTATCGTGCGTAACCGGAACTTTCATCATTTCTTGGCCATTATTCTATATTCAAAAACTGTTATATTTTGTCTCAATAAAACTACTATCACCGCGATCCCAGATAACCTGGTAGAAAACATTTTAAAGTAATGCAATTGTATGAAATGCCGGTCAATTGCAATGTGCATTCTACAAAAACCAATTATCTGAATGATACCCAGCCACTCAAAATAGTAACAAAAGGGTAATGTCAAAAAACTGGATCCAATCTCATTAGAAATATAAAACTAGTCCTCCGGAGTACTAGAAACATACCTTGTGTAATTGATTCTCTGGTTTCACATTGATGACAACTTATTTTCTAGTCTACATTGACTCTGGTCCTTCAATTAAGATCATCCATCCTCGCTTTTTTTTTAACGTCCATTTATAAACTGTGCTACTAATATAGTTATGCCACCTTATGATTCAATATGTAACATATTCATTATTTGTCCTCCGAAAGACCGGTAATATATACACACTTCAAAGGATTTTGGAACCGAAAGAGTAATAATGTGGCGTTGCGACTTCTCTACTCTATTGCTGGACGGACAATGAAGCTGATCTTGCTCTTTAGGTAAATTACAAGACAATGGGTTTGGGAGACATGCTCACCTGATATTTTTTATCCTGTGGATTGCGATGGTGTTCATTTTGGGGAAGATGCGACTAGGGGCGAAAGGATCCACCATGAAATAGTTGACTTTGGGACTTCCAGATGCCTTGTCGAACAGCAAGAGGAACTCAAACATCTGTTGTCCTGTAGGAGGTGCCGGAGGCGTGTCCTGTTTGTCTCTGTCTGCTCTGTCCTGCATTTTCCTTGCCAGTGGCGGATTTAAAATGGGTCTTTTGGATTTGTGCTCCATTTTGATGATTTTGTGCAAGGGTTTCGGTTCCTTGTTCCAATAGTATTATATCAAAATTGTTTATAAATCACTTTGTGTAATGCTTGTGTGTCCACGTAAACATTCTGATTGGTTGAAACATCCGTCTAAAAATGATGATCTAAATAACAGAAATTGTATATATGAGGATGATCCAATTGGTTGCAATTCAGTTCCTTTTACGAGCAAGGTTTACGTCACTGAAAAAAGGAAGAAAAATCTATCTTTAAAACAAATGGAAGTTTTCAGGGTTTCATATTGATTAGTCGTGTGAGGTGGTGTCACCTCTCGGTCATCATCATCATCATCATCATCATCATCATCATCATCATCATCATCATCATCATCATCATCATCATCATCATCATCATCATCACCATCATCATCATCATCACCATCATCATCACTATCATCATCATCATCATCATCATCATCATCATCATCATCATCATCATCATCATCATCATCATCATTATCATGATGATGATGATGATCATCATCATCATCACCATCATCATCACTATCATCATCATCATCATCATCATCATCATCATCAGCATATTTCCCATAACCGAATATACCAAATGACAATTAATACCCCCCCCCCCCCCCCATACACACGCGCACAGACACGCACGCACACACACGCACACACACACACACACACACACACACACACACACAAACGCATGTACACTCAATCCCAACAATGCAATCTGAGTCATCTTCTCGTCATTTGTCAACAAGACATACCCTACCCCCCCCCCCTCCCCCAAACACAACGAGACACAACAAGATTAGCTACACACAAATCTGTCGTCAGCTGACAAAACACATTAATTTTCATTTTAGCCTTTTCCTTAACTTCAAGTGTCCATCGTCTAAAATGACATTTAACTCTATCGCAAAGTCTCAAAACACTCCTCCGTCTCAAGTTTGAGACTTTTTGACAAAAATGAGCACCATCCTAATCGGTGGATTTATTTGGCCAAAAAAAGAAACAATATGTGTTTTATCAGATTTCCACTACAATCTTGTTAACAACACGGATAACGTGAAATCGGATAAACGGGCATCTGATCAACTACGACAAGATTGAGATTACCAGCGCTCGTATACACGGACAAGAACACTTTTTAAAAATTATTTTGGCCAGTAATTTTTTTTGTTTTTGTTTTTTTTTTTCTTTCAAATATCAATGAATTGAAAACCCACTACTCATAAAAATGTTTTATATCTTATATTATGTTCAGATGATCCGTAATATGTCAACAATTCTTAAACCTGAGACTTCAAAGTTTCATGTACAATCTGTCACAATATCTGTAATTGACTGAGAGTAGCCAGGAAACCCATTTACACCTGAGTCGAGTGGGGAAATATGTGTCGAGTGTATGACACAAAGATACCACTAGCCCCGAGTCAATATTTGCAATCATTGTCACAGCTGATAATAATAGGCAAAGTTCACAAATTAAAATTATAATCCGTATAGCTTGCTGGAGATATAAATAATACATTGAGATACGGGGGGCTTAGAGCACGATATAATTATGGAAATGCGTCACATATGTGTATGAATAAATGCGCTTAACGTTTATTTCTTAATCTTTACTAACTTCTTTCTTTGAGAAAACAGAATCGATGCAAGCAGACCAGCAGCGACTGGAAGCCGGAGTCAGTGAAATAACTGTCTCTCCCCCCCCCCCCCCGCTAATTATTTCATGGGATCGAATCTAAGACGACTTAGCAGTCAAAATAATCATTAATCTTCATCCTGATTCCGTGGCCGTGTCTCTGTTTGGTTATTATCTTGTTTGGTCTCAGGACTAGAATCAGATAGGCTTAGAGAGGGGGAGAGAGAAGGACACACACACATACACACACGTACACACACACAGAGGGGGGGGGGGGGGAGAGAGGGTGGGGGGGGGGACAGCCCGAGGATAGGGGGGGGGGGGAGTGAAAGACCTTGATGGGAGAGGGGATGAGTGAGACTATTAGAGATAGAGGAGAGAAGAGAGAGAAAGCGGGAGAGAGAGAGAGAGAGAGAGAGAGAGAGAGAGAGAGAGAGAGAGAGAGAGTTGCCCTTGGGTGACAAAACACCTGTTGTCATTTTGGCAACTTTATGCTCATTGATGGAGAGATTAAAATGACCTCAAAATCTCAGGTTTTAGACTATTTTAACAACGCATACGCGCGCGCGCGCGTGTGTGTGTGTGTTGGTGGAATTCAAGTGTCAATCTACCGATAAATGAATTAAGAGTTGTCGTATAATATATATTTTGAAAAAACAACCCCAGTGCAATGAAGATGTGTAATGCATGTATCTATGCGATTGAAAACAATAAATTTCGGAGACATGTGAGCTTATTTCAAATGATTTATTTCTATTTCCCCCCTTGAATTCATGTGTTTTAATGGATTTGTGTAGATTAGACTAGAGCTTGTTTGTCCAAATTGACACCGACAAGATAGTTGGGCTAGGCCATGCGTATTTCCGAAGTAATCTTAGAACACAATTTAAATTTTGATATTGACATGAGAAACGGTTATGTCAAATATCAGTCAATTACGATGGTCCTTACTTGTCAAAATTGTAGAAACTTTTTTTTAAAATCGTCTTGGCTTTGAGACATATTAATTTTTTTTTTTTTTACGAGTTGGATGCTATCTTTACCAGTAAACGCACATACTAAGGAAAAACTCGTATTAAAACATTTGGCCA
Source organism: Berghia stephanieae (assembly GCF_034508935.2). Lineage (NCBI taxonomy): Eukaryota > Metazoa > Mollusca > Gastropoda > Nudibranchia > Aeolidiidae > Berghia > Berghia stephanieae. The sequence continues at coordinate 7,891,907 of NC_088360.1, read as the reverse complement.
GAAAACTCGTCTTTCAAATATCGATGGATTTAAAAGACTCTAATCTTGACAAAAACTCTCAAACCTTAAGGAGGACCTTGCGAGATTTCATGTTTGAGAGAGTTTGCCAAGGTGAGGGTCATTTAGATCGATCGATATTTGAAAGACTAGTTTTCTGGCCAAATTTGTAAATACGAGTTTTTCCAGAGTACGGCAGTTAACTGTTTAATCTAACCCGGTTAAAATGTTCTATCCAAAAGGGTAAAAAAGTGTTTCTTCATAGAACAGCGATATTCTGTTATCAGATATATCCGCCTGTTTTTTTTTGTTGTTGCTCACATCCAGCGCGTGGTAATTAGGTGACTAATGAAAGTATGATACCGTCTCTGTGTGATTTAGTCACAATGAGTCCAACAGAGAAGCATGAATTGACGGGCTGGATGGGGGGAGGGGGGGGGGGGAGAAAGAGAGAGAGAGAGAGAGTGAAATGGAAAGAGGGGAGAGAGAGAGAGAGAGGGGAGAGAGAGGGGGGGAGAGAGAGAGGAGAGAGAGAGGAGAGAGAGAAGAGAGAGAGGATAGGAGAGAGAAGAGAAGAGAAGAGAGAGAGGAGAGGGAAGAGAAGAGAAGAGAAGAGAAGAGAAGAGAGAGAGAGAGAGAGAGAGAGAGAGAGAGAGAGAGAGAGAGAGAGGTCAAGATTGATGGACCGATTGTGTGATAGGCTTGTTGTTATTGGTGCAGGTTCATAGCCATTTATGATGATGTCTCTTGTGGGGACCATATTGTTTTATTAGCTTTCTTGATAACGTTTTTCTTGCGTTATCATTCCACGTTTCCTTATTTTGATATTTTGATTTTGCTTCCTGATTGAGTCAATAACAACACATTGACTTTGTAAGTAATACAGTAGTCCTTCAAAGCCATCAGGCTCATGAAACCGGAGTTTATCCCGATTTCTATAGCGTGAAATGGACAATAGCAATTGCTTGCTACCCTTTGGTTACGACGCTAGTCTATCGCAGGGTACTTTTAGCAAGATCTAACAGACCCAATTACACAATCACTTCTGATTGGATAGAGGTGACAGAAACAACAACAACAACAACAAAAATCTTGACTTCACTCGGGATCAATCCCGTTCCCTTAACGTGTGAAGCGAGTGCTTTTCCAAGTGAACTACATCATTGGTATAAGGATGACAAATCTGCACGTTATGATCCTATTAGAATTTCAGAATTTTAAGTTGCTATTGAATATAGCTTTCGTGGAGTGTCATTTAAAATTGACGTGTTGCCGTTGACATGACTCCGGAGTGAGTGATTGTAAAATGGAAACAAAAACATTTCGTGTTAATGTTGAATTGGAAATGATGAAGATTACGATGATGATGATGATGATGATGATGATGATGATGATGATGATGATGGTGATGACGATGACGACAACGACGACGACGATGATGATGATGATGATGATGATGATGATGATGATGATGATGATGATGATGATGACAAATGAGGGTGTGCTCGTATGGCTTTTCTATCGGTCTTTATCGGTCAAACTGATAATATGGGATTAACTCAAGAGATTCGAGAGATTATGTGGAGTACTTATTGACCTTCCCTTGTGCTTGGAAATCTTTATTTCGATAGCGTCAACGTGAAAGGCACAGATTCATTCAAACTTTGACTTCTTCATTATATTTATCCATTTATAACTGCAGAATAATAGCCGTTTTAATGATGGAAGTAGAAGGAAAAAAAAAGAAGAAAAGAATGTAAACAAAGAAAAAGAACACGGAATGTCTGCCCACCTCCACCTCACCCCCCCCCCCCCAACAAGAAAAATAGAGAATAAAAACAAAATAAAAACATAAAAGAAAAACACCATAAAAAACAAAATAAAACCAAAATCAAACAACAAACAAAAATAAACAAAACTAAACTAAAACAAACAAATAAATATAGAAAGAAAGAAAGAAAGAATAAAAACGAAACAGAAAACTTCACTAAAGAAAGGAGGGAAATCCCAATCAACATGGACTCCATCAAAGCTCATAATCGTAAAAATCACTTTATTGTTCATTTTTCACACATGATGTGAAGTAACGTCAGTCTGAAATATAGATAGTTCGAAGATGACGTCACTCAGGCCTTTGTTATTGTTTTTGCCATCCGCGTTTGTGAGTTGTTCTCACTAAACTGTATAAACCAGACTACAAAAGTTCATGGTTACACAGAGTTTGTGTGTTGGTCCGTTATACTTCCGGATGGCAATGTTGTGAACTCCTTGGCCAAGCGCATTCTATCTATAGATAGTGTGCAGATGACGTCACTCAGGCCTTTGTTATTGTTTTTGCCATCCGCGTTTGTGAGTTGTTCTCACTAAACTGTATAAACCAGACTACAAAAGTTCATGGTTACACAGAGTTTGTGTGTTGGTCCGTTATACTTCCGGATGGCAATGTTGTGAACTCCTTGGCCAAGCGCATTCTATCTATACTCGAACACCGCCTGTTAAGGTTTGTGGTTGACATTGTCACGTCTAGTTCACGTCATTGTCTGATAAGATTAGTCACGAACGACACCAGCCATGGCAAGTTATCCTTAGTATTGATGCTATGTGTTTAGGTAAAATACTCAAAACATCCGTCAGTCGCCTATAACAGACCAACACACAAAACTATGCATAACCTTAAACGTTTATAGTCTGACAGAATTTCGTAAGAACTAATCATTAAAATGGCTGTCTAAAAACATCATTTTTTAAAATGACGTCTATGTCTTTCCAGCTATACGATTCACACAGCGTTTGTCCTAATGCGAAACACTTATTTTTAAAAATCCGTCAGGTCCATTCAGCCAGTGCAAATCCAATTTCCGTAGCGTTACACATTAGTTATTTCTTCTCAAAATTAGTATTTTGCAAATGGGGGACCCGATAGCTCAGTTGGTAAGAGCACTCGCTTCACATGGAAAAGGACCAAGATCGAACCCGGGAGCAGTCGAGATTTCTTCTGACCCTGTTAGATTTGGCGGAAAGTACTTTACGATGGACTAGCGTCCTATCCAAAGGATAGTTCGTTTTCACGCTATATAAATCGGGATAAACTCCGGCTCCATGAGTTCTGAATGACTACTAGTGTTTTGCAAGCTATCCAATCCTTGATGGGTGGTGAAGAAGACCAGACAAAAACGAGTCAATTTATCTGGATTTGAACATGAAGTCTATTTGTGTTTAAGTTCTTCCCCATAAAAGTTTTATCTTAAGATCCTTTTAATATTAAAGTTTCATAATAGTACAACCTAATATATAAATATAATAACAAAAAAAAAAAAAAACAATTAGATCGAAATGAGCTAGTAAAAGTAAACAATAATAGATACTAATTTTGCGACGACATCAACTTTTGTGATAGTAAAATTTGAACAGAATGCAAAGGCTTATTACAAATTTATTCATGCCTTCTTATTTTCCAAACGTTGCTATGTCTATCTCCTGAAAAGTTAAAGGCCCGAGGCGCATGCTAAAAAGAAGCCAATTCATTTCCAATTGCATGACAAGATAGAGCATACAAGATAACCAACTAAAAAAATTTGCGAAAGGCTGAGCAGATGAGCGTGAGCTTTTAAATAGCACAATATTGACTAAAGTATGTGCTCAAAGCCCTCTACTAGAGAGGCTATGCGGTCTTGTGGTATGATACTAGCTTTCGGATCGGATGGTCATGGGTTCGAGCCTCGCTCGGCTCATAGTTGTGTTCTTGGAAAAGGCTCTTTACTCACATTCTCTCACCGTATTCAGGTGTAAAATAAGTACCTATAAATAAGTATCTATGGCGGAAAAAAATTGTAATATCGTCTAACATGTGTCATGCCTCGTTCTACATGTTACGTGTTGCTGTTGGTCTGGTACCCCTTGAAAAGCGCTTTGAGCACGTTTAGTAGATTTTTTTTTAAAAAGCTCACGTATTTCTACTTCGGGTCCCGTGCCAACAACAACATGTAACACGGAGGACAAGACACGGCACAACTTGTGGTGCAATAATCTATTCTTTTTCAACAAAGTCAAAACCGTTACCTGTCAGGT